>NC_057796.1:455877117-456234483 GCF_018294505.1 Triticum aestivum
TAAAACCACTCTCCAGTAAAAAATGGCAGCTAATCTCGTGAGCGCTAAAGTTTCTGTTTTTTACAGCAAGATCGCAAAGACTTCACCCAAGTCTTCCCAAAGGTTCTACTTGGCACAAACACTAATTAAAACATAAAACCACATATAAACAGAAGCTAGATTATTTATTTATTACTAAACAGGAACAAAAAGCAAGGAACAAAAAAAAATTGGGTTGCCTCCCAACAAGCGCTATCGTTTAACGCCCCTAGCTAGGCATTGATAATTTTAATGATGCTCACATGAAAGACAAGAATTAAAGCACAAAGAGAGCATCATAGAACACATGATAAAAACATCTAAGTCTAACATACTTCCTATGCATAGTCATTTTATAACCAAACAAATTATCATAGCAAGAAAAAATTAGCATATGCAAGGAAGAAGAAAGAGACGATAGCAATCTCAACATGACGAGAGGTAATTTAGTAAGATAAAAATTTCTACAACCATATTTTCCTCTCTCATAATAATTACATGTAGGATCATAGGAAAATTAAACAACATATCTATCACATAAAATATTATCTTTATGAACCACATGCATGCAAAGTTGACACTCTTCCAAAATAGTGGGATTAACATTAACTAAAGTCATGACCTCTCCAAACCCACTTTTATGAAAAACTTCATAAGATTGAACATTCTCCAAATATGTGGGATCTAAAGTTGACACTCTTCCAAACCCACTTTCAATATCATTGCAAACATCATTATAAATCTCATATTCATCATGGGGCCTAAATAATTTTTCAAAATTATAAGAAGAATCACCCCAATCATGCATGATCATTGCAACAAGTAGTGGACATAGCAAAACTAGCATCCCCAAGCTTAGGGTTTTGCATATTATTAGCACAACTGAAATTAATAGAATTTATAATAATATCATTGCAATCATGGTTTTCATTCAAGGAGCTATCATGAATCGCTTCATAAAGTACTTCATCACAATTTTCAGATTCACGAATTTCAAGCAAAACCTCATAAAGATAATCTAGTGCACTCAACTCACTAGCAATAGGTTCATCATAATTGGATCTCTTAAAGAGATTAGCAAGTGGACGAGGATCCATAAACTTTTAGCAAACGAAGATGCAAGCAAAAAGAAGGCACATGGTAACACAAGATCGAACGGAAGAAGGGCGAAAGAACGGCAAAGGTGAAGTGGGGGAGAGGAAAACGAGAGGCAAATGGCAAATAATGTAATGCAAGGGAGAAGAGTTTGTGATGGGTACATGGTATGTCTTGACTTGTGCGTAGATCTCCCCGGCAACGGCGCCAAAAATTGGCGAGTTGACGGGAGATCAAATCTTGACTTGACTTGGCGTAAGCCTCCCCGAAAACGGCGCCAGAAATCCTTCTTGCCACCTCTTGAGCATGCGTTGGTTTTCCCTTGAAGAGGAAAGGGTGATGCAGCAAAGTAGCATAAGTATTTCCCTAAGTTTTGAAAACCAAGGTATCAATCCAGTAGGAGACTACACGCAAAATCCCTCGTACCTGCACAAACAATCAAGAACCTTGCAACCAACGCGATAAAGGGGTTGTCAATCCCTTCACGGCCACTTGCAAAAGTGAGATCTAATAAGGATAATAAGATAAATATTTTTGGTATTTTTGTTGTATAGATTGGAAAGTAAAGATTGCAAAATAAACAGCGGCAGAAATAGCAAATTGATAGGAAAATAATATGATGGAAGATAGACCCGGGGGCCATAGGTTTCACTAGTGGCTTCTCTCAAGATAGCATAATCTACGGTGGGTGAACAAATTACTGTCGAGGAATTGCTAGAAAAGTGCATAGTTATGAGAATATCTAGGCATGATCATGTATGTAGGCATCACGTCCGTGACAAGTAGACCGAAACGATTCTGCATCTACTACTATTACTCCACACATTGACCGCTATCCAACATGCATCTAGAGTATTAAGTTCATAAGAACAGAGTAATGCATTAGGCAAGATGACATGATGTAGAGGGATAAACTCAAGAAATATGATATAAACCCCATCTTTTTATCCTCGATGGCAACAATACAATACGTGCCTTGCTGCCCCTGCTATCACTGGGAAAGGACACCGCAAAATTGAACCCAAAGCTAAGCACTTCTCCCATTGCAAGAAAGATCAATCTAGTAGGCCAAACCAAACTGATAATTCGAAGAGACTTGCAAAGATATTTAAATCATGCATAGAAGAATTCAGAGAAGATTCAAATATTGTTCATAGATAATCTTGATCATAAACCCACAATTCATCGGATCTCGACAAACACACCGCAAAAAGAATTACATCGAATAGATCTCCAAGAAGATCGAGGAGAACTTTGTATTGAGATCCAAAGAGAGAGAACAAGCCATCTAGCTAATAACTATGGACCCGAAGGTCTGTGGTAAACTACTCACACATCACCGGAGAGGCTATGGTGTTGATGTAGAAGCCCTCCGTGATCGATTCCCCCTCCGACGGAGCGCCGGAAAAGGCCCCAAGATGGGATCTCACGGGTACAAAAGGTTGCGGTGGTGGAAATAGGGTTTTGTAGTGCTCGTGGATGTTTTCAGGGTATATGAGTATATATAGGCGAAAGAAGTAGGTCGGTGGAGCCACGAGGGGCCCACGAGGGTGGGGGGCGCGCCTACCCCCCTAGGCGCGCCCTCCTACCTCATGGCCGCCTCGTTGCTTCCTTGACATCCACTCCAAGTCTCGTGGATTGTGTTTGTTCCAAAAACGATCCTCGCGAAGGTTTCATTCCGTTTGGATTCCGTTTGATATTCCTTTTCTGCGAAACACTGAAATGGGCAAAAAAATAGGAATTTGCACTGGGCCTTCGGTTAATAGGTTAGTCCCAAGAATAATATAAAAGTGCATAATAAAGCCCATTAAACATCTAAAACAGATAATATAATAGCATGGAACAATCAAAAATTATAGATACATTGGAGACGTATCACCTCCCATGCCATGGAAGCCAAGGACCAGAGGGGAAACCCTTCTCCCATCTAGGGAGAAGGTCAAGGAAGAAGAAGAAGAAAGGGGGGGGGGGGCTCTCTCCCCCTCTCTCTCGGTGGCGCCGGAACACCGCCGGGGCCATCATCGTCACCGCAATCTACACCAACACCTCCGTCATCTTCACCAACATCTCCATCACCTTCCCCCATCTATCTACAGCGGTCCACTCTCCCGCAACCCGCTGTACCCTCTACTTGAACATGGTGCTTTATGCTTCATATTATTATCCAATGATGTGTTGCCATCCTATGATGTCTGAGTAGATTTTCGTTGTGCTATCGGTAATTGGTGAATTGCTATGATTGGTTTAATTTTCTTGTGGTTATGTTGCTGTCCTTTGGTGCCCATCATATGAGCGCGCGCGTGGATCACACCATAGGGTTAGTTGTATGTTGATAGGACTATGTATTGGAGGGCAAGAGTGACAGAAGCTTCAACCTAGCATAGAAATTGATACATACGGGATTGAAGGGGGACCAATATATCTTAATGCTATGGTTGGGTTTTACCTTAATGAACGTTAGTAGTTGCGGATGCTTGCTAATAGTTCCAATCATAAGTGCATAGAATTCCAAGTCATGGATGACATACTAGCAGTGGCTCTCCCACATAAAACTTGCTATCGGTCTAGTAAAGTAGTCAATTGCTTAGGGACAATTTCGCAACTCCTACCACCACTTTCCCACACTCGCTATACTAACTTTATTGCTTCTTTACTTAAAACATCCCCTAGTTTTTATTTAGGTGCTCTTTATATTCTTGCAAACCTATCCCATTACACCTACAAAGTACTTCTAGTTTTATACTTGTTCTAGGTAAAGCGAACGTCAAGCGTGCATAGAGTTGTATCGGTGGTCGATAAAACTTGAGGTAATATTTGTTCTACCTTTAGCTCCTCGTTGGGTTCGACACTCTTACTTATCAAAAGAGGCTACAATTGATCCCCTATACTTGTGGGTTATCATTGGGTTCGGCACTCTTACTTATCGAAAAGAGCTACAATTGATCCCCTATACTTGTGGGTCATCAAGGCTATTTTCTGGCGCCGTTGCCGGGGAGTGAAGCGCCTTTGGTAAGTGGAATTCGGTAAGGAAACATTTATATAGTGTGCTGAAATTTATTGTCACTTGTTACTATGGAAAACAATCCTTTGAGGTGTTTGTTCGGGGTATCTTCACCTCGTACGGAACCACAATTAATTGCCCCTCAACCTACTGCACCTACTGAAATATTGAATATGAAATTCCTTCGGGTATGATAGAACAACTGCTAGCTAATCCTTATGCAGGAGATGGAACCGAACATCCTGACTTGCACTTGATACATGTAGAACAAATTTGTGGATTGTTTAAGCTTGCAGGTTTACCCAGGGATGAAGTTATGAAAAAGGTTTTCCCTTTATATTTGAAGGGAAAAGCATTGGCATGGTATAGGCTATGCGATGATATTGGATCATGGAATTTGAATCGTTTAAAACTGGAGTTTCACCAAAAAAATTATCCTATGCATCTAGTTCATTGTGATCGGAATTATATATATAATTTTTGGCCTCGTGAAGGAGAAAGCATCGCTCTAGCTTGGGGGAGGCTTAAGTCAATGTTATATTCATGCCCCAATCATGAGCCCTCAAGAGAATTTATTATTCAGAACTTTTATGCTCGGCTTTCTCGTAATGATCAAACCATGCTGGATACTTCTTGTGCTGGTTCTTTTATGAAGAAAACTATTGAATTCCGGTGGGATCTTCTGGAAAGAATTAAACGCAACTCTGAAGATTGGGAACTCGACGAAGGTAAAGAGTCAGGTATAAAGCTTAAGTATGATCGTCTTAAATCTTTTATGGATACCGATGCTTTTCAAAAGTTTAGCACTAAATATGGACTTGACTATGAGATAGTAGCTTCCTTTTGTGAATCATTTGCTACTCATGTTGAACTCCCTAAAGAGGAATGGCTTAAATATCACCCACCTATTAAAGAACCAGTACCAGTTAAAGAAGAAACTATTTTCTGTAATGTTGATCCAGTTGTTCCTACTGCTTATATTGAGAAACCCCCTTTTCCTGTTAGGATAAAGGACCATGCTAAAATTGCAACTGTGGTTAACAAAATCTCTGTTAGAACACCTAAACAAGATGAACAAATTAGAATTGAACCTAATATTGCTATGGTTAAAGATATCTTAGAAGAAGATGTGGATGGGCATGTTATTTACTTCTGCAAAGAAGCTGCTAGAATTGCTAAACCTGATGAAAAAGATAAACATAGACCAGTTGTTGGCGTGCCTGTTATTTTAGTTAAAATAGGAGATCACTGTTATCATGGTTTATGTGACATGGGTGCTAGTGTGAGTGCTATTCCTTACAAGTTATATCAAGAGATTAGAGAAGACATAGCACCTACAGAGTTAGAAGACATAGATGTTACTATTAAACTTGCTAATAGAGACACCATATCACCTTGTGGGATTATTACAGATGTTGAAGTCTTGTGTGGGAAAATAAAATATCCTACTGATTTTCTTGTTCTTGGTGCCCCGCAAGATGACTTATGTCCCATTATATTTGGTAGACCTTTCTTGAATACAGTTAATGCTAGGATAGATTGCCAGAAACAAACTCTGAGCGTTAGCTTTGGTGATGAGTCTCATGAGTTTATTTTTTCCAAGTTTAGTAGAAACCATCATGAAAAAGAATTGCCTAGTAAGGATGAATTAATTGGTCTTGCTTCTATTGCTGTGCCACCTATAGATCCTTTAGAATAATACTTGCTAGACCATGAAAATGATTTACATATGCATGAAAGAAATGAAATAGATAATATTTTCTTTGAACAACGCCCTCTACTTAAACACAATTTGCCTATTGAAACTCTCGGAGGTTGATGACCCACAAGTATAGGGGATCTATCGTAGTCCTTTCGATAAGTAAGAGTGTCGAACCCAACGAGGAGCAGAAGGAAATGATAAGCGGTTTTCGGCAAGGTATTCTCTGCAAGCACTGAAATTATAGGTAACAGATAGTTTTGTGATAAGATAATTTGTAACGAGCAACAAGTAACAAAAGTAAATAAAGTGCAGCAAGGTGGCCCAATCCTTTTTGTAGCAAAGGACAAGCCTGGACAAACTCTTATATAGAGAAAAGCGCTCCCGAGGACACATGGGAATTATCGTCAAGCTAGTTTTCATCATGTTCATATGATTCGCGTTCGGTACTTTGATAATTTGATATGTGGGTCGACCGGTGCTTGGGTGCTGTCCTTACTTGGACAAACATCCCACTTATGATTAACTCCTATTGCAAGCATCCGTAACTACAAAAGAAGTATTAAGGTAAACCTAACCATAGCATGATACATATGGATCCAAATCAGCCCTTACGAAGCAACACATAAACTAGGGTTTAAGTTTCTGTCACTCTAGCAACCCATCATCTACTTATTACTTCCCAATGCCTTCCTCTAGGCCCAAATAATGGTGAAGTGTCATGTAGTCGACATTCACATAACACCACTAGAGGAGAGACAACATACATCTCATCAAAATATCGAACGAATACCAAATTCACATGACTACTAATAGCAAGACTTCTCCCATGTCCTCAGGAACAAACGTAACTACTCACAAAGCATATTCATGTTCATAATCAGAGGGGTATTAATATGCATAAAGGATCTGAACATATGATCTTCCACCAAATAAACCAACTAGCATGAACTACAAGGAGTAATCAACACTACTAGCAACCTACAGGTACCAATCTCAGACTTAGAGACAAGAATTGGATACAAGAGATGAACTAGGGTTTGAGAGGAGATGGTGCTGGTGAAGATGTTGAAGGAGATTGGCCCCCTCCTGATGAGAGGAGCATTGGTGATGACGATGGCGATGATTTCCCCCTCCTGGAGGGAAGTGTCCCCGGCAGAACAGCTCTGCCAGAGCCCTAGATTGGTTCCGCCTCGTGGCGGCGGAGTCTCGTCCCGAAAGCTTGCTTATGATTTTTTCTCGGGCGAAAGACTTCATATAGCAGAAGACGGGCACCGGAGGGCCACCAGGGGGCCCACGAGGCAGGGGGCGCGCCCAGGGGGTAGGGCGCGCCCCCCACCCTTGTGGCCAGGGTGTGGGCCCCCTCTGGTATTTTCTTCGCTCAGTATTTTTTATTATTTCCTAAAATAACTTCCGTGGAGTTTCAGGACTTTTGGAGTTGTGCAGAATAGGTCTCTAATATTTGCTCCTTTTCCAGCCCAGAATTCCAGCTGCCGGCATTCTCCCTCTTCATGTAAACCTTGTAGAATAAGAGACAATAGGCATAGGTATTGTGACATAATGTGTAATAACAGCCCATAATGCAATAAATATCAATATAAAAGCATGATGCAAAATGGACGTATCAACTCCCCCAAGCTTAGACCTCGCTTGTCCTCAAGCGGAAGCCGATTGCGATAAATATGTCCACAAGTTTAGAGATAGAGGTGTCGATAAAATAAAATACGGACATGAGGGCATCATGATCATTCTTATAACAACAACATATATGGATATTGTCATATTATTTCTTATGCTCAAGTAATAATCTATTCACAATGCAAAGTATGAATCAGAAACTTTGTTGAGAACTAACAAATGATAATCTCAGTCACTGAGGCAATTGCAATTTATCATAACATCGGAAAGAGTCTATGTAAGAGCTTTTCAGCAAGTCCACATACTCAACTATCATTTAGTCTTTCACAATTGCTAACACTCACGCAATACTTACGGGTATGGAGTTTTAATCGGACACAGAGAAAGATAGGGGCTTATAGTTTCGCCTCCCAACCTTTTACCTCAAGGGTAATGTCAACAATAATAGTTCATGCTAACTTACATCCAATTAGATATATATATATATATATATATATATATATATCAGGATCTTTCCAAAACACTATGCTTGCCAAAGGATAAAATGTAAAAAGGAAAGGTGAAGATCACCATGACTCTTGCATAAGGGTAAGAAATAAAAGTAAAAGATAGGCCCTTCGCAGAGGGAAGCAGAGGTTGTCATGCGCTTTCAGGGTTGGATGCACAAAATCTTAATGCGAAAGAACATCACTTTATATTGCCACTTGTGATATGGACCTTTATTATGCAGTCCGTCGCTTTTATTTCTTCCACATCACAAGATCGTATAAAGCTTATTTCCTCCACAGTAATCAATCATACATATTTAGAGAGCAATTTTTATTGCTTGCACCGATGACAACTTACTTGAAGGATCTTGCTCCCATAGGTAGATATGGTGGACTCTTATGGCAAAACTGGGTTTAAGGGTATTTGGAAGCACAAGTAGTATCTCTACTTAGTGCAAAGAATTTGGCTAGCATGAGGGGGAAAGGCAAGCTCAACATGTTGGATGATCCATGCCAATATACTTTATTTCAGATGTAAGGAAACATAACCCATTACGTTGTCTTCCTTGCCCAACATCAACTCTTTAGCATGTCATATTTTAATGAGTGCTCACAATCATAAAAGATGTCCAAGATAGTATATTTATATGTGAAACCTCTCTTTCTTTATTACTTCCTATTAATTGCAACGATGACTAAAGCTATGTTTGTCAACTCTCAACAACTTTTAATCATCATACTCTTTATATGTGAAGTCATTACTCTCCATAAGATCAATATGATCTCTTTTCATTCCTTTTTATTCTTTCTCTTTTCTTTTATTCCCTCAAGATCATAGCAAAATAATCAAGCCTTTGACTCAACACTAATCTTTATTATATAGCTCACGAACTCGATTACATAAAGGGATCATAAAGCAAAACTCAAAACTAAATCATACCAAAAACTTTATTCTACTAGATCAAGATATTACTAAAAGGATCGAACTAAGAAAACGGTAAAGATAGATATGTGATGGTGATACGATACCGGGGCACCTCCCCCAAGCTTGGCAGTTGCCAAGGGGAGTGCCCATACCCATGTGATTATATCTCCTTCTTCGGAGGTGGTGATGATGGAGTTGTTGATGATGTAAATTGTGCTTTCAGCTTCTTCATATTGTAATTGAGGAGAGCAATTTCCTCCTTTAAATCATCGACCTCCAATTCCAGCTTCAAGATCTTGTCACATAAATCTCCCTTGCTTTTCTGCCGAAAACGAGAAGGAATAGATCGGTTGTTAGACAGTTTAGCCCTCTTAGGGAGACTAGACTTCTTAAACTTCACGTGCATATCCCAAGGTTGAGGTAGAGGGACATCTTCCTCTTCCGAACTTGAATCTTTGATCTTCATCAAATAAGCATCCTCCTCATCCGTAGTTCGACCACAAGGAGATAAATCTCCATAGGTCTTGGGGTCAGCAGTGAGGTGTGAGACATAGCTTTCTCCGTCAGAATCCTGAGATGACATCTTGCTCTAATCTGCGGCAGAAACAGCTCGAAACAAGAACAGAGGATATTTGCGTGATACAGGAGTCAAAACCTTCGAGAGATTATATAATGAATTTTTACCGACCAAAAGAAGTATCGTGCAAGAAAACGGAGTCCGGAGAGCACACGAGGTGCCCACGAGGCAGGGGGCGCGCCCAGGGGGGTAGGGCGCGCCCTCCACCCTCGTGGAGGTTTCGTGTCCTTCCCGGACTGCTTCTTATTTTCCTATTTTTCTAAATATTCCAAAACGGAGAAAAATTGCCATTAGAACCGTTTTGGAGTCGGTTTACTTACCGTACCACATACCTATTCCTTTTTGGAGTCTGAAACATTTTGGAAAGTGTCCCTTATGTATTCCTCCGGGGTTACGGTTTCAATAACATTAGTTTCAACATTTATAGGATTACCTGAGATATAATGTTTGATTCTTTGACCATTCACCACCTTCGGATTTGTGCCTTCGAAGTTGTTGATTTTTACGGCACCAGAACGATAGACCTCCTCGATAACGTAAGGACCTTCCCATTTAGAGAGAAGTTTTCCTGGAAAAAAATCTTAAATGAGAGTTGTATAATAATACATAATCACCTACATTAAACTCACGCTTTTGTATTCTTTTGTCATGCCATCTTTTAACTTTTTCTTTAAACAGTTTTGCATTCTCATAGGCTTGGGTTCTCCATTCATCAAGTGAGCTAATGTCAAATAACCTCTTCTCACCGGCAAGTTTGAAATCATAATTGAGCTCTTTAATGGCCCAATATGCCTTATGTTCTAGTTCGAGAGGTAAGTGACATGCTTTTTCATAAACCATTTTATACGGAGACATACCCATAGGATTTTTATACGCAGTTCTATAGGCCCATAATGCATCATCAAGTTTCTTGGACCAATTCTTTATAGATCTATTAACAGTCTTTTGCAAAATTAATTTGAGTTCTCTATTACTCAATTCTACTTGACCACTAGACTGTGGGTGATAAGGAGATGCAATTCTATGATTAACATCATACTTGGCAAGCATTTTACGGAAAGCACCATGAATAAAATGTGAACCACCATCAGTCATTAAATATCTAGGGACTCCAAACCTCGGAAAAATAACTTTTTTAAGCATCTTAATAGAAGTGTTATGATCAGCACTACTAGTTGGAATAGCTTCTACCCACTTAGTAACGTAATCAACAACAACTAAAATATGAGTATACCCATTAGAGGTAGGAAACGGGCCGATATAATCAGAGCCCCAAACATCAAATGGTTCAATAACAAGTGAATAATTCATAGGCATTTCCTGACGTCTACTAATATTACCAATTCTTTGACATTCATCACAAGATAAGACAAACTTACGGGCATCCTTGAAGAGAGTAGGCCAATAAAAACCGGATTGCAATACCTTATGTGCAGTTCTATCTCCAGCGTGGTGTTCTCCATAAGCTTCGGAGTGACCCTTGCGTAGGATCTGTTCCTGTTCATGCTTAGGTACACAACGTCTAATAACACCATCTACTCCTTCTTTATAAAGATGTGTGTCATCCCAGAAGTAATGTCTTAAATCATAGAAAAACTTTTTCTTTTGTTGGTATGTGAAACTAGGTGGTATAAGTTTAGCAACAATGTAATTAGCATAATCAGCATACCATGGAGCAGTACGAGAAGCATTTATGACATTTAATTGTTCATCAGGAAAGCTATCATCAATAGGTAGTGGGTCATCAAGAACATTTTCTAACCTAGACAAGTTGTCTACAACGGGGTTCTTAGCTCCATTTCTATCAATAATATGCAAATCAAATTCTTGTAGCAAGAGAACCCATCTAATAAGTCTAGGTTTAGCATCTTTCTTTTCCATAAGATATTTAATAGCAGCATGATCGGTGTGAATAGTTACTTTAGAATCAACAATATAAGGTCTGAACTTATCACAAGCAAAAATAACTGCTAAGAATTCTTTTTCAGTAGTAGCATAATTTCTCTGAGCACTGTCTAGAGTTTTACTAGCATATTGGATAACATTTAATTTCTTATCAATTCTTTGCCCTAGAACAGCACCTACAGCATAATCACTAGCATCACACATAATTTCAAAAGGTAAATTCCAATAGGTGCAGAGATTAATGCTTTCTTAAGTATTTCAAATGCTTCTACACAATCATCATCAAAGACAAATGGTATATCTTTTTGTAATAGATTAGTCAGAGGCCGAGAAATTTTTGAGAAGTCCTTAATGAACCTCCTATAAAAACCGGCATGACCAAGAAAACTTCTTATACCTTTGATGTCCTTGGGACATGGCATCTTTTCAATAGCATCAACTTTAGCTTTATCAACTTCAATACCTCTTTCAGAAATTTTATGCCCCAAGACAATACCTTCATTAACCATAAAGTGGCACTTCTCCCAATTCAAGACAAGGTTAGTTTCTTCACATCTCTGCAAAACTCGATCAAGGTTGCTCAAGCAATCATCAAAAGAGGATCCATAAACGTTTTCACAAAAGTCAGAGAATATAGCCATCATGCATCTTTGAAAGGTAGTGCTACCTCTTGAGCACTGCGTTGGTTTTCCCTTGAAGAGGAAAGGGTGATGCAGCAAAGTAGCGTAAGTATTTCCCTCAGTTTTTGAGAACCAAGGTATCAATCCAGTAGGAGGCTACGCGCGAGTCCCTCGTACCTACACAAAACAAATAAATCCTCGCAACCAACGCGATAAGGGGTTGTCAATCCCTTCACGGTCACTTACGAGAGTGAGATCTGATAGATATGATAGGATAATACTTTTGGTATTTTTGTGATAAAGATGCAAAGTAAAATAAAAGCAAAGTAAAAAGCAAAGGAAATAAATAAGTGTTGGAAGATTAATATGATGAAGATAGACCCCGGGGCCATAGGTTTCACTAGTGGCTTCTCTCAAGAGCATAAGTATTTTACAGTGGGTGAACGAATTACTGTTGAGCAATTGACAGAATTGAGCATAGTTATGAGAATATCTAGGTATGATCATGTATATAGGCATCACGTCCGAGACAAGTAGACCGACTCCTGCCTACATCTACTACTATTACTCCACTCATCGACCGCTATCCAGCATGCATCTAGAGTATTAAGTTCATGAAAACAGAGTAACGCCTTAAGCAAGATGACATGATGTAGAGGGATAAATTCATGCAATATGATAAAAACCCCATCTTGTTATCCTCGATGGCAACAATACAATACGTGCCTTGCTGCCCCTACTGTCACTGGGAAAGGACACCACAAGATTGAACCCAAAGCTAAGCACTTCTCCCATTGCAAGAAAGATCAATCTAGTAGGCCAAACCAAACTGATAATTCGAAGAGACTTGCAAAGATAAGCAATCATACATAAAAGAATTCAGAGAAGATGCAAATATTGTTCATAGATAAACTTGATCATAAACCCAGAATTCATCGGTCTAAACAAACACACCGCAAAAGAAGATTACATCGAATAGATCTCCACGAGAGAGGGGGAGAACATTGTATTGAGATCCAAAAAGAGAGAAGAAGAGATCTAGCTACTAACTATGGACCCGAAGGTCTGAGGTAAACTACTCACATTTCATCGGAGAGGCTATGGTGTTGATGTAGAAGCCCTCCGTGATGGATGCCCCCTCTGGCGGAGCTCCGGAACAGGCCCCAAGATGGGATCTCGTGGGTACAGAAGGTTGCGGCGGTGCAATTAGGTTTTTGGCTCCTGTTCTGATCGTTTGGGGGTACGTAGGTATATATAGGAGGAAGGAGTACGTCGGTGGAGCAACATGGGGCCCACGAGGGTGGAGGGCGCGCCCTGGGGGGGTAGGCGCGCCCCCTACCTCGTGGCCTCCTGGAAGCTTCTCTTACATAGGGTCCAAGTCTCCTGGATCTTGTTCGTTCCAAAAATCACGCTCCCGAAGGTTTCATTCCGTTTGGACTCCGTTTGATATTCTTTTTCTGCGAAACTCTGAAATAGGCAAAAAACAGCAATTCTGGGCTGGGCCTCCGGTTAATAGGTTAGTCCCAAAAATAATATAAAAATGAATAATAAAGCCCATTATTGTCCAAAACAGAAGATAATATAGCATGGAGCAATCAAAAATAATAGATACGTTGGAGACGTATCAGGTAGCAGGTGCATTACATTAACCAAAAGGCATACGTCTATAAGCAAAAGTACCGAAAGGGCAAATAAAAGTGGTCTTAGCTTGATCATCAGCTGACACAGGTATTTGAGAGAAACCAGAATAACCATCTAGAAAGAAAAAATGTGTATGTTTGGATAATCTTTCTAGCATTTGATCAATAAAAGGTAAGGGGTAATGATCTTTTTTAGTAGCTTTATTTAATTTGCGGAAATCAATTACCATCCAATAACCTGTAATAATTCTTTGCGGAATTAATTCATCTTTATCATTAGGAACGACAGTAATACCTCCCTTCTTAGGGACACAATGGACAGGACTTACCCACTGACTATCAGCAACGGATAAATTATACCTGCCTCAAGGAGCTTTAGTATTTCCTTTCTTACCACTTCTTTCATCTTAGGATTCAGCCGTCGTTGATGATCAATAACTGGTTTGGCGTCTTTCTCCAAATTTATTTTGTGTTGACATAGAGTGGGACTAATGCCCTTAAGATCATCAAGAGTATATCCAATAGCAGCACGGTGCTTCTTCAGAGTTTTCAATAATTTTTCTTCTTCATGCTCTGAAAGGTTAGCACTGATAATAACAGGATATATCTTCTTTTCATCAAGATAAGCATATTTAAGAGTATCAGGTAATGGTTTAAGCTCAAACATGGGATCACCCTTGGGTGGAGGAGGATGCCCTAGGATTTCAACAGGCAAGTTGTGTTTCAGAATAGGTCCCTGTTTAAAGAATACTTCACTATTTCCCTTCTTTCATCATAAACATATCATTTTCATGGTCTAGCAACTATTGTTCTAAAGGATCACTAGGAGGTACGGCAATAGAAGCAAGACCAATAATTTCATCTTTACTAGGAAATTCCTCTTCACGGTGTTGTCTACGAAATTTAGAAAAGTTAAACTCATGAGACATATCACCTAGACCAATGGTAACAACATCCTTTTCGCAGTCTATCTTAGCATTAATAGTGTTTAAGAAGGGTCTACCAAATATAATGGGACAAAAGCTATCTTGTGGGGAACCAAGAACAAGAAAATCAGCAGGATATTTAGTTTTCCCACACAAGACTTCAACATATCTAACAATCCCAATTGGTGAAATAGTATCTCTATCGGCAAGCTTAATTGTGACATCAATTTCTTCTAACTCGGTAGGTGCAATATCATGCATAATTTCTTTGTATAAGTCAATAGGTATTGCACTAGCACTAGCACCCATGTCACATAAGCCATGATAACAATGATCTCCTATTTTAACAGAAATAACAGGCATGCCTACCACAGGTCTATGTTTATCTTTAGCACTAGGTTTAGCAATTCTAGCAGTCTCATCACAGAAATAAATAACATGCCCATCAATATTATCAGCCAAGAGATCTTTAACAATAGCAATATTAGGTTAAAATTTAACTTGCTCAGGAGGTGTATAGGTTCTAATATTGCTTTTACGAACCACAGTTGAAGCTTTAGCATGATCCTTTATCCTAACAGGAAAAGGTGGTTTCTCAACATAAGCAGTAGGAACAATAGGATCATTATAAGTGATAGTCTTTTCTTCAACTTTAATAGGTGCAACTACTTTTACCTCTATGGGAGGATTATATTTAAACCACTTCTCCTTAGGGAGATCAACGTGAGCAGCAAAAGATTCACAGAAAGAAGCTACTATCTCAGAGTCAAGTCCATATTTAGTGCTAAATTTACGGAAAATATCGGTATCCATAAAAGATTTAACACAATCAAACTTAGGTGTTATACCTGACTCCTTACCTTTGTCGAGATCCCAATCTTCAGAGTTGTGTTTAATTATTTCCAATAAATCCCATTTGAATTCAATAGTCTTCATCATAAAAGAGCCAGTACAAGAAGTATCGAGCATGGTGCGATTGTTGTCAGAAAGCCGAGCATAAATTTTTTGAATAATCATTTCTCTTGAGAGCTCATGATTGGGGCATGAATATAACATTGACTTAAGCCTCCCCCAATCTTGAGCGATGCTTTCTCCTTCGCGAGGCCAAAAATTATATATATAATTATGATCACGATGGACAAGATGCATAGGATAAAAATTCTGATGAAATTCCAATTTCAATCGCTTGTAGTCCCATGATCCCATATCATCACATAGCCTATACCATGTCAATGCATCTCCCTTCAAAGATAAAGGGAAGACCTTCTTCTTGATAACATCATCGGGCATACCTGCAAGCTTAAATAATCCAAAAACTTCATCCACATAGATTAGGTGTAAATCGGGATGCAATGTCCCATCTCCTGCAAAAGGATTAGCTAGCAGTTTCTCTATCATACCCGAAGGAATTTCAAAGTAAACATTTTCATTTTCAGTAGGTTGCTTATGATTTTTTCTCGGGCGAAAGACTTCATATAGCAGAAGATGGGCACCGGAGGGCCACCAGGGGGCCCACGAGGCAGGGGGCGTGCCCAGGGGGTAGGGCGCGCCCCCACCCTCGTGGCCAGGGTGTGGGCCCCCTCTGGTATTTTCTTCGCTCAGTATTTTTTATTATTTCCGAAAATAACTTCCGTGGAGTTTCAGGACTTTTGGAGTTGTGCAGAATAGGTCTCTAATATTTGCTCCTTTTCCAGCCCAGAATTCCAGCTGCCGGCATTCTCCCTCTTCATGTAAACCTTGCAGAATAAGAGAGAATAGGCATAAGTATTGTGACATAATGTGTAATAACATCCCATAATGCAAGAAATATCAATATAAAAGCATGATGCAAAATGGACGTATCAGAGGTCCTCCTCCACCTAAAGGTGATCCTGTGTTTGAATTAAAACAATTGCCAGACACTTTGAAATATGCTTATCTTGATGAAAAGAACATATATCCTGTTATTATCAGTGCTAACCTTTCAGAACATGAAGAAGAAAGATTATTGAAAGTTCTAAGGAAGCACCAAGCTGCTATTAGATATACTCTTGTTGATTTAAAGGGCATTAGTCCCAATCTATGTCAGCACAAAATTAATATGGAACCTGATGCTAAATCAGTTGTTGATCATCAACGTCGACTAAATCCGAAGATGAAAGAGGTGGTAAGAACGGAAATATTAAAACTTCTGGAAGCAGGTATAATTTATCCTATAGCTGATAGTAGATGGGTAAGTCTTGTTCATTGTGTCCCTAAGAAATGAGGTATTACTGTTGTTCCTAATGATAAGAATGAACTTATTCCACAAAGAATTGTTACAGGCTACAGAATGGTAATTGATTTCATAAAATTAAATAAAGCTACTAGAAAAGATCATTACCCTTTGACTTTATTGATCAAATGCTTGAAAGATTATCTAAGCACGCACACTTTTGCTTCCTTGATGGATACTCTGGCTTTTCACAAATACCTGTTTCTCAACCTGATCAAGAAAATACTACTTTTACTTGTCCTTTTGGAATCTATGCTTATAGACGTATGCCTTTTGGTTTATGTAATGCACCTGCTACCTTTCAAAGATGCATGATGGCTATATTCTCTAACTTTTGTGAAAAGATTTTAGAGGTTTTCATGGATGACTTATCTGTTTATGGGAAGTCTTTTGATGATTGTTTAAGCAATCTTGATCGAGTTTTGCAGAGATGTGAACAAACAAATCTTGTCTTGAATTGGGAGAAGTGCTACTTTATGGTTAATGAAGGCATTGTCTTGGGTCATAAAATTTCTGAAAAAGGTATTGAAGTGGACCAAGCTAAAGTTGATGCAATTGAGAAAATGCCATGTCCCAAGGACATCAAAGGTATTCGTAGTTTCTTAGGTCATGCTGGTTTCTATAGGAGATTTATCAAAGACTTTTCTAAAATTTCTAGGCCTCTTACTAATCTTTTGCAAAAGGATATTCCTTTTGTATTTGATGATGATTGTCTTGAAGCCTTTGAAACACTCAAGAAAGCTTTAATCACTGCACCCATAGTTCAACCACCTGATTGGAACTTGCCTTTTGAAATTATGTGTGATGCTAGTGATTATGGTGTTGGTGCTGTTCTAGGACAAAGAGTTGATAAGAAATTGAATGTTATTCATTATGCTAGTAAAACTCTAGACAGTGCTCAAAGAAATTATGCTACTACTGAAAAAGAATTCTTAGCAGTGGTGTTTGCTTGTGATAAGTTTAGACCTTATATTGTTGATTCTAAAGTAACTGTTCACACAGACCATGCTGCTATTAAATATCTTATGGAAATAAAGATGCTAAACCTAGACTTATTCGTTGGGTTCTCTTGTTACAAGAATTTGATTTGCATATTATTGATAGAAAAGGAGCTGAGAACCCCGTAGCTGATAACTTGTCTAGGCTTGAAAATGTGCTTGATGACCCACTTCCTATTGATGATAGTTTTGCTGATGAGCAGTTAGCTGCAATAAATGTTGCTAATGGGACTCCTTGGTATGCTGACTATGCTAATTACATTGTTGCTAAATATTTACCACCTAGCTTTACTTACCAACAAAAGAAAAAATTCTTCTATGATTTAAGACATTACTTTTGGGATGAGCCACATCTTTATAAAGAAGGGGTAGATGGTATTATTAGACGTTGTGTACCTGAGCATGAACAGGGACAAATCCTATGGAAATGTCACTCCGAAGCTTATGGAGGGCATCATGCTGGAGATAGAACTGCTCACAAGGTATTGCAGTCTGGATTTTATTGGCCTACTCTCTTCAAGGATGCTCGTAAGTATGTCTCATTTTGTGACGAATGCCAAAGAATAGGTAATATCGGCAAGCTTCAAGAAATGCATATGAACTATTCTCTTGCTGTTGAACCATTTGATGTTTGGGATTTGATTACATAGGACCTTTTCCTTCCTCTAATGGGTATACACATATTCTGGTTGCTGTTGATTATGTTACTAAATGGGTAGAAGCTATTCCAACTAGTAGTGCTGATCACAACACCTCTATTAAAATGCTTAAGGAAGTTATTTTCCTAAGGTTTGGAGTCCCTAGATATTTAATGATTGATGGTGGTTCACACTTTATTCATGGTGCTTTCCGTAAGATGCTTGCTAAGTATGATGTTAACCATAGAATTGCATCACCCTATCATCCTCAGTCTAGTGGTCAAGTTGAACTTAGCAATAGAGAAATAAAATTAATTTTGCAAAAGACTGTCAATAGGTCCAGGAAGAATTGGTCTAAGAAATTAGATGATGCACTTTGGGCTTATAGAACTACATATAAAAATCCTATGGGTATGTCTCCTTATAAAATGGTTTATGGAAAAGCTTGTCATTTACCTCTTGAGTTAGAACATAAAGCATATTAGGCAGTTAAAGAACTCAACTATGGCTTCAAACATGCTGGTGAAAAGAGGTGCTCATTAGATGAATGGACAACCCAAGATTATGAAAATGCAAAGTTATTCAAAGATAAAGTTAAAACATGGCATGACAAAAGAATTCAAAAACGTGAGTTTAAAATCAAAGAATATGTTCTTTTGTACAACTCTCGTTTTAGATTCTTTGCAGGGAAGCTCCTCTCGAAATGGGAAGGCCCATATGTCATCGAGGCGGTTTACCGGTCAGGTGCCATCAAAATAAATAATTTCGAAGGCACTAACCCGAAGGTTGTCAACGGGCAACGAATAAAGCATTATATCTCAGGTATGCCTATTAATGTTGAAAGCAATATTATCCAAACTTTGACACCGGAAGAACACATAAAAGAGTCCTTCTGGACCACTCCGGAATCGTCAAAATAAGGAGGTACGTGATACGGTAAGTAAACGGACTCCAAAAAATCTGCAAAAATATTTTTTATCAGTTTGGAATATTTCAAAATTTTGGAAATAAAGAAACTCCCAGGAAGCGTCCCCTGATGGGCACAATACACCAGGGCGCGCCAGCCTGGCGCGCCCAGGTGGGTTGTGCCCACCTGGGACACCTCTCGTACTCCATTTTTCTTCCAGATGCTTGTCCTCCAAGATAAAAAATCTATATATACTTCCCGAACCTGTTAACCACCATATCATGGAGAAAATCCTCTATTCTCTTTTCTTGATGTTTCTGGTCAAAATTTTCAAGCTAGGCATCATGTCTTCCCGCTCCTCCAACCACATGGAAGAAGATGCTTGGCTGATGAAGATCGAGACGAAGAGGGAGGAGCCCACAGACGCTATCAAGGGAGACAAGGGCAATGAAATTACCGTGGATTCATCCCCGGTAGCAACACAAACACTGTTGGCCGAGGAGGAGGAGGAAGATATCCTTAAACCCTATCTTACTCACCTTACTCCTGATGAGATTGAAGCTTTTTGTGTCTTTGAAGCAGTTCGCATACAAAATAAGTATCTCACTCGCGAAAATATTCTGCATCAAGAGCATATCACCTATCTCCGGAGCGTCATCTGTCGGCTGCAGGATCTCTTGACCTTCAAAGACGAGATCGCTTCTTCACCACCAAAGGAGAACTAAGTATCGGGTATGGGAACTCCCCTTGGCTTCCGCCAAGCTTGGGGGAGGTGCCCCGGTATCGTATCATCCCACTATCTTTTTTACTTTTACTTATCTTAGTTCAATCTTTTGCTTAGATGAATAAAGTTTAGTTCGGTCTTTTCTTCTTTTAGAAGTTTGCTTAGTAATCTATCATTAAAATCATGTGCAAGTTATATAATAAAGTTAGTTTGAGTTTTTACTTTCTTTACTTTCATGTTGCAAATAAAGAAAAGAAATAAGCAAGAAAGAAAAAGAGAAAGGAAGTAAATCAATAAGATCATATACTAATCCTACGGTAGGTGATAGCACTACATAAGGAAAAGTATAGGTAAGAAAATTTTATTAGAGATTGACAAACATAGCATTAGTCAATGATGCAACTCATGAAAGAATTAATAAGGGAAGGGGAGATTCACATATAAATATACTATCCTAGAAATCTTTTGTGATTGTGAGCCCTCATCAAAATATTATATGCCAAAATTGTTGACGTTGGACAAGGAAGACAACGTAATGGTTCATGTATGTTTATATTCACATAGAAGTCATATTGTCATAGATACTTTAAAATGTGATGCTTGCCCCTATCTTTGCTAGCCAAAAACTCCGCACTAAGTAGAGATTCTACTTGTGCATCCGAAAACCCTTAAACCCAAACCTTTTTCAAGTGTCTACCATACCTACCTATGGATCGAACAAGATCCTTCAAGTAAGTTGTCATCGGTGCAAAAAGGAAATAAAAATTGCTTCTAAATATGTAAGATCATTTAGTGTAAGAGAAAATCGAGCGTTGTACGAACTTGGATTACAAACAATAAAAGCGATAGACTGCATAACAAAGGTTGTCATCTTAAGGGGCAATACAACGTGACATTATTTTGCACTAAGGGATTGAGCATGCAAACAAATAAGCGCATGGCAACCTCTGCTTCCCTCTGCGAAGGGCCTATCTTTTACTTTTATGTATTTACTTTTATGCAAAGAGTCAAAGTTTTCCTTCTATTCCTTTTTATTTATTCTTTTGGCAAGCATCATGTGGTGAGGAAAGATCTAGGCACATATGTCCAGTTGAATATAGATAGCATGAGTTATTATTGCAGACATCACCCTTGAGGTGAGTAAGTTGGGAGGCGAAACTATAAGCCCCTATCTTTCTATGTGTTCGATTGAAACGTTTTGCTCATGGGTACAAGGTGAGTGTTAGCAATCTTAAAAGACTATATGATGGTTGAGTATGTGGACTTGCTTAAGAGCTCCGATACGTGACCCTTCCTGAAAAGATGATGAATTGTAGTTGCAAAGTTGACTGAGAACATAGTTTGTTGGTTTCTAATAGAGTTTTTGCTTTATACTTTGATTGTGTGATGAACTATTACTTATACATGGGAAGTATATGATGCAAGTTCTATGATAAAAGTCCTATATTTAAATTTGTGGCTCTTATAATAATCAACATGATGCTTCTATGTCCGTATTTTGTTTTTATCGACACCTCTCTCTCAAAGCATGTGGACATGTTTCTCGATTTTGGTTTTCGCTTGAGGACAAGCGAGGTCTAAGCTTGGGGGGAGTTGATACGTCCATTTTGCATCATGTTTTCTTTATGTTATTTATAATGTTTTTATCCATAATAATGCTTTTTGGAGTAATTCTAATGCCTTTTCTCTCATAATTTGCAAGGTACACACCAAGAGAGAGAATTCCGGCAGCTGGAAATCTGGACCTGAAAAAGCTACGTCAGGCCACCTATTCTGCACAACTCCAAATGGGCTGAAACTTCACGGAGATTTTTTATGGAATATGTAAGAAATATTGGAGCCAATAAGTACCAGAGGGGAGCCACCAGGTGGGCACAACCCACCTGGGCGCGCCAGGCCCCCCTGGCGCGCCCTAGTGGTTTGTGGCCTCCTCGGCCCACCTCCGGTGCCCATCGTCTGGTATATAAGTGGTTTTGACCTAGAAAAAATGAGAATAATACTTTCGGGACGGAGCGCCGCCGTCTCGAGGCGGAACTTGGGCAGGAGCACTTTTGCCCTCCGGCGGAGCGATTCTGCCGGGGGAACTTCCCTCCTGGAGGGGGAACTCATCGTCATCATCATCACCACCAACTCTCCCATCTTGGGGAGGGCAATCTCCATCAACATCTTCACCAGCACCATCTCATCTCAAACCCTAGTTCATCTCTTGTATTCAATCTTGTTACCGGAACTATAGATTGTTGCTCGGGGTTGACTAGTACTATTGATTACATCTTGTAGTTGATTACTATATGGTTTATTTGGTGGAAGATTATATGTCAAGATCCATTATGCATATTAATACCCCTCTGATCATGAGCATGTTTTTTGTTTGTGAGTAGTTACTTTTTTTCTTGAGGTCACGGGAGAAATCATGTTGCAAGTAATCATGTGAACTTGATATGTGTTCGATATTAGTATGTATGTTGTGATTCCCTTAGTGGTGTCATGTGAACGTCGACTACATGACACTTCACCATATTTGGGCCTAAGGGAATGTATTGTGGAGTAGTAAATAGATGGTGGGTTGCGAGAGTGACAGAAACTTAAACCCCAGTTTATGCACTATTCCGTAAGGGACCGATTGAATCCTAGAGTTTAATTCTATGGTTAGAATTTATTCTTAATACTTTTCTCGTAGTTGCGGATGCTTGCGGGAGGGTTAATCATAACTAGGAGGTTTGTTCAAGTAAGAACAACACCTAAGCACTGGTCCACCCACATATCAAATTATCAAAGTAGCGAACACAAATCAAACCAACATGATGAAAGTGACTAGATGAAATTCCCGTGTACCCTCAAGAACGCTTTGCTTATCATAAGAGACCGTTTTGGCATGTCCTTTGCCTCAAAAGGATTGGCTACCTTGCTGCATACTTATTGCTACTTTCGTTACTTGCTCATTACAAATTATCCTGCTATCGAACTACTCGCTACTTACAGTTTTAGCACTTGCAGACATTACCTTACTGAAAACTACTTGTCATTTCCTTCTGCTCCTCGTTGGGTTTGACACTCTTACTTATCGAAAAGAGCTACAATTAATCCCCTATAATTGTGGGTCATCAGATACCCACACCATCTTCCTTTCCCTTCTTGATGCCCCAGTAAAACTTGTGGACCATGATATTTAAGTGCTTGCACCAGCCCCTAGTAAGCTTGATAACTGACATCGAATATGTGGGTATTGCTTGAGTAACAGATTTGATCAAAATTTCCTTCCCACTACTTGCAAGAAATTTTTCCATCCACCCTTGAACCCCCCCAACATCTATCTTTTAAATGAGCAAAAACTTTGCTCTTCTCACACCCCACGTCCGATGGCAGTGCAATATACTTCTCATTGAGTATCTTTCACAGCCTGCCTCATTACCTCCTGGCAAAATTATGTTCTTCCAGGCTGCATCTCAAAGATGCGCCTGACCTTCAGTCGGGTTCTTGGGAACTTGTTGGAGACTTCAATACGATCGTCAACCTGAGGAGAAAACCAATGCCTTAATTAACCATAGGGACGATAGCTCGGTTCAGGTATGTGCTCAACTTCTTTGATCCCAGGCCACATTTTCCATATGTTTTTTTGTTTGAGATTTCCAAGTAGCTTTATTCAGGAAGATGTCCATGGGAATACAAGCAATCTCAGGTGGAGACAATAACAAAACATCCATGTTCGGAACCACAATCTAAAGAAGTGGCAACCTAAACTAAGCTATGGACTTTCAATTTTGAATTTTGACGTTCATGGATAAAAGAAGCACCGGGTAAAAATCCATGTCCTGTGCTTGTGGACTTGGCTATGGTGACACTTCTGCGTCATAACCCTCTTGTAGGTGTCGTTGGTGTGTGCAAGTCTCCTCTATTCATGTCGCGTGCTCGAGCTGGCTTGGATCATATCTTGGAACGACCTCGGTTCTGGCGGTTGACGCTCTGGTGTGTCCCCCCTTTTACACGTGACTGCACCGATAGGTTACCTGGCCCCTTCTGATTTTCTAGCTGGGTCGACGCTCCTCTGTCTGGAGCGAGAGGGTAGGGGGTCGTTTGTTGTCTGCATTAGTTCTGCTACAACTCTGCGGCAAAGTCCGGCGGTTTTATTAATTTAAAGTCAGACGCAAATTATGCCTTTTATCTAAACAATATTTTTAACTGAGCATGCTTCTGGTGGCAGCCAACCCTTGGGATTGCTTGACCACAGTGCTCTGCTGCTCGTGCCTGACTTTGACATAACTAACTCTAGTTTCGTTATGTACCTACTATTAAAGGTGAAACTAGATATTGGATTCTGGAATTCCGAATCATGAATTGCCTGACGGTGAGGGCAACAAATACTTGCGTCACATGTGATAAATGATTCCTTCATTGCGAAAAGCCGAGCCTTGGATCATCCAATTCGTTCATAACCATATGCTCGGTTAGATTCTCGTCCACTTGTCCCCAAGCACAGCGAGCGATGGGGCGTTCATACAACCCCTCTAGCTATCTACTGCAGTTTGAATGATAGAACAGACTGAACTCGGAGCCATGCTTCTCTTAGCCACGACAGTTTTGAATCTTCACAAGTTTAATTTGGCCACTTGTCACTAGTAGAAAAAGGGTCAAATGTCAAGCACATTAGTGTCGGTTTGATTTTGAGCCGGCACTAATGTGTGCATTAGTGCCGGTTCCAACGGCTAGCTGGCCGCTCTCATTAGTACCGGTTCGTGGCGAACCTTTAGCACCGGTTCGTGCCACGGACCGGTACTAAAGTGAGTGGTGGCAGGATGTTGTCTGTCCGGGGCTCCTCCAGCACCTTTAGTACCGGTTCGTGGCACGAACCGGTGCTAAAGGTCGTACTACATAAACCCTTCGTCCACCCGAGCTCGCTCCGTTCTTCCCCTTTCCCGTCTCCTCTCTGTTCTTCCCCTCTTCCTTTCGAGCTCATCACACATTTTGCCCAAAATTTGTCAAGATTTGAAGGCCCCCATCCATTCAAATGATCACAAAGGTTAGCAACTTTGTCCTTTCATCTCTCATTGCTAGATTAGCTCTTGCAATGCTTTGTATAGTGATTAATTTATGAGTTTAGTAATTTGGGAGGAAATATATGTGCTAGTATTTGATTTATATGCAATTTGAGGTCAAAAATAACACTTAGTTTGCATATGTAGGTGTGGTTTACTTAGTCCCTTCTAAATCTCCGTCGTAACCACCGTCGATCGCCCGCACCGTCCCGTCGCCGGCACCACCTTGTGGTGAGCCTCTTGTTCATGAATGTTTTACATTACCAAATTGATGTTTGTGTGATTTGGATATATAGTTACTCGTATAATTATCTTACCCGTACGTTGTTTGTTATACATAGTGCCATGGTTTTGATATCCGTCCCCGTCGGCCCTCGTCCTTGTTATGATTCGGATGTGGTATATTCTCTTTTAAAACTAGTTGTTGCATTTCGTGTTTATGACAAATTATGCCCATCATGTTGACATAGATATTTTTATCTAGGAGGTTTGTGAACCGGAAATTCCAACCGACCCTATTGTCGAGAGGTTAAATTTAGTTGAAAGAGAAAACGAGTATTTGAAAGAAAAATTGAAAAGAATTGAGGGGGAGAAGATGGAATTGGAGTTGCATGTTGCCGATGTCGTCGATGATCACAAGATCAAGATGGAGAAAATGCGCTTGAAGATTAGAAAGATTAGAAAATATGCCATTGATAGTGAGGCTTGGTATCATTATGCTGTTGGATCAATTGTTACCTTAGTTGCGATCTTGATCGCATTTGTTGTTGCATTTAAATGCTTTAGTTAGAGAGTTATTTGTTTGTTGCATTTAAGTGTTGTATGAACTTTGTATGAACTTGTATTAATTTGGTCTTTTCGGTGTTGTGTAATGAAGATGAGCCGACAATGGATGTACGATGACCGATGCTCTCCCGAGTTCATTAATGGCGTGCAAACTTTTCTGCTTGCGGCTGAGGCAAACAAGCGGGCGGATGGTTTTATGCCTTGTCCATGTGCTGTCTGTAAGAATGATCACAATTACTCTACGTCAAGAACCATTCACGTCCACCTGTTTAAGTCCGGTTTCATGCCCCACTATAATGTTTGGACCAAGCACGGAGAAAGAGGGGTTATGATGGAAGACAATGAAGAAGAAGAGGACGACGACAGCTATCCTGGCCATGGGTTCCCTGAATACGATGATACAACAATGGGGGAAGAAGCTGAGCCGGCAATGCGGGAAGAAGCTGAAGAAGAGGCATCAGATGAGCCCGCTGATGATCTAGGTCGGGCCATTGCCGATGCAAAGAGAAACTGCGCAAGTGATTTGGAGAAGAAGAAGTTGCAGCGCATGTTAGAGGATCACAAGAAATTGTTGTACCCGAATTGCGAAGCTGACAAGAAAAAGTTGGGCACCACACTGGAATTGCTGCAATGGAAGGCAGAGAATGGTGTATCTGACAAGGGATTTGGAAAGTTGCTGGTAATGATAAAGAATATGCTTCCAAAGGACAACGAATTGCCCGAGAGTACGTACGAAGCAAAGAAGGCTGTCTGCCCTCTAGGGTTAGAGGTGCAGAAGATACATGCATGCCCTAATGACTGCATCCTCTACCGCGGTGAGTACGAGGATTTGAACGCTTGCCCGGTATGCGGTGCATTGCGCTATAAGATCAGCCGCGATGACCCTGGTGATGTCGAGGGCGAGCGCCCCAGGAAGAAGATTCCTGCCAAGGTGATGTGGTATGCTCCTATAATACCACGGTTGAAACGTTTGTTCCAAAACAAAGAGCATGCCAAGGCGATGCGATGGCACAGAGAAGACCGTAAGAAAGACGGAAAGTTGAGAGTACCCGCTGACGGGTCGCAGTGGAGAAAAATCGAGAGAAAGTACGGGAAGGAGTTTGCAGATGACGCAAGGAACGTATGGTTTGGTCTAAGCGCAGATGGCATTAATCCTTTTGGGGAGCAGAGCAGCAACCATAGCACCTGGCCTGTGACTCTATGTTTGTATAACCTTCCTCCTTGGTTGTGCATGAAGCGGAAGTTCATTATGATGCCAGTGCTCATCCAAGGCCCTAAGCAACCCGGCAACGACATTGATGTGTACCTAAGGCCATTAGTTGAAGAACTCTTACAGCTGTGGAATGGAACAGGTGTACGTGCGTGGGATGAGCACATGGGGGAAGAATTTGACCTAAAGGCGTTGCTGTTCGTGACCATCAATGATTGGCCTGCTCTCAGTAACCTTTCAGGACAGACAAACAAGGGATACCGCGCATGCACGCACTGTTTGGATGATACCGACAGTATATATTTGGACAATTGTAGGAAGAATGTGTACCTGGGACATCGTCGATTTCTTCCGAGCAGGCATCCCGTAAGAAAGAAAGGCAAGCATTTCAAAGGTGAGGCGGATCACCGGACGAAGCCTCGCCACCGTACTGGTGCTGATGTACATGATATGGTCAAGGATTTGAAGGTAGTCTTTGGAAAGGGTCCTGGCGGACAACCTGTTCCGAATGACGCTGACGGACGCGCACCCATGTGGAAGAAGAAATCTATATTTTGGGACCTGCCCTATTGGAAAGACCTAGAGGTCCGCTCCGCAATCGACGTGATGCACGTGACGAAGAATCTTTGCGTGACCCTGCTTGGCTTCTTGGGCGTGTATGGGAAGACAAAAGATACACCTGAGGCACGGGAGGACCAGCAACGTATGCACGGAAAAGACGGCATACATCAGGGTCATGCCAGCTACGCTCTTACCAAAGAAGAGAAGGAAATCTTCTTTGAATGCCTGCTCAGTATTAAGGTACCGTCTGGCTTCTCGTCGAATATAAAGGGAATAATAAACATGGCAGAGAAAAAGTTCCAGAACCTAAAGTCTCATGACTGCCACGTGATTATGACGCAACTGCTTCCGGTTGCATTGAGGGGGCTTCTACCGGATAACGTTCGATTAGCCATTGTGAAGCTATGTGCATTCCTCAATGCAATCTCTCAGAAGGTAATCGATCCAGAAATCATACCAAGGTTAGAGAATGATTTGGTGCAATGTCTTGTCAGTTTCGAGTTGGTGTTCCCACCATCCTTCTTCAACATCATGACGCACGTCCTAGTTCACCTATGCGAAGAGATTAACGTTTTGGGTCCTGTATTTCTACACAATATGTTCCCCTTTGAGAGGTTCATGGGAGTCTTAAAGAAATATGTTCATAACCGTGCTAGGCCAGAAGGAAGCATCTCCAAGGGCCATCACAATGAGGAGGTCATTGAGTTTTGTATTGACTTTATTCCTGACCTTAAGCCGATTGGTGTTCCTGAATCGCGGCATAAGGGCAGACTGGATGGAAAAGGCACGCTAGGAGGGAATCAACTAATATGTATGGACGGACATTCTCTCACTGAAGCACACTACACAGTTCTACAGAATTCCGCCTTGGTGGCTCCGTATATGGACGAACACAAGAATTTTCTACGCTCCAAACACCCGGAGCGGTCTGATGACTGGATTACACGTGAACAAACCAGGAGTTTCGCCGGCTGGTTGCAGACACGTACCATGCATGACGCCTCTATTGAAGATGACCTGTACTCGCTGTCCCAGTTACCATCTTCGAATATAATGACTTTCAAAGGGTACGAGATAAATGGTAATACATTTTACACGATCGCCCAAGATAAGAAGAGCACCAACCAAAACAGTGGTGTCCGCTTTGATGCAACAACCAAGACGGGAAAGGAAACATATTATGGTTACATAGAGGACATATGGGAACTTGACTATGGACGTGGTTTGAAGGTCCCTTTGTTTCGGTGCAAATGGGTCAATATGACACGAGGCGGGGTAACGGAAGACCCGCAGTACGGAATGACAACAGTGGATCTCAACAATCTTGCGTATGCAGACGAACCATTCGTCCTAGCCAATGATGTGGCACAGGTTTTCTATGTGAAGGACATGTCTACCAAGCCGAGAAAAAGAAAAGATAAGGAAGCGAATGCATCATACGATGAGCCAAAGCGCCACATAGTTCTTTCTGGGAAGAGAAACATCATGGGAGTGGATGACAAGACAGACATGTCAGAAGATTATGAAAAGTTTGATGAAATTGCTCCATTCACAGTGAATATTGACCCGAGCATCTAGTTAAATGATGAAGATTTTCCATGGCTACGGCGCAAAGGGACACACGCGAAGAAAAAGTTTCACACCCAAAGATCTGGGATGTGATCGGCTTCACTATCATCACTTTCTTCTGTGTTTCACACCCAGGAGGGAATCTCTGTAATAGTTAGGGTAGTTATGTGTTTGGCATTTGAAACGCGAAGAAATTTTATGTGCAAACAAATTCTTTCATGCATTTACTGATTTTTTCAGCTAAATGACCCTGAAATTGAAAAGCATTTCAAATGAACTCAGAAAAGGTTAAGTTATTCACAAACTAGTGATTCACAAAAATTTCAAATAATTCAAAATTTAAACTATTCAAATTTGAAAACTAAAAAAATAAGAAAATAAAAAAGGCCACCTACTGGGCCAGAGCGGCCTGCATACGACTAGAAACCCAACCTGTAGTTGGGCCAGGATGCAGGCCCGCAAGCCCAGTAGGCCCACAGGCAGAGTAGGAAAGGTAGGCCTGCTTTTGAGAGGAGCTCAATGCAGTGCCCGCGCCGGGGCTTATAAAATGGTCTTGGCGCTCCTCAACTAGCGAGGTGGGACTAAACTTCTGCGCCCCTCGCCTGGCAGCGCACACCCTTTAGTACCGGGTCGTGGCTCCAACTGGTACTAAAGGGGGGGGGTCTTTAGTACCGGTTGGAGCCACCACCCGGTACTAAAGGGGGGCGCTTCCCGCCGCTTGGCCTGGCCAAAACAGACCTTTAGTACCGGTTGGTGGCTCCAACCGGTACTAAAGGGGTGTAATATATAAGAAAGCACTTCAAAAAAATTCAGTTTCTCATCTCTCCCTCTGCTTCTTTCTCCTCTGCCCCGTCGCCGCCGCCCCTCGTCGCCGTCCCCGTCGCCGTCCATCACCGTCCCCGTCGCCGTCGCCGCCCCGGCCGTTGCCGCGCCCCGCCCCGTCGCCGCCCCGCGCCCCGTCGTCCCGTCGTCCCCGCCCGGCCCGTCCCCGTCGTCGCCGCCCCGTCCCCATCCCCGTCGTCACCGCCCGTCTCCGTCCCCGTCGCCGCCCCCCGTCGCCGCGCCTCGCCGGTGAGCTCCTGCCCCGGCCGCCATGTCCACACACACACACACACACACACATTGTTCTTTAGCTTTTTAGTTGTAAATTTTAGTTATAGAAATTTTTTCTGTTTTTTAGTTATAGAAATATTAGAAATGTTATAGAAATGTTAGTTATATAGAAATGTTATAAATTTTTCCTGTTTTTTAGTTATAGAAATATTTGTAGAAATGTTAGCAATTTTTCTGTTTTTTAGTTATAGAAATATTAGAAATGTTAGTTATATATATACAAATGTTAGAAATTTTAGAATTAGTTTTAGCTAGATGAATTAGATTAATGTCAAATTGTTAGAATTTGCATACAGAATTTTAGTTATCACAATCCAATCATTTAAAAACTGTTTACTTTTTGCCGACATATAGTATTTGTTCTCGACGATACCCGGCCCGCATCCTCGCCGTCGACCCGTTCGCGACGACGTCCGGCTGACCCATGTCCGGGACTGGGCTCCGCTGGGCTGGCACTGGGAGGTGCTACCTGGAGGGGCGCGCCGCTTGGTGAGGAACCCGGCCTCGGGTCCCATCGTCGACCCTGATCTCCATTAGTGGCGTTCGCGTGGGCCACATTCGGTGCAGAGGGAGCCGGCCCCGCCAGAGGTGGTGCGTCGCCGTGTCAGGGAGGAGGACGAGCACGTCCATTGCTACATGGCTGCGATGGACATCAGGTTCTCCAATACCTGGCAGGTTCTTTGGGCAGATGACCGGAGATATGATCCTGTGATGGTTCCTTCTCTTTGGGTGTCCACCGCCCGCGCCCCAGGAACCGCGAGTGGCCTAGATTCTTCTGTAGTATTCAATCTTTATTAGCTACCTAGCCAGTGATGTATTCGATATATAATATTCGAGACGATGTATTCGATATTATATATATTATTAGAGATGATGTATTCGAGATTATATATTATTCGAGATTATATATTATTCGAGACGATGCATATTATGTACTATATGATTCAGTTTTTCCTTATTGATTGCATCCATGCATTGTAACTTGAATACTAAATTGTTTTATATTTCTTCTGAATTAGTTAAATAAAAGCTATGGCGGACAATACCGGCAGAGGGGGAGAAGAGGCCCTGTTCGAGATCATACACAGCCCTAACAGGCCAGATGATGGCTCCCAATATCTGAACAATACCGGGGAGGGTGATGATAAGATATTCGATCTCGACGACCGAGTTGATGAAGTCATGAACTATGATTATGATTATGATAATGCAGACAATGATTATGATGACGAATACAATGTTGATCTTGAAATAACAAAGACTACCGGCGAGGTATATTTATATAAGCAGGCATCTAGTGATCATCACATGTTTTTTTTATTTGAAGATATATTAATGAATCGATCTTTCTTCTTTCAGCCCTCCGGATCGAGCAAATCTACTTCTACAGACAGCAGGACAAAGCGAGGTTCGGGCAAAAAGTTGAAGGAGGGTGTAAAGTACAACATCGATTCCATCAAAGCTAGTGGCGAACCCCTCATGCCTAAGAACATTGCGAACAAGTTCGTTCGTCAGTGCGGAGTTCTTGTGAAGGACCAACTCCCGATCTCCATTCAAGAATGGAAAGAGCCAAAAACTAAACGTCCAGATGTTACTTGGGTCGACGACAGAGCAAAACAAAAGCTTTGGGAATCTCTGATGGAACATTTCACCCTACCAGATTATTTCAATGATGCAGATGTGCAGAAAGTCAAGGACGCTGCTCTTAAGAAGATGGCAATTGCATTCAACACCCACAAGAAAACTGTATGGGCCAACTACCTCGCTGCAGAAAGGAAGACTCCAGAATTCAAGGGAACACTGGAGAAGCAAAGAGAACACTGGCCCGCTTTCGTGAAATTCAAGGAATCAGAATTATCTAAGGAACGGTCGAGAAAAAACAAGGCCAATGCCGCAAAAAAGACGCAGTTCCATAGGCTGGGTCCAGGTGGCTACGCGGTGGCAATGCCTAAGTGGGATAAGTCTGAGCAAGAGATGGAGGATGCAGGGGTCACTCCGGTTACTAGGAGCTGGCCCCCCAGGTGCAGAACTTGGTTCTATGCGCATGGGGGGGCGTTGGACCCGAAGACAGGCCTGGTTTCGAAGAAGGCAAGTCTAAAAGGAGCCGAACAAAAGTTACTTGACGCAATAGAAGATGCTCGAAAGGGGGTGTTCACGCCCAACAGAGAGAACGACGAGCTTACGCGCGCCCTGGGAAATCCTGAACACCCGGGAAGAACACGAGGCAAGGGCGTTATTCCCTGGTATGAGGGCTTTTCGGAATGGAACGACGACTACAGGACCCGTGCAAGAAAGAAGATGGAGGAGGAGAAGAAGAGGAAGCTGGAGGAGGAGCAGAGGAAGCAGGACGCAGAACGCCTTCAAGGCCTAGAAGCAAGGCACGCGGACTTGGCACTCAAATTCCAGCAGCAGCAGCAGCAGCAGATCGACTCACTTAGCCAGGAAAGGGGGTCTCAGCAGCGGCAGCAGCAAGCGGATGATCGTCCAGCATTGGATAGCACCGTCCCATCCATGCCGAGAAGCAGCGTTGGTTCCGCCCCGGGCGACGCACTGCTGGATACATACCCTGTGGATGACATCATAGAGAACACTAACTGTGAGCTACACTTCAAAATGAAGAACATATCCATGAAGGTGGCGGACGCCGTTGCTTTTACAATTACCCCCGAAGCAACCTTCCATTGCACCCCGATTCCAGCGGGCTATGCTCGTGTCTTGGTTGATGAGGTGGTGGACCCATATTCGGGGCTACAGCTTGACATTCCTGGAGGTGACGACGAGCACACACTGGGAGAGGCCATACATCGTATCATCCTATGGAGAAAGGATTGCATCATCTTTCGAAGTCCACCGACACCGCGTCTGCCGACTCCTCCTCGAAGTCCGCCACCGAGTCAGCAGACTCCCGCTCCTCCAAGTCCACGAACGCGTGAGCCGACTCCTCCTCGAAGTCCGCCACCGTGTCAGCAGACACCCGCTCCTCCAAGTCCACGAACGCCTGAGCAGACTCCTGCTTCAAGTCCGGCACAGCGTCAGGCGACTACTCCTATTTCAAGTCCGACACCGTGTCAGGCCACACCTCCTGCTTCAAGTCCGGCACAGCGTCAGGCCACTCCTCCTGCTCCAACTCTGCCACGTCAGCCGTCTCCGCCGCCTCAGCAATCGCAGAAGAGACACGCTGCAGCTATGGTGCGTAGCGGTACGAGTCGAGGTAGTACAGGAAGTACAGGCGGAGTCAAGCGATATAAATATGGTCCAAGCCTCGCTCCTCTTCCTCAGAGGCCTTATGACATGACCGAGGAGCAAAACGAAGCCATAGTGAAGGCCCAAGTGGACGCCCATTTTGGACCGAAACCGGCACCGCCGCCGAGGGAGAAAGTGCCTAAGGAAAAGATTGACCACTTCATTCATATGGCTAGACCACCAGCTCCCAAGCCTGTTGACTCAGACTATGAGCGACAAATCAGGAAGGCACATCGAGCACGACTACAGAAAGAAGCGAGCTCGAGCTCGAGCCAACAAGCAGCTATCAAAAAATGCGGGAAAACCGTTCCCCAGCTGGGAGAACAGGCGGCGCAATCGACCCCCCCGCTTGTTGTGCCAACAACACATGAGAGTACGCGCGCCCAATATTATTGTGGGCAAACCGTTTACGTTCCCCAGCTGGGCAATGTAGTAATAACCGAGGAGCATATAATGCAGGCTGAAATGCTCAAGATCACTGTTGGACAACTCCTCGATATCGAGCCCATGTCTCCGCTTAGAGAGGAGGAAATAAAACGGAAATATGTCCGGGGCCAACCTTTGGTCGAGCCAGACGAGGTCAAGAACCTCCCAACGAGAATGTATGAATTGCATCAATGGTACATGAACATTACCAAGATTTCCAATCGAGAGTCCCTCATGGTGAATGTCAAGGAGGAGCATTACTTCCATGAGAAAACTGTGTCCGTTGAGTATTCAGAACTATTTCAGTTATACAATCAAGACGCACTCGACAAATCTATCGTCAGTTGCTATTGTCTGTAAGTGATTTCTTTCTGTAATTTAAGTCTCAAGCTAGCTGTAGTGATCATTTTGATCAATCATTACCTGTAATTATCCTCACTATATTCTTTTCTGTGGTATTATGCAGGATGAAGATGTATGAAATGAAAAAATCTGGACGCTATGGCATTGGGTTCATTGACCCAAATACCATTAATGAGTACACATGGAATATTCCAAGTTGTCGAGCAAGTTTAGAGGAAAGCATGCTAGAGTTCTTCAAGCGCCTCAATACCAATGAAGATATACTACTTCCTTACAACTTCCTGTGAGTCACACTGTCTTGTACTACAAATTCTGTTTTTGCTTACTAGCTAGCTAGATGTTAATAATTAAGTGTATAGGGTTTAGGGTAGTTGATTAGTGTTATGCACATGCCCGCTTAATTAAGACATGCAAACGTGTGCGCATGCAGTTTCCACTGGATCTTGTTAGACATTAAAGTTGAAGAAGGAAAAGTTGAAGTACTGGACTCACTACTTAAAAAAGAAAGTGACTACACCATCTTGTTTGGGATAGTCAACAGGTAATTTCAATCATTATTAACTATATCTCGGCCTATTTAGTTCGTCATTTCCTGATATGAACTATTTAATAACCCCTTTATTAATTTTCTTTGCCGGCGGGCAGGGCTTGGGCAAAGTTCATCAAGGTGACTCCAGGCAAATGGGCAAAAAAGCTGTTTTGGTATCGACCCAAGGTAAGTAATTAAGTAGTACTAGCTAGCTAGCTAGCTACCATCTCTTTAATTCTTGTTTCAATACCATTAATTAATTATCATGCTTGATTAATCATTATCTAATTCAATTCCATTCTCGTAAAGGCCCTGAAGCAGGCGTCGGGGACTGATCTGTGTGCATACTACGTTTGCGAGAACATTTACATGATGGCGTCCGAAAGGAGCAGATCTCAAAGACAGGACTGGGTACGTTTGTCAGAACACTATTCACAAATTTTTACACCATTATCGATATCTAGTCACACAACTAATACACATGCATATTGATCTCCTTCTTAACAGTTCAGAGAGGTGCGGGAGCAGCTCCTACCAACGGAGCGCATACTAGCACTTCAAGAGGAAATAGCGGGATTTTTGCTCGACCAGGTCATAGATCCCAAAGGAGAATACTATTACCCGCTACCGCCCCCATGAACCACTTGTCATCGTGCTCCGAAGGCACCAAGGCAACATGTAGGAGAAATTGTATATATATACACGTGTATGTGTGAATAATTAATGATGGTGGTTGTGAGACATTCGATGATATATATATATATATATATATATATATATATATATATATATATATATGCGGTTCTATGAGAAAATCTATTTATATATATGCATAACGTGTACAATATGTAGTATCGTAAAATACCAGCAAACAAAAAAGAATTAAATGGAAAACACAAAATTAATGGAAAAAAAACGAAAACCCCCCAAACATTTAGTACCGGTTGGTGTTACCAACCGGTACTAATGGTCTACCAGCACCCGGGTCTGGCTCATGCCACGTGGTGGCACTTTAGCGCCGGTTCGTGCAGAACCGGCAGGGGGGGGGAGGGGGGGATGGGTTTAGTCTCCACTCTTTAGTGCCGGTTGCCCTTACGAATCGGCGCTAAAATCCGGTTCTACACTAGTGTGTACTCCTATTTACGCTTCTGATTCCAGTTGATCTCTTTACCTTGGGCGCTGTGTGGCGAGCGGTGACAAGTCTATCTATAGAGCAAACATGTACTACGTACCCCCCTGCTCCTTGTACGTAATAGACCACTTGACCTCGGGCACTGTGCCGTGGTGCAAAGTCTATACATGAAATCTCGGAAAAAAAATCTATACATCATGCAAAAATATCAGTGTGGCAAGACTGTTTCAAGTTTCAACTCTCCATCCGGTAGGCAAGGTGCCGTTGATTCACGCGATCGCGCAACGTGCATATAGTGTAAGAATATACACAAGTGTCGATGTCAGATGGATCGAAGAGGTTCCAGTTCAAAACGAGAAAAATCTGCTTTAGCTGGATCAGAGTGGGTTAGAATATTTTGTACTAACTGGGCACTTTTGCAGTACTTCGCGGGACGCCCCTCTGCACCAATACCATGCAGGAACGACCAGGTCCAGGTCGTGGATTGATCACATGCATGGATGCTCGCGTGGCAGGTCCATGTTGGAGCGGTGGAATAGTACGAACGCATGGTGACGAATTGGTAGCTCATTCTTCATGCAGTAACCAATGTGTCCATGCATTGCAATGGATCCAAAGTAGAATAATACTTGTTCACAAACTTGAAAGAAAACATTCTTATTTTAATATACATATATATCACTAAAAATATATTACTTTTCACTCGAGATATATTTCTCAGACTGTTTTGACGAGGTGAGGGAGTGATGTGGTTGCTTATAAGATAATAAAGGGTTTTCTGCAAATTGGAGCAGAGAAGTGGGCTATTATTGCAAAAATGCCACAACTTACCTCACAGCCGTTAGATGCAGATCTAATGGTCAGAGATAACGGATGGCAGACACACCATCATCACTAACTGAGTCTTTTATAGGAGTAGAGATAACTTCGCTCAGTCTCCGGTAGGTTCATTCAAGTAAATCATAAGTCAATTCATTGCACTAAGTTTTGTGATCTCATGGACACGGTATATGTGTTGGGCACTTAGAGCATACCTATATAATTGATTCTTCACTTTTTTAATGATATTCTTTTAACAGAATCTATATTTTTGATGTTTTATACGCTTCATATTTTTGAAGAGTTTTCAAAGAGTAAATCGAGAACATGCTTGCGTTTTATTTCATTAGTTTTAGCGCCTGCTGTGGTGAGAGCCCTCCTAGTCGGAACACCATCAACGGCCGCGACGTCCGGCGGTGCAGCGCCTGCTGTGGCCGGCCCCATGGCCCCCATTAGTTGTTTGCCAAGTGTTCTGCTGAAATGCTCGAGATAGACTTGACCCCTGGAATTCCGTATGGAAAAAAGATAAAGGCCAAAAGTTTGTCGAGTTTACGGTAGTACAAACCCGACAAACTTTGACCGTTGTCATGTTTCCATCGCCTGGTTGTTGGTGGGATCCGCCTGTCAGTCACCGGCGAGTTTATTTCGGGCGGAACTCCGCTAATGTGCTACCTGCCGAGTTTCTTTCTTTCGTCGAGTCCCTTTTCCCTGGCACTAGGCAAACGTCGAAGTTTGGCGAGTTGTGCGTCACTGACAAGTCCAATTATCAAGAAACTCGGCTGACACATTACTCCGTCGAGCTCCCGATGAATTGAACTCAGAGAAGCCATAGACTAGGCGCTATCCGAGATTCCAGTAGTGTGACCTCATGTCCTAGGATGACCTCAGCGCTTACATCAAGTCCTGGGATGACATCATATCTGACCTGACTGTTTTAGACAAGGTTTAATCCTCCGGACTCCAACACACTCTAGATGTAATAGAAAAAAACTCTAATATTTACTCGTTCCGTCCGCGAGTAAGTGTACATCTAGCTTTTGTCCTAAATTAAAATTTTAAAACTTTGATCAACTTTGTAGGGAAAAATACCAGCATGTATGACACTAAATTAGTATCACTAGATCCTTTTTGAAATATACTTTCGTAATATACCAACTTGATGTCATATATGCTACTACTATTTTTTCTAAAGTTGATCAAAATTTTAAGAATTTGACTTAGAACAAATGTAGAAGTGCACTTATTCACGGACGGAGGTAGTACAGGAAAGAAGCAAATTCGAGCAATCACCCCATCACAATGTGCTCGGCGCCTCGTACTGAGCTTGTCAACTTGGTGCATATGATTAACACTAGCTAGCTAGCTAGTTAGCTAGGTTCATGTGGTGTAGTAATGGCTAGGAACGTGATAGATGGTAAAAGTCAGCTCGGGGCGTGTAGGAGAAGCATAATCGCACGGTGACCTCCGTGGCCAAGAGCTATATAAATGCAGCTACCTAGCTGCTCAACATGCATCGAAAGCGGGAGAGCAAGCGCAAGTAGCTAGCAACTCATCTATCCATCCATCCATCTATAGACCACACCGTATTCATATTCACATCGGAGGTAAGCTAGCTAGCCACCACGACCATGGCCGCAGCGAAACTCGCCCTTCTCATCCTAGTCGCCGCCGCGGTCGCCTGCACGGGCAACAGCCAGAGCCCGGTGCAACTGTGTGACTACGAGTTTGTTGTCTCGACGTTCAATGAAAATTGGGCGGGCACGGACTCAGATCTCACCTTCACCGTATTCAGCACGGAGGTCGTGGGCGGCGTCGCCCTGAAAACTATACAAAGTGCCGCTGGTTCCAGGTTCGACGTGGGCAGTAAGACCAAGTTCACCGTCCAGGGCGGGCCGTGCGTGAAACCATGCGGCCTCCGCCTAGAGGTTCACAAAACCTGGTGGCTGGAGATCGGGAGCGACTGGAAGTGCCGTTCCGTCGACTTTTTGGTAAAGCGGAACGGGGTGGTGCAGTGGCATGTGTATCTCATTTTCAATCAGTGGGTGACCGACGGCAACCCCGTCGAATACAAGTCCGGGCAGTGCCCGATCCTCTAGCATGGCGACGCCATGCATGATCAGGATGCGACGGCCGGGGTCGCGAGTGCGTGCGTGTGTCTTGAGGGACGGTACTCGTTTGTGGCCGCGTGTGACTGTTTTGTTTAGTTTGCTTTTCTTCCGGCAGCTCCCTTGCATAAGCTGTATCTTGTCATCAGCAGCTCCCATGCATAAGCTATGCCTTGTCATATGTGTGTCCGGTCTATGCGTGGCTCTCTAGCTATAGGCAGCCGGGCTCGTCGTTTGTGTTTCCATCACTGTTGTGTTTGTTTCCTTTCCTGATATTATTAATAAAATAAGACCCTACCTTCCTGTTTAATTTGTTTATTCTTTTGGCTCATTGTTTGCGGTCCATCCATCATGCACGATGACTCATGTATTTTCCGCCGTGCATCCTTCGCCATGAATGCAGATATCCAATTTTGTGTTTGGTGTTTGGTCCTTGAGGATCTTGACGGCCTGGAAACAGCCCGTGGCGATTTTGTGTTTGGTGTTTGGTCCTTAAAGATCCCTGCACACAACGCTTTGGATTTCCAAATTAGTGCTTGATATAGCTCTGTAGGCCAAGTACCCGGATCTTTTTGTCATTGCCTCTCATCCTCACATCCTCGTCAAAGACTTGTTAGGAATAAGCCATGCGTTCATGTGTGTGCGTGTGTGGCCGGGGCGATGTTGAGCTGGCCATGCCCACGGCGCATGTGTGTGCGTGTCTGTGGCCGGGGCGATGTTGAGCTGGCCATGCCGCGTGGGCATGGCCAGCTCAACATCGCCCCGGCCACAGACACGCACACACATGAACGCATGGCTTATTCCTAACATTCTCCGCCTAAGCCATGACCTCGGTCACTGTTGCCGGAGTTGTTGCAGCTCCCGTCGTCGTCGTGTACTCATTGCCGGGCGGCGTGGCACAGGTCATCGCGTGCGAGGGGCCGCCGGCAATGAGTACACGACGACAACGGGAGCTGCAACAACTCCGGCAACAACGACCGAGGTCATGGCTTAGGAGGAGAATGTTAGGAATAAGCCATGAGTTCATGTGTGTGCGTGTCTTTGGCCATGGCGATGTTGAGCAGGCCGTCTCCTACATGTTGGGCGCGCCGTGGGCATGGCCAGACGGATCACCAGCGCTCGTTTCTGTTGGAGAGTCTCCAGGGAGTACGTGCATGTAGGGAGTTGCCACTGCATGCGGTTAGTGGCCAATGTGGTGGTTAGTCTGTTGTTGGCCAAGTAGTGCGTACGTGCTGTTAGTGGGCGTTGGGTGTGTGTGCACCCGGGTATAAAACCCCCACTGTGTACTGATGAAAACTGCGCCGGTTTGTTGCCGCGCCACGGTGACGGTATGTGCCGAGCCGAGGAGGAGGGGCCTAAGGAAGATGTAGTCTTCGTCGGGATCGTGGTATGCGCCCGGTCGATGTGAGAGTTCTTCCGGGGTTGTGTTGCGTGTGTGCGTGTGTACCTCCATGTATGTGTGTTTGAGTAGTTGAGATGAATAGATGCCAACATATAGGCCGTTCGTCGGCCGAGGCATTCGTCACCGGAAAATTCTGTTCATCGTCTTCTACCTCCGTCCAGTGTTCGTCGTCGGAGGGCTTCTCGGCGTTCGTCGCCGGAGGGTTTGTTCCAACATTTGGTATCAGAGCCACAAGTTTCAGGGGCGGCTGTGGCGTTGGCGTCCGCGGTGAGCACGCCGGACATGGAGGCCTCGGCGGCGCGACTGCGACGCGCGGCGAGAGCATTGCGACGGCGACACGCGGCGAGTCCGGCGGTGGCGGCGTTCGCCGAGGGCTGCATGGTGGTGCGGAGTTCGCGAAGGAGCGGCACGGCGCGGTGGAGTAGCAGCGGTGCACGCCGGCGTGGATGCTGTTGTGGCCGTGGCGCAGCCTCCGGGGACCGTCGACAGCAAGTGCAGCACGGTGGCCACGGTGCGGAGGCCGGGCGGCATGGCACAGGTCGTCGCGTGCGAGGGGCCGCCGGCAACGAGTACACGACGACGACGGGAGTTGCAACCACTCCGGCAACGGCGACCGAGGTGATGGCTTAGGAGGAGAATGTTAGGAATAAGCCATGCGTTCATGTGTGTGCGTGTCTGTGGCCGTGGCGATGTTGTGCAGGCCGTCTCCTGCGCGTTGGGCGCGCCGTGGGCATGGCCAGACGGATCGCCAGCGCTCGTTTCTGTTGGAGAGTCTCCAGGGAGGACGTGCATGTAGGGAGTTGCCACTGCATGCGGTTAGTGGCCAATGTGGTGGTTAGTTTGTTGTTGGCCAAGTAGTGCGTGCGTGCCGTTAGTGGGCGTTGGGTGTGTGTGCACCGGGGTATAAAACCCCCACTGTGTACTGATGAAAACTGCGCCGGTTTGTTGCCGTGCCACGGTGATGGTATATGCCGAGCCGAGGGGGGGGGGGGGGGTGCTAAGGATGATGTAGTCTTCGTCGGGACCGTGGTATGCGCCTGGTCGATGTGAGAGTTCTTTCGGGATTGTGCTGCGTGTGTGCATGTGTACCCCCATGTATGTGTGTTTGAGTAGTTGAGATGAATAGATGCCAACATACATGCCGTTCGTCGGCCGGAGCGTTCGTCGCCGGAAAATTCTGTTAATCGTCTTCTACCTCCGTCCGGTGTTCGTCGTCGGAGGGCTTCTCGGCGTTCGTCGCTGGAGGGTTTGTCCCAACAAGACTTTTTTTCAATGACTGCCCCAACATTACCTTCCTGCGCAATCTTGAAGCTTCGGCAGCTTCTTGGTGAAATCAACTTAGGCTAAATTATTCACTTGTCCGTGAATCAATTTCATCAACTATGAAAGATAGTACAAATATTGACTTTACAGGAGTACGTTTCTGCTAATTTTTTTAAATAATACTTTTTTTTATTAAATTGCACAAATATTACGCTGAAAAATTATTTTCCAAAAATAATATACCGTCGGCCCGCAGCCAGCCGAGTGGGCGCAGTCGGCCAGTAGCCGGCCGACAGCTGGCCCGCCTGGCACGTGTCGGCCTCGGATTGGGCTGGCCACGTCGCGAGGGGGAGGGAGGGAGCTGTCGGCGCGGGCGCGCCCCTGTCAGCCTACCACGGGCCGATCGGCCGGCTGCTGGCCGACAGGGTGCGGCCCCACCTCGCGGGCGGTTGGCCCGGCTCCCTGCGGCCTTATCCTCCCTTTCCTCCACGCTCCACGCCCAAGCTTCTGTTCTTCTTCTGTTCTTACTTTCTCCTCTCTCTATACAAAAATGCCACCAATTTCTACACCTAAATGAGCCAGTTTTTTGCGATTTTGGCACCGTGAATGGATTCAACTTAGTTAGGGCAGCCAAAAGAGGTCTCGATCTACTGATGGGGTAGCTCGTGGTGGTCGTGGTGAGCATTTTGGTGGAGGTGGTGGTGGTGAAGTTGGGGCAGTGTGGTGGAGGTGGTGGAGGTGAAGCTCGTCGTTCGTCGTTCTTCGCTTGGGGCGGAGCACCGGCAGTTTGGTGGCCGCCGTTCGTCGTTCTTCGTTCGCACGCACGCTTCAAGGGTATATTTCAGCAAACATTTCATTTTTCGTAGGTGCTCCGGTAGTATTTGTTAATATGTTTCGATGTGAAATAAATTAGGTGTGCGATTATTGTTATTTGCCCCGGTAGTATACGTAAATATATTTAGATGTCAACTAATTAATTGTGTAAAAATGTGTAGTTGCTCCGGTAATATTCCGTACTATATGTGGATGTCAAGTATTTAGGAGTGTCAGTATTTGTAGTAGCTCCGAAAAAAGGTCCGTAATATAGGCAGTCTAGTCAAATATATTAATCTGTCAATATTTGTAGTTGCTACGGCAAATATTCGTAATATACTTGTAGGTGTGTGAATTGTATTAGTTGCTCCGTTAATATTCTGTAATATATAGCTAGCTAATATATAGACATGTCTAATATTTGTTAGTGGGGGTATATTAAGTTGTTGCTTAATACTTGTATTTCGTTGTTGAAAAAAAAATAGGTGAGCCGAGATGTCTGATGTAGTGAAGTTCAGATTTTACTACGGTCCTGGTACTGTCCAAACAACTGAGATGGGAGCAGATCTGAGTGAATTTACTCACATAGAGGTGCCAATGAGCGCACCTCAAACATGGCCTGTCAGTCAGTTGAAAGAATGGATTGCGGCAAGTTTAGGTCTTGATACTGAAACACACACCGTCGGTGTTCATGCATTGTGGACACGGTCAAGTTCAATAATTTACTTTTATTTGAGGCCAATAGACGGAGACTCCGATTGGGTGCGGTGGTTACAAGGTTGTGAACGAAGGGGATGCAATCCTGTTGCTTTAGTGCTTCCCGTCGTGAAGGAGGTCACTGCACATGAAGGCGAGGGTGGCTACGAAGGACAGCGCAGTCAGGTAGAAGGAGGAAATGCTTATGGTTACGAACAAGGACAGAGCAGTCAGGTAGAAGGAGGAAATGCTTATGGTTATGAACCAGGGCAGAGTAGTCAGGTAGAAGGAGGAAATGCCGATGGTGATTACAATGATGAGGTGGACGCTGGCGAGGTAGATGGGCACATGCAGGACCAGATGGAAGAAGAAGACACCGATGTTGAAAGGGGTCATGCCGATGATTCTGACGAGACAGATGAAGAAGAAAATGCAGAGGGGGTCCCGAATCCTGCATCGTGGAATCATGGCTTCTCATCTGCAATGACCGTGAATGATGGACATGATTCAGCCTGGCAATATCACCAGAACAATATTGCGACGGGTGCTATGTATCCGAACAAGCAAGCCCTGAAGGATGCAATAATTAATTGGGCAATGTCCACGCAAAGGGTTTTCACAACTCAGGTGTCCAGTCAGAAATTCCTGACAATGGTATGCAAGAACGCAGATTCTCCCGCCAGGGTGCACGGCTTTCTCCCTAACTTTGGCACAAGTTGGGTGATAAGTGACTTAGTTAATCACACTTGTCTTATTCCCTGCATCCCTCAAGATCATGCCAACCTTTCATGCACGCTTATTGCTCGGTTGTTTTTCGATGAGATAGTGCAGGGCAAAGATATGGAAGTGAAGGCAGTCCAGACAAAAGTCTTCGCCAGGTTCAAGTACAGAATTTCTTATGGCAAGGCTTGGAGGGCTAAGCATCCGGCGCTTGAGAGGAGATTTGGTTCTTATTTTGATGCATATGACTCTGTTGTCCAGCTCCTCCACACCCTGCAGCAGCAGAATCCAGGCACCTATATCGATATCGAAGACATGTTCATGCCAGAGTTCCCAACTGTGAGGGTGCTGCATCGTCTCTTCTTCTCTTTTGGTGTATGCATCGAAGCTTTCAGGCATTGCCGACCGGTGATATGTGTTGATGGTACTTTTCTCACAGGCAAGTACAAGGGTCAGATCCTGACAGCCATAGGTCAAGACGGCCAAAATCAAGTCATCCCACTCGCATTTGCTTTTGTGGAGAGTGAGAACATTGAAAGTTGGACATGGTTCTTCAGGCAGTTGAAAATATCAGTTGTGAAGGAGAAGCCCAATGTGTGCATCCTTCATGATAGGCATGCAGGTATACTCAGTGCGATAAGGACACTGACAAACCCAGGCCCTGAGGAACAAGTTCCATGGCAGGACTTGCAGAGCTGTTGGTGCATGCGCCATCTGGGGGCTAATTTCTTCTCGCAGTTTAGAAATAAGAACCTGATGAATCTGTTCCAAAAACTCTGCAAGCAGAACCAGTTATGGAAGTACAATTTGATACGGGACAGACTTAATGTGTGCACGCAGAGACACGTGAGGGACAGGAAAACTGCAAGAGATGCAGCGGTGAGGGCACATGTTGAAGCAGTAGCTGCACAGTTGGCAACAGGAACAGCGGCCGTGGAGGAGGAGCCTGTTGGGCTATGTGACCTGCCAGGCTTTGACCCACCTGGTACTAAAAGAAGGCTCGGGAGGTCGATTAAAACCTTCGAGCAGTGGATAGAGCATGAGCCTCTGGAGAGGTGGTCTTTGCTACATGACACACATGGAGCAAGGTACGGTGTCATGACAACGAACCTCGCGGAAACATACAACTTTGTCCTCAGAGGAAACCGGGCATTGCCACTTACAACCATCTTTGAGGGTATTTTCTATGGCACCGTCAAGTATTTCAGAGATAGACGTCAAAAAGCAGAGCAACATATCTTCAACAACTCAAATACACGGTACTGTGAAAGAGTCACGAAGTACATGGACAACAAGATGCAAAAAGCTAGGTCACACACTGTAGTCGCCATCGGTAATCAAGAAAGAAGGTTTGAGGTCCGCTTAGCCAACAACAAATTCGGATGTGCAAATGAGTTGAGGACGCATGAGGTGAAAATTGGCAATGAAGCCTGGCCAACGTGTGAGTGCACATGCAACAAACCGAAATTGCTTCACCTACCTTGCTCACATGTACTTGCTGCTTGCGGGCAGCTTGGAATGGATGCAATATCGTTTGTGTCTCCATTTTTTCTGAAAGAGTCTGTCCTCAATACCTGGACAGGTGAGCTGATGGGTTTTCGATCAATGGGTAATTTCAACAGCGTCAACCCCGCCGAAAGGCGTTACATTCCAAACCCAGAGCATATGCGTACAAGTAGAGGCAGACGGCAGTGTCAGCGCATCCGGAATGATATGGATGAATCTGAAGCAGGAGGTCCGACTAGGCAATGCATTCTATGCAATGAATTTGGCCATAGGGACACTAATTGTCCCACTTTCATCACTGGGCGTGGACGAGGCAACCGGGGAAGAAGAGGAGGTAGAGGCAGTAGAGGAGTAAGGGCGAGAGGAAGAAGCTAAGCTAGCAGTAGTATGTTCTGAATTTGTATTACGTGTGGTGTGACACTATGTTCTGAATTTGTATTAAGTGTGGCACTATGTTCTGAATTTTTATTAACTGTGGCACTATGTTCTGAATTTGTATTAAGTGTGGCACTATGTTCCGAATTTGTATTAAGCGTGGCACTATGTTCTGAATTTTTATTAAGTGTGGCACTATGTTCTGAATTTTTTTTAAGTGTGGCACTATGTTCTGAATTTTTTATGTGCAGGAATGTCGGGAATGTGGTTGCTGAATGGGGACATTGATAGGGGTCATCGTGCTGCGATATGGTATGAGCACAAGCTTGAGCCTCTAGTCACTCGCACTCCTAAGAAAACTGGATGATACACCCAGGATGGCTTCAGCGGTACGTGCTTTATTAATTTGCACACTGACATGCATATTAATAGGAGACACTAACCGAAATGTTCTCTGATGATGAAGGTTGAAATGGGCCGCCTTTTACCTTTCGCGCGTCTGGTTGAGTCTATCCCGGGTGAGAAACGCCTCGCCATCGACGGGTCCTTGCTGAGCTACTTAGTGGACTGTTGGAGGCCAGAGACCCACACGTTTCACTTCCGATGGGGAGAGATGGCTCCTATTCTGGAGGATGTGTCACTTTTGCTCGGACTACCGTTGGCAGGTCATGCCATAGGACTGTTGGACGCACCGGCTGGTTGGGAGCGAGCTCTTACACAACGTTTTCATGGTGTTTTTCCTGATGCTCTGGATCCGGTATGGGAGCATCACGGACCTAAGTATGAGTGGTTGCTCAATTTCCGGGTAATTTCCCCTACCTCTTATCTTCAAGTTATCGTGCATACAGTTTTACAGAAAATATTTGCAGCTTACTAAAACTTTCTCTTTGCTTAATGCAGATCCAGAACGTTCGGGCGCCGTTGACTGCGGAACAGATCACTCGGAGCCTGGAGGCCTACTTAATGTGGCTTTTCGGCAAGGTGATGTTCACGGAGAACCATGTCACCACTATTAGCGCGCTCTACATCCCTATGGCACTCGAGATAGCGAGCGCTCAGACGGCGGATCAGATCAGACAGAGGAGTTGGGGTTCGGCGGTCTTAGCGGCTACATACCGAGGTATGTGCAACGGTTGCCAGCTTACATCGAGAAAGCCAGCCCTTCTTGGATGCCCTCTATTCCTACAGCTGTGGTCGTGGGAGAGGTTCTCTATAGGGCGACCAGATGTCCGTGTTCGTGAGCCTATAGACGCCATGTTTGATGTTGACGGCATCGACATGCCTACTTTTGGTCTGTGTTGGACACGTCGCGAGGTATGCACCGTGTTATAGTTTAATGCAACTTTTTTCTGCACAAGAGATAGTTCGATGCCAGCAGCTACTAACTTTTGTTTTCTGCAGAGACGCTTTGCTAGTGATCAGATCAGGAAGGCATACACAGCATTGAACGAGCAGTTTGATGCGTACACCGAGGTCATCTGGCAGCCCTACACGGAAGCAGCCATACAAGCGAGATACCCTGGTGGTATGTCTGTGCTATGCACAAGGGACCGAGATTACTGGATGACAAAATCAAAGATCATCTTCGATGTCTTCGTCGAGGAGATGGCACAACAGAGGGTTATGAGGCAATTTGGTCTTCTGCAGTTGGAGCTGCCTCCCCCTATAGAGAACCCGGTGCCAGCACATATCCACAGGTATTAACCAGTTTTTCAATGTTGCATTATCTTTCATAGTACTCCATTCGAAGCTTTAGGTAATTTTTGAACACACACCACAATTTTAGGACGACAAGGAAGGGCATGACCAGGACAACTGCTGACTGGCTAGTTAAACTAGAGCCGTATGTTATAGAATGGGAGACAGCAAACACACATCTATGGCACGACAATCACAATTTTGATCTCAATGAATTCAATCTCTTTTGCGGCGCTACATGACCGGAACACGGTTACGCATCGTTGAGCACTCCCACCCAGAGGAGATACCGGATCCTACTCCGTGGGATATGTACCCGAGCTATGACACTTCGGGCTCTAGGCAGTACGTGGTAAGATATATTTTCTTTAAGTAATGTTGTCACATACTTTGACGTGCAAGAGACAGACATTATTAATCGTCATGGAAATTTGCAGGCTATCTTGACAAACGAACTCTACGACGACGTGACCACCTTTGGACGATCACTGTCGTCTGGACCTCTTCTTCAGCACCGTCCAGTGCTACAACCCTTCTTGGAACGAATTCAGAACAAGATACGGACTGTGTACGAGGCTATCACGTGCACCCGGAGAACCGACGTTGTTCAGCACCAGCACCAGCAGCCGCGTCACTCCATGCACCGACATCAACCACGTCCACGTTTAGCACATCAGCCGACAACCAGGCCACCCCGTCCTGACCAACCTGGCAGTTCAACGTGGCAGCACCCGCAGCACTATGATCCCACGTCGAGCTTCGTGTTTTCTCCACAGCCACAGCAACACGGTCCCTCGTCGAGCTTCGTGTTATCTCCACAGCCAGAGCAGCACGGTCCCTCGTCCAGTTTCGTGTTTGAGCCAGAGCAGCCATCACAGCCAGCAGGTATGTGTCTTCATATTTATTGTTTTCAATATTAATTGACGCGACCTCATTCTTCATGATGAAACGTTCCATCGCGCAGGAGCCTACGGATATCAGGCGTCTATGTCGGCATCACATGATACGTGGGGGAGTGATCAACATCCCGAGGAGAACATACAGGCTCAGATGTCGCAGCACACCCAGTGGATGAACATGTTTTCGACTCCTCCACCAGGCCCCACACAGGATACACAGCATGACCAGGGAGAGTCTGAGATTCCTCCTCGTCACATTAGGGCACCCGACAGGCGGGGATGGTCGCCGCTTCCAGATCCGCCTCCCCGTCAGGCCAGACCTCGTCACTGACGCTTCTATCTATCAGTAGAGACATTACCATCTATTTTTGTGTGAGACTTATGTCTATTCTATATATGAGACAAATGACTATGTACTTATGTATGAGACATATGCCTACTCTATTTTAGTACTCTGTTATCCGAACTACAAGATCATATTTAGATAGAACATAATGCTCATACAACAAGACATTACAAACAACTAGGTAGAACTACATCTAAATTAAATGGTACGTACGACTGAACTCACAACATACAGCATAAAAACTACATGAAGTCATCATCGTCATCCTCGATCGATGCAGAACTCTTGCCCTTCGACGATGAAGAACTCTTGCCCTTCGACGATGCAGAAACCTTGCCCTTCGACGATGAAGAACTCTTGCCCTTCGACGATGCAAAAACCTTGCCCTTCGACGATGAAGAACTCTTGCCCTTCAACGATGCAAAAACCTTGCCCTTCGACGATGAAGAACTCTTGCCCTTCGACGATGCAGAACCCGGAAGCGGCGGCATGAAGATATCATCTTCGTCCTCGCTCTCCTCAGTCCATAAACATGGATTATTTGCTGCAGTCCTTCTGAAAGTTTTACTCTTCGGCACCACTACCTTCTTCCACCTTTCATGCAACCTAAGAAGTTCTTTACGTACCTCCTCATAGGTCCTTTCAGGCCACCCAGACCTACGTAATTCGTGAGCCAACTCATTCATTATGGTGTCACTACCGGTGAGTTCGTCCCATGGAACTATCCTATTGTCCATCCTGAAATCGGTAGCTAGCCTCAGAAGAGTCGTGCTCATCCCAGGGTGAAAACTACGATCGAAAGGATAATGGGACATCTCAACTACACTACACTGGAATGCTTATCCACCTCGGTCTGAAGGGGGTTTTATAGGTAGAGAGGAGAAAATGGCGGGAAAGAACGACTGCGGTATGGCGTGAAAGGGTTGGCGGGAAATGGGTGGCGGGAAACGGGTGGCGGGAAAGAGTTGGCGCGAACATATGGCGGGAAACGGGTGGCGGGAAAGAGTTGGCGGGAACATATGGCGGGAAAATATTGCGGGGAAAGGGTTGCGCGGAATACGTGATAGTTTTAAAAAAAATCCAGGGATCGTTCGGGAAAAAAAATGGTGGCATGCACATGTCGGCCCACTGCAGGCCAATTAGTCCCTGGCGGCCCACTGCTGGCCGACTGGACCTAAACTGGTGGCCAACAGGCCAATCGGCCAGCAGCAAGCCGATAGGATCTCAGTCGGCCTGCTATGGGCCGACTAGGTCCAGTCGGCCGGCGGCCTGTGTATTATTTTTGGAAATTATTGTTTGGGCGTAATATTTGTGTAATTTAATAAAAAAATATTTAAAGAAAATTAGCTACGTTTCTTCCCGTTATTAATCTCTCCCCGATGAATATCAGGGTGCGCCCCCTCCCTTGTATTATCAGATTATTTTTGGGCATTGTGCTAATAAAATGGATCCTTTCTACTACATGTGTCTCCTACGCCTGGAGGGACTCGTCTAAGGTTTCCATATTCAATCCAAACATAACTGATAACACCAACCAACCTTCGACTTTATATGACTTTATTGCTCAATCAATAAATCATTGACGTTCTAAAAAAACTTGTTCATAAGGATGGATCTCAAGATTGGTGGACCACCGGGGTTTATGTGCCTCGGGATGATGTGGACAAAATTACGTTCTTCTAGGCCGAATCTCAAAGATGTATGTGGCCTTCATTCGGGTTCTTGGGAACTTGTTGGAGACTTCAATATGATCGTCAACCCGAGGACAAAACCAATGCCTTAATTAACCGTAGGGATGATGGCTCGATTCAGGCGTGTGCTCAACTACTTTGATCTTAGACCACAACTTCCTTAGTTGTTTTTTTTTGTTTGAAATTTTCAGGTAGCTTTATTGAGGAGTAATGTTCACGGGATAAAAGCAACACAAGAACAAACATGTGTACCAAAATATTAAGAAGTAGCTACCTTAACAAAGCTATGGACTTCAAATTCTGAAATTTGACGTTCACGGACAAAAGAAGCACTGGGTGAAAACCCGTGTCTGTGCTTGCGGACTTGGCTACAACGGCGCTTCTACGTCCTAACCCTCTTGAAGACGTCGTTGGTAAGTGCGAGTCTCCTCCATTCGTGGCGCATGCTTCGACTGGCTTGCAGCATCACTTGGAGCGGCCTCGGTTCTAGCGGCTGACGCTCTCGTGAGCCTCCTCTTGTACATGTGACTGTGTTGATAGGTTACCTGGCCCGTAATGATTTGTTGGCTCGGGCGACGCTCCTCAATCCGGAGCGAGAGAGCAGGAGGGGGGGGGGCTCCTATCATGCATCAGTTCAGTTGCGCGTCTGCGGCAAAGTCCGGTCGTTTCATCCAGGGGGCACGAATGTCGTTGATATTCGGTTGCCTATATCTCATCAGCTTGAACCACGACGTGTCGCTTTGGAAATTCTGGTTTTTCAAATGGGCGCTTGATACACCTTTGTACGCCAAGTACCCTGATCTTTTTGTCATTGCGTCTGATCCTCACATCATTGTCAAAGACTTGTTTTTCAATGACTGCCCCAACATTACCTTCCAGCGCAATCTCGAAGCTTCGGTAGCTTCTTGGTGAAATCGACTTATGCTAAATAATTCACTGGTATGTGAATCAGTTTCACCAAAAGACCACCTCAGTCCCCTAAAATTCTCATCTTCTGTGGCAAGCGTCCAAGGATCGCCTCCCCTCAACCCCATGCAAAAATGCCATGGCCTGGGACATGGTTCTTCTACGATGTGTGGGGCACCCAAAGACGTCGCACGCATCCTTTTCTAGTGTGCCCTCACTTTGTTCTTGTGGAGCTGTGTTAGAGAGATCTTCGGGTGTAAATGGGATCCTCGCTCAACGACATACTTACACCGCTAGTGAGTACTCTAGGGCAATCATTGCGGCTCCCTTGGTGCTCGATTGCGGCTCTCGCTTAGGCACTTTGGACTCGCGGCAACAAACCTTCCATTGAAGGGAAAGTGCCTAACCACACCCTCCTAACTATATTAATGTTTGACATTGGTTTTGTTGGCTTTATTAATTTAAAGCCGAGCGTATCTTCTATCTTTTATGTACAAATTAGATTTTACTAGGCATGCTTCTGGTGGTAGACAACCCTTGGGATTGCTTGACTGCAATGCTATGCTGCTCGTGCCTAACTTTGACATAACTAACTCCAACTCCGATATGTACCAACTAATAAAGGTGAACACAGATATTGGACACTGGAATTCCTAATCACGAATTGGCTGATGGCGAAACGCCCATAGGTAACAAATACTTGAGTGAAATCAACATGTCATAATGATTCCTTTATGGCAAAAATCTAGAGCTTTGGATCATCCAATCCGTTCATAACTATATGCTCAGTTAGATTCTCGTCCATGAGTTCCCAAGCATAGCCCGCCATGGAGCACTCGACGACAGTTTGACAGATATAGCAGACCAACATTGGAGCCATGCTTCTCTTAGCCACGGTAGTTCTGGCTCTTCACAAGTTTAATTTGACAGTTTGAAGATTGTTGCACAGGTGTTATTCAACCGGTTAGGTTGGTATGTCACTAATAAATTATGTGATTAAGTCATGTAATCTTTCTATTGTACCCATCGATTATGGTGTTTCCTTTTTCGCTTTTGTCGTGTTAGTTGGTACGATGTTCTTTTGGACCTATTTGTTTCTGTTTATTAAAGATCGAAGATGGATGTGTACATCATGATGATGCAGAGGCCGGGGTCTTCCCTCTTTTCCAAAAAAGTTTAGTTCAACCACTTGTACTCCTATTTTCCGCTCCTGATTCCAGTTGATCTCTTGACCTTGGACACTATGTGGAGGGCGGTGACAAGTCGATAGATCAAATAGTATCTAGCACGACGTTTCAACTCTCCGTCCGGCAAGGCGCCGGTGATTCACGCGATCGCGCAACGTGCATGCAGTATAAGAATATATACAAGCGGTGGTGTAAGGCATCTCCAACAACAACCTGTAAATTTCCTTCTGCATCCGTCTATGGACACGGATGCGGGAGGACGACATCAAACCTAGCCGCATATATTTCAAACTCTTTTTCAACAAACCGGATGAAAATCATGCAAACACGGTCGGATTTCATACAAACACACGGCGTATTTCATTACATTTCGAACATCTAGAACAAAACAAAAAATACCCGCCCGCCCCTAAACCTATCCTATGGCGGCAGCGCCCTGCGTCCAAGCCCGTGTCATCCTCCATCCGTCGTCTCTATGAGCACCGGCGATAAGATCGATGAAGTGAAGGTGTGGTCTCCAGCAAAGAAGAGTAGAACACGGGAGATGGACCGGCCCACACGGGACACTAGCTTTCAAGACCGACAGCCGAAAACGAAGAACAATTCGAAAGAACCGAGAAGCGTCCCCAACTTAAAGACCTTTTCAGGGGACTACTAACGGTGTCCTCGACTAGGAGGTACTCACCATGGAGTCTCCCGACCAGGTTGTTAGGGCCGAGGACCCCCATGGAGTTTCACTAATGTGCCACTTTGGGCAGCTCATGACATATACGAGGAAGTTTCCACAAGACTTGGTGATCAAGACAATGACTCTTCTCCGTTGACATATCCAACTAGGACTCCTATTATCCTAGGCATCTGGTACATTATATAAGCCGAGGCTAGGCTAGTCGATAAATCATCGAATACCATATTCGTACATTCAACATCATCATACCCTAGGGTTCAGATCACAACTCACGATCTCGACGTAGATCAACTCAGTACCTTGATATTTCCATAATATAAGTAAGAGCAGGACATAGGGTTTTACCTCCATAGAAAGGGCTCGAACCCGGGTAAACTTTGTGCGTGTTCTCTCTGGTTACCCATCCATCCGATCTAACAGCTAGGACCCCTCTACGTAAGATCTGCTGGTTTTGACACTGACACCGTATTACTATCCGTGGGAGTAATTAACCGGGGGCTTTCTGAGGCCCTTGGGAACCAGGAGACCAGGATCGCTTGGTCATTCAGCCGCGGCAGCAGGTCCCAGACTTTCTTTTTCTTTCTTCCTCTTGTATTTGTGTACTTTGTACACAGGCATGCCCGCAACATTTTGTTCCCCGGTGCATGGAAGACACTTATATGAACCATCTTTCTTTTAATATGAGTGCTTCTTTACTTTTCGTGTCAAACAACTAGATCCTCTGACAATTTGTTGGGCGCGCTCGCCTTATCTACATCTGCAACCCTTTTCCGATTGATCTGAGTTGCAACACAACACGAATATAGCTAGAGTGACAGAGAGAAGAATATTTTGGGGGAGTTGGGCAGCACAGTCCCTCCAGCCACGTCACCCGATATAAATTGAAGTGCTCGAACAGCCGCATCTAGTGGCGGAGCTTCATGGGGGCCAAGGGGGCCATTGCCCCCTACTTTAGGAAAATTCTTACGTGTACCCTTAATTATTACGCTCGAATATCAAAAATTACTCAGAGTTTATGCATAACTTATCTTCTTCGCCCCCTCAATAATATTCATCAAGCTCCGCCACTCGCCGCATCATCTGCTCCTCCAGCAGCGCCACCCCTATCAGATGTGCCACCGTCTGCGCACAACACAAGATGGTTTGAAAATCCTACAAATAAAAAGGCAATGCTCTAGAGGTTCCAGAATGCAGGTATTGACTTCACATGGTAGATCCGGGAGGGGGGGGGGGGGGGGGGGGGGGGGGGGGGGAGGGGTGAAGCAGGTTAGACCATGTGACGGCGCAGTAACTTGGATAGTGAGGACCTAGGAAACATGTCCGTGCGTTACAACGGATAAAAATAAAAGTATCACGCCCCGATTCTAAAAAGGATGGCTTAAGGACAAGCCCCACCCCCTCGGGTCTTCAACACAACACTCTACTCATGTCGTTCTTTTCACCCTTATTGTGGCCATAATGGCCACCTGATCACAACACGTAAACATGATCAATACCACTCGAGGATATCAAAAATCATAAACCAGACATGAAAAAAAAGATACTCACCATCAAGTAATCACTACGTGCAATATTCGCTGTTTGTACCTGACAACTGAACATTTGAGGCCACTTAACAATCTTACGCATCAAAAAATCATAAGCCATTTTTTAGGCAAAATATCATAAGCCTAGTGGAACGCTACGTGACGTCCTCGTTAAAAACAGATTCAAGCAGGAAGATTAATTACTGTAACATATAAAAAACTGTCCTCCAGCTCCCTCACCTTGCTGTTCCCCTTGTGTATAGAGCGGATCATGTTAATATGAGAATTTAGCTTATCCTTACAACAAAATGGAGAATTTAACTTGGCCATTTGGCTTACTTTGCTACTTCAGTAAGGCATGAAAATGCAACACACCTTTATGCCTCTCGCGATCGGACCATGTCGATATATCTTCTTGCATCCGTTGCAATTTTGACAGGCCAAAAAGTGAAGAAAAAATATAGTAGTCCTTAGATCAATGCATGCATACATCTCTTATCTTAATTAGCAGTTTAGCACGCATAGAAGTTCTGCCCATGCATGGTTATTTTGCATGCACGTTTTGCAGGAGTCATAGTGTTATGCCCCGTCACCTTATGCAACGCCATGGACGCGATGTTGTAGGCCATCCTGGTCCCCGCCAACGCAGAGGCGACATCTTGAGGCACTCTTCGACGTAGGCATCTTTTGATAGGAAGATGAAGTCGGGCAGAACGCTGGAGGAGGTGCCGGCGGTCTCGTCGCGCCTGGAATGCACGCTGGCGCGACACATCCGGCTGTTTCTATCTATTTCGCTCTCATCCCTGCCGCTCCCTTACATGCCGTCCTCATGTGTTAGAGGAGCGGAAGGCGCTGTGGACCTAGCCATCATCGACGACGCATACAATGTCGATGCCTCCGTCGTCAATCGTTGTCTGCAACTGCAACCTCACCGGGGGCCTGTTGCTGGGAGCCACGTCGGTGCCAAGCTCAAGCGCTGCCGCCGTCCTCAGGCCGTGTATGTCGCCCTCTGCAAGGTAGTGCACTGTTGTTACCGCTTACTTTCTCTCACTCACACAAACAAAGATGAAAGATGGAGCACACAATTTTTTCGGCGCACGAACGCCCCGCCGCACGAACGGCGCCTCGACCGCACGAACGGCCTTACTTTACTGGGCACATACCCCCGGCTCGGCTCATATCGTCATCATGGCGCGGCAACAGACCGGCGCATCTCGATCAATACATCAGGGGGCCTTTTATACCCGGCTGCGCGCGCACACACGACTACCACCCACGCACGCACTAATCTACTACATGCATGCCCGTGTGGCACTTATCCACTCCTACATGCATGCAAGGCTAGCAAACAGCTCCGTGCATGCATCAACGAACTATGCTGGCTAATCTCCGTGCACCACGCACCCGCTGCAGCCCGCATGATCCACACGCACGGCCAGTGCACACGAACGGACGCGCCACACGCGCCAGCCTACTCCTAACATATTCCCCCTAAACCACGACTTGGTCGCCGTCGCCGGAGTAGGTTTAGCTCCTGTCGTCGATGTCGCCGCCACGACCGTGACCCAGCCCGTGGACCCGATGTGGCGCACCGACGCCTGTCGCACCGTGCTCCGTCATGACCCGGCGACATACGCCGAGCTCCTTCTCTGCCGGTGACACACGCCTGGCGTCCCTCTGCGCCCCGCACGTCCCGCGCGCACTCGACGCGCCCGACGAGCCCGACCGCACCAGTGCATCCCGCATGTCCCGCGCGCACCCGTCACGCCCGACGAGCCCGACCGCACCAGACGCTCACCGTGCGCCGCCTCCGTGTCCGCCATGGCAGCCGCCAGTGACAAACGTCGGAAGTATGTAACCGAACTCGAGCACGGACTCGAGCACAACGGCGACATACGCCTCCTCACAACGTCAACCTCACGCTCGTACGCGCGCCAGCGGTCCCGACGCGCCCGATGCGTCCAGTGCGCACCCATAACACGCACCGGTCGCGCCCGGCTCGCCGCCACGGCTTATTGCCCTGCACTGCTGCGGCCTCAACCGCAGCGCAACACCTCCATGCCGTTATGCCGCTGTGTGTCGTTGAAGCCGCCACCACGCAAGTCATCCGCGGCCTCCTCACCGTGCCGCCGCAGCCACCGAGGCCTCCTCGCCGTGCCGTGCACCTCTATAGACCGACACATGGCCCGGAGCATCGCGCAGCCGCCGGCGAACTCCGCCACCGCCGGCATGCCTCCGGCAAGGAGAACGACGCCCAAGATGAACCAGCTCATGATACCAATTGTTGTTGCCGCTCACTTTTTTTCACTCGCACAAACGAAGGTGGAAGATGGAGCACACAATTTTTCCGGCGCACGAACGGTGCCTCGACCGCACGAACGGCCTTACTTTACTTGGCACATACCCCCGGCTCGGCTCATATCGTCACCGTGGCGCGGCAATAGACCGGCGCACCTCAATCAATACATCAGGGGGCCTTTTATACCCGGCTGCACACACACGACTACCACCCACGCACGCACTAATCTAACCACTAACCCAACTACTACATGCATGCCCGTGTGGCACTTATCCACTCCTACATGCGTGCAAGGCTAGCAAACAGCTCCGTGCATGCATCAACAAACTATGCTGGCTAATCTCCGTGCACCACGCACCCGCTGCAGCCCGCGCGATCCACACGCACGGCCAGTGCACACGAACGGACGCGCCACACGCGCCAGCCATCACATCGAGACGTGGTTTACTCCTAACATGCACCACCGTTCTCGTCTGTCCGAGTGGCGCGTGAGCAGCCACAATCTCGTCATGGCCGCATTGGAGCTGGCCGAGTGCCCATGTCCTTGAGTGTGTTTGACGTGGCGAAGTAGATGGAGAGTTGGAGAGAACGGCGAGTCGAGCTCTGCCCTGTCCGGCCGGCCTGGCGCGCAGCCGGAGTTCATTTTCTCCGTCGGCGGCGACAGGGAGATGTGACGCCATCGAGGCCGTGCCAGCGGCTGCTCGCATCGCGATCGGCGGCAGGGAGTGTGATGCCATCGAGGCAGGTTAGCGGCTGTTGCGTTGCGATCGGCGGCAGGCGAGACTACAATCTGTGGTTTCTTTTGTTTTCCTTGCCGTGCTTGCTTTTTCGTTTCGGGATTGCTAAATCTCAGTCGACTTAGACAGAGGAAGTCTGAGACAATACTATATCCGTTAGATCTTATGTGGAGACTCGATTATTGATGGCGCGCGTCGCTGCGCCCGTCTATTTGACTTACAGAGTTGTTAGGGATATAAAGTAACTTGTATACATTTTTTTGCAATGCTTTTAAATATTGTGTTTGTCACTTTTAAATATTGTGTGTGTCTCTCCATTTTGCAGAATATAATGGTACATAGAGAAATCAAGAACATAATGGTATGCAACTGAGAAATCCAATCCGATTGATCTGCAAAAAATTAGTATTTTGAGTTTTCTCCTTAGATCTAATGTTTGAGTTGTGGTTTTAAGCGCACAAGAGATAAATTATGATTGACATGGATCATGACCACTTTTTGCCTCCTAAAAAGACTCCCGCAAAGGCTCACATCATGATAACTAAATACAAATATTTCAGAACTTTTGTGCAATATTTATTATCTAAAAAATCTCAATGCGTTCTGGTCAGTAATACAAGTATACATTGTGGTCTAAGGGAGAAATATTCTTGCATTGCGTCAGGATAGATGACTGAATGTGTACTTGCTCAGATTGGAGGTTGAATTCCATCTGATCAACAATAACAATAATAAAAAAAATCTGGAACTCAATATCAAATGCCAGTGGGTTGTTGTGAAACAATGGCTGAAGTTGTGTTACATCTTAACCAACTTAAGAGAGAAACCTGAAGTTGGAAGAGAGCCCGACCCCGCGACGCCCGAGCCGGGCGACTCGGGGGAAACCTAGCCGCCGGAGCCCCGTCGCCCACCCGCCGCTCGCCCCCGCCTCGCCGTCGTCGGAGGGCCGGCCGGCAAAGCCGCGCCGGGCCCTGGGATGGCGGCGGCGGGGCTGTCCTTCCTCCTCCCGCCCCATCTCCTCCCCCCATCCCCTGGCACCAGATCTAGGTCGGCTGTGGCGGCGGCCTCCCTCGGCCTCACCTGCTCGCTGGCGGCGCAGGTGGACTGCCCCAGCCGAAGTTCCCCGCGGTGAAGCTCTGGTCCGCCCCGACGTGATCTGGACGCTGTCTCCGGCTAGCTGCGGCGCTCCGGCCGGCCGGCCGTCCTCGACAGGGCCCTGCTAGCCGCGGCTCCTCCCCCTCCGACCCCCCCCCCCCCGGCGAGTTCCTGGCAGGCGCGGGCTGGGTCACGGTCGTGGCGGCAACATCGACGACAGGAGCTAAACCTACTCCGGCGACGGCGAGCAAGTCGTGGTTTAGGGGGAATGGACCTACGTCTATTGCTGGCCGGCACGGCTTCGGACCCGACGGAAATGGACCTGCGTCTATTGCTAGCCGGCGCAGCTTCGGACCCGACGAGCCTCGAAAGCTGCGCTCTTTCCGGCTTTCTTGGCTCTTTGGCTCCTCGGCATATCCGCACCATCACCACCCTGCGGTGTCTTGGTTGGCCATCCATCCCGGTGCATCTTCGTCACCGGCATGCTCCGGGAGCTGCGTCCCCTTCCAGTTCCCTGGGCCCGCCGTCGTCCCTGCTGCTCCAGTCCCGGTGGCCCAGATCCGCGTTCCTTGCGGATCCTGGCTTATCTGGGGCTATGGTCACCGTCCCATCCCCACTTCATTCCGCGCAGCCACGCATCCTCGTCCTCCTCCGGAGTTCGCGCGCCCAGCGATGCACGATGCCTCCTTTGGCACCGCGTGTGGCTCCCCTTCCTGCAGTCGCATCACCAGCCTACACCCGATGACCTCCTCTTCGACTCGTGTTCCGACGGCTTGGGATTGCTTGGAATTGGCCAAGGCGAAGGCCCTGCATCTTTTGCTGGCAGCGGCGACACCCGCGGGTGCCGTCACCTTCCTGGAGGCTTTGTCATGGCCGTTCTGTGCCCCTCTTCGAGCATTAGGGGAAACCCTAGGTCCGGGTTTCCGGATCAGACAACGACGGCGTCTCGGTGTCGTTCTCCTTCTTGAAGGCGTAGTCTTGGTTGCTCGCGGCGTCCTCGGTGCGGGCTTCGGAGTTTTGGTTGTCTAGTTGTAGATTGGTTTGCTTCTCTGGTCGGAGAGTTTAGCCGTGTTCTTCTTTGTTTGGGTCGTGCATCTTTCATCTCTTTGCTTCGGGCACCATGTTCACGCCCCTTGCGTCCGTGTCATGTGTTGTACCAACTTCTGTAATCATTCTTACTCTTTCTATCAATGCAATGATACGCAAGATTTGTGTATTGAAGGAAAAAAATCATAACCAACTTACAATTGCTTACACTGAAGTACAAACAAAATACTTGTTAGTAAGGCAAATCAATTGAGGAAATAACTACATAAGTAGTGTCCCAAGGAGAAGTGCACAACAGTTATATATAATTGCTCCGTAAATAACATGGTGTATGTTGACGAAAGAAACATTACTCTAATAACAACATTACCTTTTTTTGCGGGGTAAAAGGATTGTATTACTCAAGAGCACACGAATTCATCCCTACACAGACTAGGGACATTAGCAGGTCCAGAGCGGAACCAGACCACAATATGGTTCTCCGTTCGACCGAAGTTAGCTAACACATGACTAACATTATTTTGCTCTCTATATATGTGAGTAACACAGCACTCCCTTGTACCCATAAGACTCTTTACTTCTGAGACCACCATCGCATGCTGGGAACGAGCCGGTCCTTTTGCCTTGATCATCTGCACAGCCTGCATACTGTCACACTCCAGGATAATCGGCAACTCCGTCCACTACAAAGCTAGGCCGAGACCCTCCGTGCACCCGGCCAACTCAGCGTGCAACGGGTCCGGGCATGACCGAAGCGAACGGCATGTAGAGAAAATGATGGCACCGTCGTGCCCGCGCAAGATCATGCCGGCACCGGCGCTTCCATCCTCGTGTGAGAATGACCCATCCACGTTGAGCTTCGCCCAACCTTCCGGAGGCGGGCTCCACTTGCGCTGAGACTTCCAGCTTACGTCCACATGCGATATTGGCTGCTCCGCTCCCTCTAGTTGAGTGACCATCTTTCCTTTGTCCCAGTCCCCGGCCGGGTATTGTTGGATCCCCAACAGTGAGGTGACGTAGCTTTGAAGGAACCGTCGGGACACCTCCATGGGTGGCGGTGCCTTGTCATGTTGGATCTCGTTACGCACGTGCCAGCATCTCCACATAAGCATGAGGACTCTGAGGCGGTCACCCTCGTCACACTCCGCGATGAGATTCAGGAACCACTCCGGTCCTGTATTGCGGATTGATTTAACATCAGGTATCCGCCAAACTTGCGCCATGGCTTGCCACAGATCAACAGCTCTTGGGCACCTGCAAAACACATGAAACGTGTCCTCGCGCTCGAGACCACAGAGAGGGCACCATCAGTAAGCTCCATCTGGCGTGCAAATTTATTTGTTCAAGTTGTGAGAGCATTCGTAGCCACACGCCAACCAAAGACACGCACCTTTGGAGGAGCAGGGCACCTCCATAAAAATGCCCAGACGACACGTCGCCCGTCCGGTGCCCTGCTCGCCGCGACTGAAGAGGGACGCAACTTGTCCTCGAGTGCCAGCCGGTACGCACTACGTACGGTGAAGATACCAATACGTTCAGCCCCCCATGCAATAAAGTCATCGCCCAGCCGTGGAGAGGCCTTTATCTTCATGATATGATGGACGTCAACAGGCAAAAAGTACTGCTGCAATAAGCCTGACCGCGATGCACCCGTTTCATCAAGTAATTCGTTGACCCTTCGCAGTCTACATCTACCTTGTTGCGATATTGGAGGGCGACCAGTGGGGTGAGGGATCCAAGGGTCCCTCCAAATACGAACCGATCTGCCATTACCAATACGCCAAATCAGGCCTTGTTTCAAAAGCTCCAACCCATGGACGATGGACTGCCAAGTTTGTGATGCATTTGTGGAGAAAACCGTGTCCTCTAGCCGTCCATTGGGATAGTAACGTGCTTTCAAGACTCTTGCACAGAGACTCTCAGGGTTGACCAGCAATCTCCAAGCTTGCCTTGCCAACAAGGCTTGATTGAACATCCTAAAATCCTTGAAACCCATCCCACCAGCAGCTTTTGGCCGCAGCAAGTGATCCCAAGCCTTCCAGTGCGTCTTCCTCTTCCCTCTGTATGCGCCCCACCAGTAGCTACAGATCATGCGTGCAAGGTCATCACATGTGCTTCTTGGGAACTTGAAAATGCTCATAAGGAACGTCGGAAGGGCTTGTGCTACGGCCTTTATAAGGAACTCTCTTCCCGCCTGAGACATGAGCTCCCCCCATTGGATTATTCTCTTGGTAAGTTGCTGTTGAACGCTCTTCAATTTCCCTTTAGATAACCGGCCATTTGGAGTAGGAAAACCAAGGTACTTCTCTTCAAAGCTCGCATTGACAACCTCCAAAGTGTGCATCACCTCCTGTTTGTTCACCTCCGAACTGCTTGGCCCAAACATAATGGAACACTTGTTCGGGTTTACAATCTGGCCGGTCGCTGCTGCATACCTCTCAAGAACGGCCCTCACATGAGCCGTTTTTCTAGTATCCGTAACAACATTACCTACAGAACCCTTTTTTCTAGTATCCGTAAGGGAACACCGTGTGTTCCACGGATCTGACCTTGTTTTGTGTGCAGGTCTTGAGAGCATTGTTAAGTAATAAACTAATTAAGATGGAGTAGCTATTAGAAGGCTTGGGAATCAATCTGAGGTCCTAATGAAGAAACTCATTGATCTCATTAGTTAGCCGATCGATGCAGCCTTGATTCACACGTTGGCAGAAGGTAGAGCTGGCCGCTAGCATGTCATCATCTCATGGGATTTCAACCTTCTCGGTTAGTACATTCCGTTGAGACATATTCTAGGCCTAGACTACAAAATAAATGGAGTTAGTAATGAAGTAAACACTAGTTATAGGCCTAGACTACAAATGTGTGGGCTGGGTTGTTCAAGAAGATAGAACCAAAGAGCACAAAAAGAAAACAGTTTTGAGCACCTTGGATGGATCTGCTTCAGTTTGCGCCTGGTCAACATGTTTGTAAGCAATATCAATGGTACTGAAAATGACTTCTCACAAGAGATGACATGCATGTCAATAAAGCGATGAGCCCAATCTCTGTATGATGAGCGGTCCAACAGAGCACCGGCCGAGTCGTCTCCTCAGCCGCCAGCTTCGGTTACGTTTCCCGAGGGCTGGAGAGAGCGAGAGGAAAGGGGGCATAGGGAAAATGGGTCAGACAGCCCAATACGAGCCCAATTAACCACACGGGCCCAAAAATAGCTACGGGGAGTAGCTGCCCCCAGGACAGGTAGCCCAGCTCGCGGAAATCGTCACATTTAACGAAAATCGAACGGCCGTGAATGTCCAGTGGATGAAATCAAACGGCCAGGAACGCAAATCGCTGTGAGGGCTCGGTTTAGGCTCAGTTTTACTGTCCTTAATTCATGTAATATTTTTTTAATTATTTCTTCTTTTTAGACTTCATTAAATCTCAATCGACTGAGATCTAGTCACATCTTTTTTTTATGTATCAACCCGCGGTTAAAATCCACGCCAAAGATGAAATTCATTTTCCTTTCTTATGGGACGTTTTCATCTAAGATACAACGGAGTCTTCAAAAATAATCTAGGATATGAGTACACACAAAGTGAGGACAGTGGCGAAATCACTAATTGAGGAGTACTTCTTTTAAAGATCATTTCCATCTCCTCAGGTTGCAACTAGTGGTAAGTTGCATGTGAGCCACTTGTTGCAACCTGTGAGTTTTTCCTTTTTGTGTAAATCCGTTTATTCAAAACGATTTACCTCTTAAACCATGAGTCCAAATCTCGAACCGTTTTAACCGTTGAATTCTTCGCGCCCAGATCTTCAAAACTAGATCCCATATTGATAGGTTAAAAAAAACATTTCACGAAAACAACCGGACCGGGAGCACTTTTTTCCCTTTCCGAAAGTCATTTCCAAGAGGCACGACCGTGCTTAGCGCATAAACAAAACTGTGCCTCTCGCGGAATCAAAAATCATGCCTCTCGTCAAAAAAGAACATATCTTTTTCCGTTTCTCTTGCGGAAACAAAACCGTGCCTCTCGCGGAAGCAAAACCGTGCCTCTCGCGGAAGAAAAAGAAAAGAGAAAAATGCGTCTTTTCATTTTTGAGAAACACGGCCGTGCATCTCGTAGAAGCAAAACCATGCCACTCCCGGAAGGAAAACCGTGCCTCTCGCAAAAGGAAAGAACGTGTTTTTTCGCGTAAAAAGTTTTTTTTTCAAAAAGAAATTTGGTTCGAAAGCTAAGGATGACCGATGAAAACTGGGAAAAAGCCACAGGAACTTTCCGGACCAAAAAGGCCCCGTGCGACAGACGGACAGAACCCAAGCGGAAGCCCGTTCTTATGACTTCGTGTCCAACCTTTTTTGGGCCAAGCTTGAAGCCCGTTCTTATTTGACACTCTTTGCGTTAGAATGTCGGGCAAACGGAGACGTGAAACCATCGAGCCAGAGCAATGGGCCGACCCAGAAAATGATTGCACTAAAATATCATTTTTTTTTCAAAAAATGTTTGTGTTTTTCAGGAATTGTCTGGATTTTTAAAATTTTGTTCATCATTTCAAAAAAGTGTTCGCAATTTGAAAAAAATGGCTTTAGAAAAATGTCCGTATATTTCAGGAATTGTTCGAATTTTTAAATTTTGTTCATAGATTCAATAAATGTTTGTGTTTTCATAAATTGTTTGGGGTTTACATATTTTGTTCATGAATTCAAAAAAATGTTCACAGTTCATAAAATTGTTCCTTTTTTCAAAAATGTTCATTTTTTTTCAATGTACAGAATGTAAACAAATGTTCCCGTTTTAAAATTTTCTCACAAACTCAAAACCGAACAATATTTGTAAATATGCACATTGTTTGGAAAATGAGATTTTTTAAAAAAATTGGAAGCAACTTTTGGAAAAGCGAACATTTTTTGTAAAAATGTCGTGGGCAACGGATAGACAAAACCCAAGCGGGACCTTGCGTCAGGCTGTTTTGGGCAAGCTTGGAGCGCGGGCGAGCAACTGGATGTAACCCTTCTCTCTAGAAAATGGAAGTGGGTTTAACACATGTGGCCGCGACGGAAATCCATATTTGACGGTTTTCACGTCAAACTGACAGCCGAATGCACATCTGAAACCATCGAGCGTGAGCAATGGGCTGACCCAACAAATATTCGCATTCTCAATAACAATTCAGATTTTTCAAAAAGTGTTCATGTTTTTCAAGAATTGTTCAGATTTTTCAAATTTTCCTCATAAATTCAAAAATATTACTATTTTGAAAAGTAATATCCGGTTTTAAAAAAATGTCCATGTTTTTCAAGAATTGTTCGGTTTTTTAAATTATTTTGAGAAATTAAAAAATGTTCGCATTTTAAATAATTTAAAATAACTGGTCTAGTTTTTCAAAAGTTCATTTTTCATGAACTGTTTGGGGTTTTCAACTTCTGTTCATAAATTCAGAAAATTTGGTCATTTAAAAAAATTTCATGTTTAAAATTCACTTATATTTCAGAAAATAGGTTCTAAAAATTGGAGGAAACTTTTGAAAATGTGACTTAAAATTAAAAATATTTTTTTTTAATCCAAAAAAAATTGAATTCACATAGATTTTTTGAAAATATGAACAATTTTTGATATTGCAAAAAGTCTGTTGAAAAAAGCGAATAATTTTTAAAAATCTGATTTTTTTTGTTCTAAAAAACGAACATTTTTTGATGTGCTAGCAATTTTTAAATTTTCTTTTTAGAAAAACCAATAAAGAAATGGTAGATGTGAAGTTTGATTAATCTAATGGCTCCCAAGTCGACCTAGTGCCAAATATTTTAGTTAACCATGAACCTTGGGAAGCAATCGAGGTCTTAGCTATGGGGAATGTGAAGCCATGGAAATCAAAGAATGTACTTCTTCAATTCAAGCGGAAACCCTGAATTTCACATCAAGGTGAGCCACAAGGCAATGAAGAGGCTTCAATACATGGCACTCAAGAAGAATAAGAAGACGTTCAACAAGATCATCAACCTCTAATTCAAACAGACAGCCAGCAAACCGACATGAGCTCCGTAATTTCCGCTCTAGTGAGGGAGGCGGTTGAGAGGCGATCTGAGAGGAGAGGGATTGATTTCGAGGGCCAAACCAAGATCGTGAGAGATGAAAGAGAGGAAAGGATCTGCAGGATCGGGGATAATCAAGGAGAGGACCAAGATACCCTAGGTCTCAGGGATTCCTGGCTCAAAACCAGGAAAGCAATCAGCGAATTGGTGGTAAAGAGATCAAAGATTTTGAAGGAGGATGGTAAGAGGCAGGGTGCAGGGGGAAAGGATCTGATACGGATCAAATCTCACCTGGAGGAAATGAGACAGGAACTCCTACCAAGGCTCACTGCCAGGCCTCAGGACTGGATCATTGGGGATCCGCCAGATCGTGGAGGGACCGAGATCCAGGAGAAATTGATCCCTAGGGCGGAAAAAGGGTTGATAGATCAGGAGGAGAAATCCTTGCCTGCGCAAGAGATGGAAGGTGACATTCTGGAGCAGCCCTTAAAGGGAGAAGCTAGCCACAGCGGATTCCCTCACCCTAGACACCAGTGCAGACAATTCACAGAAACACCCATGGCGAACCAGGACGGAGGAAGAGGAAAGGCGGCCCTGAGCAAGATGGAGGAGATCGGCTCCTACGATCGTGGCGATGGAAAGAGCCGGAAGCTGCTGCAAGGTAGTTCCTCCAGGCATCATGGCCAAGAGGCCATGGAGGCCGAGGGAGGTGACGTGGTTGTCCTGGACCTCTCCAGGGCAAGAGAGGCGATGCGCACTCACTGGCTTGCGATCGGTCTCTTCTTCTCCATGCAGGCATTCAGCGTTGGTGGCCTGTTCAAGGAGCTGAAGGACAAGTGGGGCTTGCGCGGACGCTTCCACTACACCCAGCTGAAGAACAACCGATACCTCATGGAGTTCGAGAGGGAAGGTGATCTCCGCTTCATCCTCGACAATGGGCCTTGGACCCATCGGGGCGACCCATTCCTGATGGTCAGAACAGATGGCTCGGTGGCGCCGGGCGACGTCGACATTGCACACATGCCGATCTGGGCCAGGATCTTTGATGTTCCTCCTATCATGCTATCTAGGGATATAGGGGAGCAATTAGGTGCTATTCTGGGTGAGGTGATTGAGGTAGATGCAGATAGAAATGGCAGGATCTGGAACGAGTTTATCCGGGTTAGGGTTAAGTATGATGTGGATGTACCCCTAGTCCGCAGGATCAAAACAAGAGAGCTAGTGGTCAGAGGGAAGAGTGAGAGAGAGCTTCATATCTTAGAAGTTAAGTATGAGAGAGCCCCTAGATTATGTGCCTGCTGTGGGTGTGTCGGACATGGCCAACACGATTGTAAGCTCCCAGAGGACCTCCAAAAGATGAGGTTCATGGCAGCGCGCGAGCCTCTCCCTTTAAAAAGAGTAGCAACTTGAGTGGGTTCGTAGTGCCAGATGGAGGCGGTGCTCGACGCTTCCTCAACTTCGGGTCTGAAAGTGAAGAGGTGACCAAGTGGGAGCCAAGGAAACCCACCAAGCTGAGCTATGAGGGAATCCCTGAAGAGATCCTTGCTGATCCTACTGTGCAAGCGGCCATAGAGGCGGTCAGCGCAATCAAGATCGGTGAGGTGAAGACCCCAGTGCATAACCCGAGGTTGAAGGACAAAGAATACAGCGCATACACGGAGGAGGCCATGCTTCCAGGGCAGACAGAGGCTGCTGCAGTGCTACCGGTCAAGGAGGTTGAGGACCCGACCTTCCCCCCGGGTTTCGAACCGAAGCAGAAGACGGAGACTGAAAGAGAAGAGGAAAGTGTGAAGACCCTTGCAGACAAGGAGGCGGAGGAGAAAGAGAAGGCCGTGCAGGTCAAGCAAGGAGCTGAACCGGAGCAGGCAAAACAGATACATCAAGAGGTAATCCACAAGATTACAGGTGAAGGGAAAAAGATGCTGAAGAAACCACGTGAACTCCATCGGTCCTAGGAAAGAGGGGTGAGCGCGGGGGGACTGTGAGGGAGGAAGCATCGGCTGAGAAGGATGCAGATGGGTCTGATCAGAATAAGAAGCTGAGGGGGACTGACATGGACAGTGGGACAGAGGTGAAGGAAATATGCCCTAGAGGCAATAATAAAGTTATTATTTATTTCCTTATATCATGATAAATGTTTATTATTCATGCTAGAATTGTATTAACCGGAAACATAATACTTGTGTGAATGCATAGACAAACAGAGTGTCACTAGTATGCCTCTACTTGACTAGTTCGTTGATCAAAGATGGTTATGTTTCCTAGCCATTGACATGAGTTGTCATTTGATTAACGGGATCACAACATTAGGAGAATGATGTGATTGACTTGACCCATTCCGTTAGCTTAGCACATGATCGTTTAGTATTCTGCTATTGCTTTCTTCATGACTTATACATGTTCCTATGACTATGAGATTATGCAACTCCCGTTTACCGGAGGAACACTTTGTATGCTACCAAACGTCACAACGTAACTGGGTGATTATAAAGGTGCTCTACAGGTGTCTCCGAAGGTACTTGTTGGGTTGGCGTATTTCGAGATTAGGATTTGTCACTCCGATTGTCGGAGAGGTATCTCTGGGCCCAGTCGGTAATGCACATCACTTAAGCCTTGCAAGCATTGCAACTAATGAGTTAGTTGCGAGCTGATGTATTACGGAACGAGTAAAGAGACTTGCCGGTAACGAGATTGAACTAGGTATTGAGATACCGACGATCGAATCTCGGGCAAGTAACATACCGATGACAAAGGGAACAACGTATGTTGTTATGCAGTCTGACCGATAAAGATCTTCGTAGAATATGTGGGGGCCAATATGAGCATCCAGGTTCCGCTATTGGTTATTGACCGGAGACGTGTCTCAGTCATGTCTACATAGTTCTCGAACCCGTAGGGTCCGCACGCTTAAAGTTTCGATGACAGTTATATTATGAGTTTATATGTTTTGATGTACCGAAGGTAGTTCGGAGTCCCAGATGTGATCACGGACATGACGAGGAGTCTCAAAATGGTCGAGACATGAAGATTGATATATTGGACGACTATATTCAGACACCGGAATGGTTCTGGGGTTATCGGATATATACCGGAGTACCGGGGGTTACCGGAACCCCCCAGGGGGTTTAATGGGCCTACATGGGCCTTAGTGGAGAAGAGGAGGGGCGGCCAGGGCAGGCCGCGCGCCCCCTCCCCCTCTAGTCCGAATTGGACAAGGAGGGGGGCGCCCCCCCTTTCCTTCTTCTCCTCCTCCTCTTTCCCCCTTCTCCTAATCCAACAAGGAAGGGAGGGAGTCCTACTCCCGGTGGGAGTAGGACTCCTCCTGGCGCGCCTCCTCCTGGCCGGCCGCCTCTCCCCCCTTGCTCCTTTATATACGGGGGCACCCCAGAGACACAACAATTGATCATTGATCTTTTAGCCGTGTGCGGTGCCCCCCTCCACCATAGTCCACCTCGATAATATCATAGCGGTGCTTAGGCGAAGCCCTGCGTCGGTAGAACATCATCATCGTCACCACGCCGTCGTGCTGACGAAACTCTCCCTCAACACTCGGCTGGATCGGAGTTCGAGGGACGTCATCGGGCTGAACGTGTGCTGAACTCGGAGGTGCCGTGTGTTCGGTACTTGATCGGTCGGATCGTGAAGACGTACGACTACATCAACCGCGTTGTGATAACGCTTCCGCTTTCGGTCTACGAGGGTACGTGGACACACTCTCCCCTCTCGTTGCTATGCATCACCATGATCTTGCATGTGCGTAGGATTTTTTTTGAAATTACTACCTTCCCCAACAAGAGGATCATGGACAGATAGCTGGAAGGGAAGCAACCGAGACAGGGGCTCTCGGTCAACTGGTGGACGCCGAGGATGGTGTCCACCAGGAGCCATGAAACTAATAAGCTGGAACTATCGGGGTTTGGGACAATCCCGCACAGTTCAAGAACTGGTGTGCCTCGTGCGCACTCACAAGCCCAAGTTAGTTTTCATATCAGAGACACGGCAAAGCAGTGAAAGAGTGAATAAACTTAGATGGAGGCTTGGCCTCAAGCATTGTATCGTGCAACCCGGCATTGGCAAAGGTGCCGGCATTGCACTCTTCTATGATGAGAATGTTGATGTTGGGGAACGTAGCAGAAATTCAAAATTTTCTACGCATCACCAAGATCAATCTATGGAGTAATCTAGCAACGAGGGGAAGGGGAGTGCATCTACATACCCTTGTAGATCGCGATGCGGAAGCGTTGCAAGAACGCGGATGAGGGAGTCGTACTCGTAGCGATTCAGATCGCGGTTGATTCCGATCTAAGCACCGAAAGAACGGTGCCTCCGCGTTCAACACACGTGCAGCCCGGTGACGTCTCCCACGCCTTGATCCAGCAAGGAGAGAGGGAGAGGTTGGGGAAGACTCCATCCAGCAGCAGCACGACGGTGTGGTGGTGATGGAGGAGCGTGGCAATCCCGCAGGGCTTCGCCAAGCACCGCGGGAGAGGAGGAGGAAGAAGAGGGGTACGGCTGCACCGAAAGAGAGACGTTCTCGTGTGTCTTGGGCAGCCCAAACCTCAACTATATATAGGGGGGGAGGGGGCTGCGCCCCCTTTAGGGTTTCCACCCCCAAGAGGAGGCGGCCAGCCCTAGATCCCATCAAGGGGGGCGGCCAAGGGGAGGAGAGGGGGGGCGCCCCACTAGATGGGCCCTAAGGCCCATCTGGACCTAGGGTTTGCCCCATCCCACTCTCCCATGCGCCTTGGGCCTTGGTGGGGGGGCGCACCAGCCCACCTGGGGCTGGTACCCTCCCACACTTGGTCCACGCAGCCTTCTGGGGCTGGTGGCCCCATTTGGTGGACCCCCGGGACCCTCCCGGTGGTCCCGGTACATTACCGATTTCACCCGAAACTTTTCCGGTGACCAAAACAGGACTTCCCACATATAAATCTTTACCTCCGGACCATTCCGGAACTCCTCGTGACGTCCGGGATCTCATCCGGGACTCCGAACAACATTCGGTAACCACGTACATACTTTCCCTATAACCCTAGCGTCATCGAACCTTAAGCGTGTAGACCCTACGGGTTCGGGAACCATGCAGACATGACCGAGACGTTCTCCGGTCAATAACCAACAGCGGGATCTGGATACCCATGTTGGCTCCCACATGTTCCACGATGATCTCATCGGATGAACCACGATGTCGGGGATTCAATCAATCCCGTATGCAATTCCCTTTGTCTAATGGTATGTTACTTGCCCGAGATTCGATCGTCGGTATCCCTATACCTTGTTCAATCTCGTTACCGGCAAGTCTCTTTACTCGTTCCGTAACTCACATCATCCCGTGATCAACTCCTTGGTCACATTGTGCACATTATGATGATGTCCTACCGAGTGGGCCCAGAGATACCTCTCCGTTTACACGGAGTGACAAATCCCAGTCTCGATTCGTGCCAACCCAACAGACACTTTCGGAGATACCCGTAGTGCACCTTTATAGCCACCCAGTTACGTTGTGACGTTTGGCACACCCAAAGCATTCCTACGGTATCCGGGAGTTGCACAATCTCATGGTCTAAGGAAATGATACTTGACATTAGAAAAGCTCTGAGCAAACGAACTACACGATCTTGTGCTAGGCTTAGGATTGGGTCTTGTCCATCACATCATTCTCCTAATGATGTGATCCCATTATCAACGACATCCAATGTCCATGGTCAGGAAACCGTAACCATCAATTGATCAACGAGCTAGTCAACTAGAGGCTTACTAGGGACATGGTGTTGTCTATGTATCCACACATGTATCTGAGTTTCCTATCAATACAATTCTAGCATGGATAATAAACGATTATCATGAACAAGGAAATATAATAATAACCTATTTATTATTGCCTCTAGGGCATATTTCCAACAGTCTCCCACTTGCACTAGAGTCAATAATCTAGTTCACATCACCATGTGATTAACACTGATAGGTCACATCACCATGTGACCAACACCCAAGAGTTTACTAGAGTCAACAATCTAGTTCACATCTCTATGTGATTAACACTCAATGAGTTCTAGTTTGATCATGTTATGCTTGTGAGAGAGGTTATTAGTCAACGGGTCTGAACCTTTCAGATTCGTGTGTGCTTTACGAATATCTATGTCATCTTGTGGATGCTACCACGCGGTATTTGGAGCCATTTCAAATAATTGCTCTACTATACGAATCCGGTTTACTACTCGGAGTCATCCGGATTAGTGTCAAAGTTCGCATCGACGTAACCCTTTACGACGAACTCCTTTTCACCTCCATAATCGAGAAAATTCCTTAGTCCACTAGATACTAAGGACAAGTCCGACCGCTGTCATGTGATCCTTTCCCGGATCACTATTGTACCCCTTGACCAACTCATGGCAAGGCACACTTCATGTGCGGTACACAGCGTAGCATACTGTGGAGCCTACGTCTAAAGCATAGGGGACGACCTTCGTCCTTTCTCTCTCTTCTGCTGTGGTCAGGTCTCGAGTCTTACTCAATACTCACCCCTTGTAACACAGCCAAGAACTCCTTCTTTGCTGATCTATTTTGAACTCTTTCAAAATCATGTCAAGGTGTGCGTTCTTTGAAAGTATCATCGGGCGTCTTGATCTTTCTCTATAGATCCTGATGCCCAATATGTAAGTAGCTTTTTCCAGGTCTTCCTTTGAAAAACTCCTTTCAAACAACCCTTTATGCTTTCCAGAAATTTTTACATCATTTCGGATCAACAATATGTCATTCACATATACTTATCAGAAATGTTGTAGCGCTCCCACTCACTTTATTGTAAATACAAGTTTCTAACAAACTTTGTATAAACCCAAAAACTTTGATCACTCCATCAAAGCGTATATTCTGACTCCGAGATGCTTGCTCTAGTCCATGGAAGGATCGCTGGAGCTAGCATACCTTTTAGCATCCTTAGGATCGACAAAACCTTTCTGATTGTATCACATACAACCTTTCCTTACGAAAACTGGTAAGGAAACTTGTTTTGACATCCATCTGCCAGATTTCATAAATGCAGCTAATGCTAACATGATTCTGATGGACTTAAGCATCGCTACGGATGAGAAAATCTCATCGTAGTCAACTCCTTGAACTTGTGAAAATACTCTTTTCCACAAGTCGAGCTTCATAGATGGTAACATTACCGTCCATGTCCGTCTTCTTCTTAAAGATCCATTCATACATGAATCCTATCTCGGATTTCATGGCTTCTAACCATTTGTCGGAATATGGGCCCACCATCGCTTCTCCATAGCTCGTATGTTCATTGTTGTCTAGCAACATGATATCTCAGACAGGATCACGTACCACTCTGAAGTAGCACGCATCCTCGTCGTCCTACGAGGTTTGGTAGTGACTTGATCCGAAGTTTCATGATCACTATCATAAGCTTCCACTTCAATTGGTGTAGGTGCCACATTTAAAGTGAATGCGGTTGTCTCTAATGCCTAACCCATAAACGATAGTGGTAATTCGATAAGAAACATCATGGTATGCACCATATCCAATAGGGTGCAGTTATGATGTTCGGACACACGATCACACTATGGTGTTCCAGGCGGTATTAATTGTGAGACACTTTCCACAATGTCTTAATGGTATGCCAAACTCGTAACTCAGATACTCATCTCTATGATCATATCACAGACATTTTATCCTCTTGTCACGACAATCTTCAACTTCACTCCGAAATTACTTGAACCTTTCAATAATTCAGACTTGTGTTTCATCAAGTAAATACACTCAGCATCTACTCAAATCATCTGTGAAGTAAGAACATAACGATATCCACTTCATGCCTCAGCACTCATTGGACTGCATACATCAAATATGTATTACTTCCAATAAGTTGCTCTCTTGTTCCATCTTACTGAAAAACGAGGACTTTCAGTCACTTTCCCATGTGGTGTGATTTGCATGTCTCAAGTGATTCGAAATCATGTGAGTCCAAACGATCCATCTGCATGGAGTTTCTTCATGCATATATACCAATAGACATGGTTCGCATGTCTCAATCTTTTCAAAAACGACTGAGTCCAAAGATCCATCTACATGGAGCTTCTTCATGCGTTCTATACCAATATGACTCAAATTGCAGTGCCACAAGTATGTGGTACTATCATTACTATTTTATATCTTTTGGCACGAACATGTGTATCACTACGATCGAGATTCATTTTAGGTGCAAGACCATTGAAGGTATTATTCAAATAAACAGAGTAACTATTATTCTCCTTAAATGAATAACCGTATTGCGATAAACATAATCCAATCATGCTCAACGCAAACACCAAATCTCGATGGTAGAGGGAGCATGCGATGCTTGATCACATCAACCTTGGAAACATTTCCAACACATATCGTCATCTCACCTTTAGCTAGTCTCCGTTTATTCCGCAACTTTTATTTCGAGTTACTAACACTTAGCAACCGAACCGGTATCTAATACCCTGGTGCTGCTAGGAATACTAGTAAAGTACACATTCATATAACGTATATCCAATATACTTCTGTCGACCTTGCCTGCCTTCTCATCTACCAAGTATCTAGGGTAGTACTGCTTCAGTGACCGTTCCCCTCATTACATAAGCACTTAGTCTCGGGTTTGGGTTCCACCTTGGGATTCTTCACTAGAGCAGCAAACGATTTGCTGTTTCATGAAGTATCCCTTTTGCCCTTGCCCTTCTAGAAACTAGTGGTTTTACTAACCATCAACAATTGATGCTTCTTCTTGATTTCTACTTTCGCGGTGTCAAACATCGCGAATAGCTCAAGGATCATCATAACTATCCCTGATATGTTATAGTTCATCACGAAGCTCTAATAGCTTGGTGGCAGTGACTATGGAGAACCATCACTATCTCATCTGGAAGATTAACTCCCACTCGATTCAAGCGATTGTGGCACTCAGACAATCTGAGCACATGCTCAACGATTGAGCTTTTCTCCCTTAGTCTGCAGGCTTAAGAAACTTGTCAGAGGTCTCATACCTCTTGACGTGGGCACTAGTCTGAAATCCCAATTTCAGTCTTCGGAACATCTCACATGTTCTGCGACGTTTCAAAAACCGTCTTTGGTGCCACAATTCTAAACCGTTAGCATTACGCACTGAACTATCACGTAGTTATCAAAACGTGTGTGTCAGATGTTTCGCAACATCTACAGACGACGCTGAGGTTCAGCACACCGAGCGGTGCATTAAGGACATAAGCCTTCTGTGCAGCAATGAGGACAATCCTCAGTTTACGGACCCAGTCCCCATAATTGCTACTACCAACTTTCAACTAAATTTTTCTCTAGGAACATATCTTAAACAGTAGAACTAAAGCGTATGACATAATTTGCAAAGATCTTTTGACTATGTTCATGATAATTGAGTTCATCTGATTAATGAACTCCCACTCAGATAAACATCCCTCTAGTCATCTAAGTGATTCATGATCCGAGTCAAACTAGGCCGTGTCCGATCATCACGTGAGACGGTCTAGTCATCATCGGTGAACATCTCCATGTTGATCGTATCTCCTATACGACTCATGTTCGACCTTTCGGTCTCTTGTGTTCCGAGGCCATGTCTGTACATGCTAGGCTCGTCAAGTCAACCTAAGTGTTTTTGCTTGTGTTCCGAGGCCATGTCTGTACATGCTAGGCTCGTCAACACCCGTTGTATTCGAACGTTAGAATCTATCACACCCGATCATCACGTGGTGCTTCGAAACAACGAACCTTCGCAACGGTGCACAGTTAGGGGGAACACATCTCTTGAAATTTTAGTGAGGGATCATCTTACTTACTACCGTCGTTCTAAGCAAATAAGATGCATAACATGATAAACATCACATGCAATCAAATAGTGACATGATATGGCCAATATCATTTTGCTCCTTTGATCTCCATCTTCGGGGCACCATGATCATCTTTGTCACCGGCATGACACCATGATCTCCATCATCATGATCTCCATCATTGTGTCTTCATGAAGTTGTCACGCCAACGATTACTTCTACTTCTATGGCTAACATGCTTAGCAATAAAGTAAAGTAATTTACATGGCGTTATTCAATGACACGCAGGTCATACAAAAAATAAAGACAACTCCTATGGCTCCTGCCGGTTGTCATACTCATCGACATGCAAGTCGTGATTCCTATTACAAGAATATGATCAATCTCATACATCACATATATCATTCATCACATCTTCTGGCCATATCACATCACATAGCACATGCTGCAAAAACAAGTTAGACGTCCTCTAATTGTTGTTGCAAGTTTTTTACGTGGCTTGTATAGGTTTCTAGCAAGAACGTTTCTTACCTACGTAAAACCACAACGTGATATGCCAATTTCTATTTACCCTTCATAAGGACCCTTTTCATCGAATCCGTTCCGACTAAAGTGGGAGAGACAGACACCCGCTAGCCACCTTATGCAACTAGTGCATGTCAGTCGGTGGAACCTGTCTCACGTAAGCGTACGTGTAAGGTCGGTCCGGGCCGCTTCATCCCACAATGCCGCCGAAACAAGATAAGACTAGTAGCGGCAAGAAGAATTGACAACATCGACGCCCACAACTACTTTATGTTCTACTCGTGCATAGAAACTACGCATAGACCTAGCTCATGATGCCACTGTTGGGGAACGTAGCAGAAATTCAAAATTTTCTACGCATCACCAAGATCAATCTATGGAGTAATCTAGCAACGAGGGGAAGGGGAGTGCATCTACATACCCTTGTAGATCGCGATGCGGAAGCGTTGCAAGAACGCGGATGAGGGAGTCGTACTCGTAGCGATTCAGATCGCGGTTGATTCCGATCTAAGCACCGAAAGAACGGTGCCTCCGCGTTCAACACACGTGCAGCCCGGTGACGTCTCCCACGCCTTGATCCAGCAAGGAGAGAGGGAGAGGTTGGGGAAGACTCCATCCAGCAGCAGCACGACGGTGTGGTGGTGATGGAGGAGCGTGGCAATCCCGCAGGGCTTCGCCAAGCACCGCGGGAGAGGAGGAGGAAGAAGAGGGGTACGGCTGCACCGAAAGAGAGACGTTCTCGTGTGTCTTGGGCAGCCCAAACCTCAACTATATATAGGGGGGGAGGGGGCTGCGCCCCCTTTAGGGTTTCCACCCCCAAGAGGAGGCGGCCAGCCCTAGATCCCATCAAGGGGGGCGGCCAAGGGGAGGAGAGGGGGGGCGCCCCACTAGATGGGCCCTAAGGCCCATCTGGACCTAGGGTTTGCCCCCTCCCACTCTTCCATGCGCCTTGGGCCTTGGTGGGGGGGCGCACCAGCCCACCTGGGGCTGGTCCCCTCCCACACTTGGTCCACGCAGCCTTCTGGGGCTGGTGGCCCCATTTGGTGGACCCCCGGGACCCTCCCGGTGGTCCCGGTACATTACCGATTTCACCCGAAACTTTTCCGGTGACCAAAACAGGACTTCCCACATATAAATCTTTACCTCCGGACCATTCCGGAACTCCTCGTGACGTCCGGGATCTCATCCGGGACTCCGAACAACATTCGGTAACCACGTACATACTTTCCCTATAACCCTAGCGTCATCGAACCTTAAGCGTGTAGACCCTACGGGTTCGGGAACCATGCAGACATGACCGAGACGTTCTCCGGTCAATAACCAACAGCGGGATCTGGATACCCATGTTGGCTCCCACATGTTCCACGATGATCTCATCGGATGAACCACGATGTCGGGGATTCAATCAATCCCGTATGCAATTCCCTTTGTCTAATGGTATGTTACTTGCCCGAGATTCGATCGTCGGTATCCCTATACCTTGTTCAATCTCGTTACCGGCAAGTCTCTTTACTTGTTCCGTAACTCACATCATCCCGTGATCAACTCCTTGGTCACATTGTGCACATTATGATGATGTCCTACCGAGTGGGCCCAGAGATACCTCTCCGTTTACACGGAGTGACAAATCCCAGTCTCGATTCGTGCCAACCCAACAGACACTTTCGGAGATACCCGTAGTGCACCTTTATAGCCACCCAGTTACGTTGTGACGTTTGGCACACCCAAAGCATTCCTACGGTATCCGGGAGTTGCACAATCTCATGGTCTAAGGAAATGATACTTGACATTAGAAAAGCTCTGAGCAAACGAACTACACGATCTTGTGCTAGGCTTAGGATTGGGTCTTGTCCATCACATCATTCTCCTAATGATGTGATCCCGTTATCAACGACATCCAATGTCCATGGTCAGGAAACCGTAACCATCAATTGATCAACGAGCTAGTCAACTAGAGGCTTACTAGGGACATGGTGTTGTCTATGTATCCACACATGTATCTGAGTTTCCTATCAATACAATTCTAGCATGGATAATAAACGATTATCATGAACAAGGAAATATAATAATAACCTATTTATTATTGCCTCTAGGGCATATTTCCAACAGTTGAAATAAAGGAGCTTGCCGTTGGGCCGAGGTATATTGATGTGTTAATTTGTTTAAACCCTAATAGCACCCAATGGAGAGGTACTTTCGTATATGGAGAGCCGAAAGCACACGAGAGGCATCATATGTGGAACCTCTTGAGAAGGATACGGAACAATGTGATGGAACCATGGATGATGATAGGGGATTTTAATGAAACCATGTGGCAAAGTGAACATTTCTCGAGAGCAAAAAGATCAGAGAAAGGTATGGCTGACTTCAGAGAAGTGCTTGCGGACAGAAACCTCCATGATCTAGGTTTTAAGGGTACGGGGTGGACTTATGACAACAAGCAACGAGGGCATAACAATGTAAAAGCCCGAATCGATAGGGGTGTGGCAAGCCCAGAATGGAACCGTTTATTCCAGGGAGCAACTGTTGAACACCTAGTCTCTTCACGTTCAGATCATGTACCTCTTCTCCTTCGATTTGGGAAATGGAAGGAATGGAGGCCTATAAAAGATAATTTCAGATACGAGTATATGTGGGAAAGAGAACCGGGGCTGGAAGAGGTAATACACAATGCATGGAGCACCGGAAATGAGGCAATCTCTCTGGGGGACATCTCAAAGAAACTAAAAAACATGCGTGATGTTTTGGGTAAATGGGCGCACAAGGAGTTCAACTCGGTTCAGAACAAACTGAAAAGTCTGCGGGATATGCTAAAAGGGGATGAGAATGTTGGCGCAAACAGCAGAGATTGAAGATAAGATAAAGAGAACAGAGAGCGAAATGGACGAGTGGTTACATAGGGAGGAAATGATGTGGAGACAAAGATCACGTATAACCTAGTTAAAGGAAGGAGATAAAAACACGGAGTTTTTTCATAGAAGAGCAACTTGGAGGAGGAAAAAGAATAAGATCTAAAAAATTCAGAGAGAGGATGGCAGCTAGGCAGAGAAGACTGAGGAAATGCATGAGGAAATAAATAGTTTTTTCAAGGAGCTTTACAAAAGGAACGAATCGGTTGACCCAGACAGAATTCTGAACATATTCAGCAAGCATGTTGATGACAGGATGAATGCTAAACTGACCGAACAAGTGACAGATGAGGAGATTGGGGATGCACTTTTCCAAATTGGCCCACTCAAGGCCCCGGGGCCAGATGGGTTCCCAGCACGTTTTTATCAAAGGAACTGGCTACTGATGAAAGAGGAAGTATCAAAAGGGGTTAAGAATTTTTTTGAAGAAGGAATCATGCCGGAAGGAGTAAATAGGACAGCCATTGTGCTGATCCCAAAAGGAAGGAACCCTACTAAGATAAAGGACTACCGCCCCATTAGCCTTTGCAATGTCCTATACAAGATAATCTCCAAGATCCTGGTAAACAAGCTGCGGCCGTTGCTTGATGAGCTCATCTCCGAGACACAAAGCGCCTTCATCCCCGGCAGACTGATCACGGATAACGCGCTCATTGCCTTTGAATGCTTTCACAAAATTCAGCATACCAGGAATAAGAAAGACAGCTATTGGGCATACAAACTTGACCTAGCGAAGGCCTACGACAGGGTTGATTGGTGCTTCCTTGAAGGGATTCTAGAGAGACTTGGTTTTGACCAGATTTGGATCAAATGGGTAATGACATGTGTGAAATCGGTCTCTTTCTCGGACAAATGCAATGGAACACTCCTTGATGCTTTCACACCTACCAGGGGCCTCCGTCAAGGAGATCCACTTAGTCCATACCTATTCCTGCTGGTGGCAGATGGTCTTGCGGCTCTCCTAAAGAAAGAGGTGGAGAGTGGGGGAATTGTGCCCATTAAGGTTGCACGCAATAGCCCAGGGATCTCAAATCTCCTTTTTGCAGACGACAACCTCCTGTTCTTCAAGGCCACAGTTGAGCAAGCTCAGAGGGTAAAGGGAGTCCTCGATTCTTTTCAGAAAGGTACATGCCAGTTCCTGAGTGCGAGCAAATGCTCACTCTTGGTCAGTGAAGTTTGTGAAGGAGAAGTAAGAGCTGAAATTATGGAGGTTTTGGGGGGGCCTCTACTGTTTTTGAAAGCAAGTATCTTGGCCTCCCCACCCCAGAGGGAAGGATGAAAATTGATGTCTTCCAACCTATCATGGACAGGTTCAGAAAGAGGTGCACTGATTGGAACGGAAGGTTTATGTCCCAGGCAGCAAAAGAAGTTAACGTCAAATCGGTGGCCCAGGCGCTGCCAACCTATGTCATGGGGATTTTCAAGCTAAACCAAAGTTTCTGTGAAAAGTATGAGAAAACTATCAGAGATTTCTGGTGGGGAGACAAGGAGGATCATCGGAAGGTTCATTGGATGGCTTGGGAAGAAATGACAAAACCGAAGAGAAATGGTGGCATAGGATTTCGGGACATGCATCTTTTCAATTAGGCACTACTAGCACGGCAAGGGTGGAGATTGCTGCAGTATCCTAATAGCTTATGCGCAAGAGTGCTAAAATCCAAGTACTATCCAAAAGGCGACCTGCTCGACACAGTCTTTGCATCTGATGCCTCCCCCTCATGGAGAGGAATAGAGTGCGGCCTGGAATTACTTAGAAAAGGGATCATATGGCCAGTAGGGAATGGCAGGAGTATCCAAATAACTAGAGATCAGTGGATACCACGGAAAACTGGTCTAAAAACTGCTAGTTTCAAGAGAAGGTCGCGCCTGAGATGGGTAAACCAACTATTGCGGGCGGATGCAAAGGAATGGAACAAGGAGCTCATTGACCAGATCTTTCAGCCCTTGGATGCCGAGGAGATCTGCAAAATTAGGATTCCAGCGAGGGAGGCAGAAGATTGTATAGCGTGGCATTATGAAAAAACGGGAGTTTTTACAGTCAAGAGTGCATATAAACTGGCGGACTCGCTGAAAAGAAATGGTACGGAAATGGCCTCAAGCTCAGGCAGCGAACCAGGGGATAGGGGAATCTGGGATGTAATATGGAAAGCCAAGATACCAGAGCGGATAAAAATCTTCAGCTGGAGAGTTGCTACCCAATCCCTAGCGATGAAACATAACACATTCAGAAGAACTATAGTGCAAGAGGACATCTGTAACATCTGTGGTATGGAGAAGGAAGATGAGTACCATGCTGTGATCGCATGTACCCGCAGCAAAGCCCTAAGATCTACCATGAGGGCACACTGGGCCCCACCAAAGGAACGCACTTTTTTACCTTCAGGAGAGGATTGGTTGCAGTGTCTGCTGGCGCCAAATCTCGAGCCTGTCAGAGCCAAGATCCTAATGATTCTCTGTAAAGCGTGGGAACTCAGGAACAATGCTATTCATGGCGATGGGAAGGAAACTGTGTCAGGGGCCGTACACCAGCTTCTCCAGCTTCACAAGGATTTAGAACTGGCAACACAGACATGTGGAGATACCGGGGGTAAGCAACTCCTATCGGTGAATGCAATGAGCACAAACAGGCCTTTGAATCCCGCCCCTAGTCCGTGGTGTGCACCACCAAAGGGAAGCGCCAAACTGAATTCTGATGTTGCATTCATACAGGAGACAGGAATGACCTGGGTAGGAGCAGTGGCTCGGGACTACCGTGGTTATGCTTTCCTCTCTAGTGGACGTCAAATTGAACAATGTTCATCAGTGGAAGAAGCGGAAGCCGCAGCGATCCTGTGGGGTGTGACTGAGCTCAAGGAATATTTTAATGGACACATAATTATCGAAACAGATTCCGCTACTGTGGGCAAGGATCTCAGGTCAGGAGGTGTGGACAGAGCACCGTGGTTTGCTCTGCTAACTGATATAAAGGAGCAGACCAAATCTTTCAACAGCGTCCAGATAAATATCATCAAGAGGAATCAAAACAAGCTAGCCCATGAGATAGCGGCAACGGCGAGAAGACAAGGGAACCACTTCCGGCTAGCTGATGTGCACGATAGTATTAGACAAATCTTATTGTTAGAGTACACTACCACCAACGCATAATTTGTATGCTTTGGTTCTCAAAAAAAAAAGATCATCAACCTCCTTCATCTCAAGCACAAAATGAACAAGAAGAAGAGGGATAGGAAGCTCAACCCACTAAGTGGCTATCGCGAATTCGAGCTAGAGTGCATAAGAATCATCCCATTGATCATATCTTCACCGACATAAATCAAGGGAGAATCACTCGATCTGAGACTTGCGTAGCAAATTTTGGTGAGCATTACTCCTTTGTCTCTTTCATTGAACCCTTTAAGGTTGAAGAAAGCCTCGGATGATTCTGATTGGGTGAATGCTATGCATGAAGAGCTCCATAACTTGGAGAGGAACAATGTGTGAACACTAGTTGAGAACCCCGACGATTCTCAGAATATCATTGGCACAAGACTTGTTCATGGAATAAGTAAGATGAAGTATGGACAATGGTGAGGCTGAGGTATATGCCCCCTTTGCTTATCGAAAGGACTACGATAGATACCCTATACTTGTGGGTCATCTGTGCGACACGATGGCTCGGGCGGAGGTGTCATGTTTAGCCTGTTGCTGTTGGATCAATGGTGGTGCTACAATGGTGGGAGACGTCTTTGTCTTCCGATGTCTTCTATAGAGCTATCCGGTTATCGAGGAGTCGGGAGCCGGATAACAGATGTTGGTACAGACGGCTTTAGCGACGAGTTTATGTACTCCGGTGGAAACACAAGATCTCTGATCTGGCTATGTCGACGCGCGCCTGTGTCGTCTCCTTGCTGAAGGTGGTGGATTGAAGGTGATGATTTCTTGTTGAAGGCGTAGTCTAGGAGTTGTGTATTTTTCATTTCGATTTTTTCCAGTGGCGGAGACAGCCCTAGGGTAGTCGGGGCTATAGCCCTAGGCCTAGAAATAGTAGCCTTTCGTGTTCTTTCTTATAGAATATACAAAATCACAAGAGTGCATCACTCAAGCTAACTGAGTTCTAGGCTTAATTTGATGCTGCCACTGATTTTGTCTTGTATCATAGTTTAGTGGCTATCTGGTGGAGTTACCATCGCGAGGCATGCGGCCTGGGTTTTTCTTTTTGCTTCATTTCTGGGTTGAAATTGTTCGATTGCTGGATTTTGCATTCTTAATAATATATGGTTGTGTGCATTGTTTAATGTAGAGACCCGGGTTTATCCTCCTTTTTAGAATAAATGTAAGTTATTTTTTGTCATAATTCAAGGTATAGCGGCCGCTCTACCTTACCCTACCTGGTCCTCCATCATTGATTGGCAGTATTGTAGACAGCACAAACCAGATGTTGGCCAATAAGCCACGACGGGCGTGTCCAGTGTGTGGGTGTGCGCGCGCTGGGCGTGTCGAGCGCTGGTCGTGGCCGTGCCGGGTCTATGGCATGCGTGCGTGCGTGCGTATCTCGCCAATGTCTGACCATGATCCGACTAGTGTATAGGGTGGGCATAGTCTGGGGTGTATCCGACTAGTGTACGGGCGTGCGTGTGTGCGTGCGTAGAGTAGGGTAGGGGTGCGCGCGTGTGTGTGATACGTCTCCAACGTATCTATAATTTTTTATTGTTCCATGCTATATTATATTCTGTTTTGGACATTATTGGGCTTTATTATACACTTTTATATTATTTTTGGGACTAACCTATTAACCGGAGGCCCAGCCCAGAATTGCTGTTTTTTGCCTATTTCAGAGTTTCGCAGAAAAAGAATATCAAACGGAGTCCAAACGGAATGAAACCTTGGGGAACGTGATTTTCGGAACGAACATGATCCAGAGGACTTGGACCCTACGTTAAGAAAGCTACCAGGAAGCCACGAGGTAGGGGGAGCGCCTACCCCCCTGGGCGCGCCCTCCACCCTCGTGGGCCCCACGTTGCTCCACCGACGTACTCCTTCCTCCTATATATACCTACGTACCCCCAAACTACAGATACGGAGCCAAAAACCTAATTCCACCGCCGCAACCTTCTGTACCCGTGAGATCCCATCTTGGGGCCTGTTCCGGAGCTCCGCCGGAGGGGGCATCGATCACGGAGGGCTTCTACATCAACACCATAGCCTCTCCGATGATGTGTGAGTAGTTTACCTCAGACCTTCGGGTCCATAGTTATTAGCTAGATGGCTTCTTCTCTCTTTTTGGATCTCAATACAATGTTCTCCCCCTCTCTTGTGGAGATCTATTCGATGTAATCTTCTTTTGCGGTGTGTTTGTTGAGACCGATGAATTGTGGGTTTATGATCAAGTTTATCTATGAACAATATTTGAATCTTCTGAATTCTTTTATGTATGATTGGTTATCTTTGCAAGTCTCTTCGAATTATCAGTTTGGTTTGGCCTACTAGATTGATCTTTCTTGCAATGGGAGAAGTGCTTAGCTTTGGGTTCAATCTTGTGGTGTCCTTTCCCAGTGACAGTAGGGGCAGCAAGGCACGTATTGTATTGTTGCCATCGAGGATAACAAGATGGGGTTTTATCATATTGCATGAATTTATCCCTCTACATCATGTCATCTTGCTTAAAGCGTTACTCTATTCTTATGAACTTAATACTCTAGATGCATGCTGGATAGCGGTCGATGTGTGGAGTAATAGTAGTAGATGCACGCAGGAGTCGGTCTACTTGTCTCGGACGTGATGCCTATATACATGATCATACCTAGATATTCTCATAACTATGCTCAATTCTGTCAATTGCTCAAAGTAATTTGTTCACCCACCGTAAAATACTTATGCTCTTGAGAGAAGCACTAGTGAAACCTATGGCCCCCGGGTCTATTTTCCATCATATTAATCTTCCAACACTTAGTTATTTCTAGCATCGTTTTTATTTTGCTTTCTTTACTTTGCATCTTTATCATAAAAATACCAAAAATATTATCCTATCATATCTATCAGATCTCACTCTCGTAAGTGACCGTGTAGGGATTGACAACCCCTTATCGCGTTGGTTGCGAGGATTTATTTGTTTGTGTAGGTGCGAGGGACTCGCGCGTAGCCTCCTACTGGATTGATACCTTGGTTCTCAAAAACTGAGGGAAATACTTACGCTACTTTGCTGCATCACCCTTTCCTCTTCAAGGGAAAACCAACGCAGTGCTCAAGAGGTAGCAAGAAGGATTTCTGGCGCCGTTGCCGGGGAGTCTACGCAAAAGTCAACATACCAAGTACCCATCACAAACCCTTATCTCCCGCATTACATTATTTGCCATTTGCCTCTCGTTTTCCTCTCCCCCACTTCACCCTTGCCGTTTTATTCGCCCTCTCTTTTCCTTTCGGCTCTTTCTTTGCTCGCTTCTTGTTTGCTCATGTTGCCATGTGCCTTCTTTATGCTTGCATCTTCGCTTGCTGAAAATCTATTGATATGGATCCACTTAAAGTGTACTACTTGGATCATCTTCATCCTTATGCGCTCGTGCTGAAACCCCAACTAGCCTAGTTGATGGGAAATCTTTAGATGAGCATGCTCATTTTGTGCGTCATCGTTTGTGTGAAAAAGGGAAGCTCTTATGGTATCATATAAATAGTTTGCTATGCTATGCTTGGAATCTTTGTGAAATTTGTAATTTTACTTGTTGCTCTAAGAACCCTAAAAAACACCTTCCCTACCTATGTGAGTTCAATGATAATGAAATCTTATCTTCTTATGCAAAGGGTGTTTATAGTTACTATGATATCGAACAAATTGAAGAATTTGTCGTTTTTAAGGGTGCTCATGAAGTTGCTTCTTTGATTGAAAAGTATGATTTTACTCTCAACAAATCTGAAAATTCCGTCATACTTAAATATTGCAATGAAAACTTTGCTCATAATGTCTATGTCCAAGAATTTATTGAAAGAATGACCGTTGCTTTGGAAGAAAATAATGATATGCATGAATCTATAGATAATGATGATTCCGATGATTTGGTTGAAATATCCCTTGATGAACATGATGCTTGCTATTCTTGTGGCCATGATGCCAATATTTATGAAGATGAATTTGCTATAGTCCCTTATGTTAAAAATGAGATCGTTGCTATTGCACCCATGCTTGATAGTTCCTTCGATGAAAAGCATGATTGCAATGATTTTACTATAAATTCTCTTGATGTCAATTGTGCTAATAATATGCAAAACCCTAAGCTTGGGGATGCTAGTTTTGCTATGTCTACTACTTGTTGCAATGATCATGATTGGGGTGATTCTTCTTATGATCTTGAAAATTTATTTAAGCCCCATGATGAATATGAGATTGATAATAGTGTTTGCAATAATATTGAAAGTGGGTTTGGAAGAGTGTCAACTTTAGATCCCACATATTTGGAGATTGATCAATCTTATGAATTTTTGATAAAAGTGGGTTTGGAGAGGTCATGACTTTAGTTAATGTTAATCCCACTATTTCGGAAGAGTGTCAACTTTGCATGCATGTGGATCGTGTTGAAAATATTTTATATGATAGCTATATTGTTGAATTTGCTTATGATCCTACATGTAATTATTATGAGAGAGGAAAATATGGTTGTAGAAATTTTCATGTTACTAAATTACCTCTCGTCATGTTGAGATTGCTATCGTCTCTTTCTTCTTCCTTGCATATGCTAGTTTTTGCTTGCTATGATAATTTGTTTGCCTATAAGATGCCTATGCATAGGAAGTATGTTAGACTTAGATGTGTTTGTCGCGTGTTTCATGATGCTCTCTTTGCGCTTCAATTCTTGTCTTTGATGTGAGCATTGTTAGAATTACCAATGCCTAGCTAGGGGCGTTAAACGATAGCGCTTGTTGGGAGGCAACCCAATTTTATTTTTAGTTTTTTTTGCTTTTTGCTTCTGTCTAGGAATAAATATTTGTTCTAGCCTCTGGTTAGATGTGTTTTTATGTTTTAATTAGTGTTTGTGCCAAGTTAAACCTATAGGATCTGCTTGGATGATAGTTATTTGATCTTGCAGAAAATTCCAGAAACTTTCTGTTCACGAAAATAATTGTTAAAAATCACCAGAACGTGATAAAATATTGATTCCAATTTCTGATGATCAATAAAGAAATTGTCTAGGTCTTCCTATTTTGGCTGAAGTTTTGGAGTTCCAGAAGTTTGCGTTAGTTACAGATTACTACAGACTGTTCTGTTTTTGACAGATTCTGTTTTTCGTGTGTTGTTTGCTTATTTTGATGAATCTATGGCTAGTAAAATATTTTATAAACCATAGAGAAGTTGGAATACAGTAGGTTTAACACCAATATAAATAAATAATTAGTTCATTACAGTACCTTAAAGTGGTGTTTTGTTTTCTTTCGCTAACGGAGCTCACGAGATTTTCTGTTAAGTTTTGTGTTGTGAAGTTTTCAAGTTTTGGGTGAAAGATTTGATGGATTATGGAACAAGTAGTGGCAAGAGCCTAAGCTTGGGGATGCCCATGGCACCCCAAGATAATCTAAGGACACCAAAAATCCAAAGCTTGGGGATGCCCCGGAAGGCATCCCCTCTTTTGTCTACTTCCATCGGTAACTTTACTTGGAGCTATATTTTTATTCACCACATGATATGTGTTTTGCTTGGAGCGTCTTGTATGATTTGAGTCTTTGCTTTTTAGTTTACCACAATCATCCTTGCTGTACACACCTTTTGAGAGAGACACACATGATTCGGAAATTATTAGAATACTCTATGTGCTTCACTTATATCTTTTGAGTTATATAGTTTTTGCTCTAGTACTTCACTTATATCTTTTAGAGCACGGTGGTGGATTTGTTTTATAGAAACTATTGATCTCTCATGCTTCACTTAGATTATTTTGAGAGTCTTAAATAGCATGGTAATTTTCTTAAATAATCCTAATATGCTAGGTATTCAAGATTAGTAAAAACTTTCTTATGAGTGTTTGAATACTAAGAGAAGTTTGATGCTTGATGATTGTTTTGAGACATGGAGGTAGTGATATCAAAGTTGTGCTAGTTGAGTAGTTGTGAATTTGAGAAATACTTGTGTTGAAGTTTGCAAGTCCCGTAGCATGCACGTATGGTAAACGTTATGTAACAAATTTGAAACATGAGGTGTTCTTTGATTGTCCTCCTTATGAGTGGCGGTCGGGGACGAGCGATGGTCTTTTCCTACCAATCTATCCCCCTAGGAGCATGCGCGTAGTGCTTGGTTTTTGATGACTTGTAGATTTTTGCAATAAGTATGTGAGTTCTTTATGACTAATGTTGAGTCCATGGATTATACGCACTCTCACCTTTCCATCATTGCTAGCCTCTTCGGTACCGTGCATTGCCCTTTCTCACATTGAGAGTTGGTGCAAACTTCGCCGGTGCATCCAAACCCCGTGATATGATACGCTCTTTCACACATAAACCTCCTTATATCTTCCTCAAAACAGCCACCATACCTACCTATTATGGCATTTCCATAGCCATTCCGAGATATATTGCCATGCAACTTTCCACCGTTCCGTTTATCATGACACGTTCATCATTGTCATATTGCTTTGCATGATCATGTAGTTGACATAGTATTTGTGGCAAAGCCACCGTTCATAATTCTTTCATACATGTCACTCTTGGTTCATTGCATATCCCGGTACACCGCCGGAGGCATTCATATAGAGTCATACTTTGTTCTAGTATCGAGTTGTAATCATTGAGTTGTAAATAAATAGAAGTGTGATGATCATCATTTTCTAGAGCATTGTCCCAAGTGAGGAATAAAAAAAGAGAAAGGCCATAAAAAAGAGAAGGCCCAAAAAAAGAGAGAAAAAGAGAGAAGGGACAATGTTACTATCCTTTTACCACACTTGTGCTTCAAAGTAGCACCATAATCTTCATGATAGAGAGTCTCTTGTTTTGTCACTTTCATATACTAGTGGGAATTTTTCATTATAGAACTTGGCTTGTATATTCCAACAATGGGCCTCCTCAAGTGCCCTAGGTCTTCGTGAGCAAGCAAGTTGGATGCACACCCACTTAGTTTCTTTTGTTGAGCTTTCATATATTTATAGCTCTAGTGCATCCGTTGCATGGCAATCCCTACTCCTTGCATTAACATCAATCGATGGGCATCTCCATAGCTCATTGATTAGCCTCGTTGATGTGAGACTTTCTCCTTTTTTGTCTTCTCCACATAACCCCCATCATTATATTCTATTCCACCCATAGTGCTATATCCATGGCTCACGCTCATGTATTGCGTGAAGGTTGAAAAAGTTTGAGATTACTAAAGTATGAAACAATTGCTTGGCTTGTCATCGGGGTTGTGCATGATGAGAGCATTCTTGTGTGACGAAAATGGAGCATGACTAAACTATATGATTTTGTAGGGATGAACTTTCTCTGGCCATGTTATTTTGAGAAGACATAATTTCTTAGTTAGTATGCTTGAAGTATTATTATTTTTATGTCAATATTGAACTTTTATCTTGAATCTTTCGAATCTGAATATTCATACCACAATTAAGAAGAATTACATTGAAATTATGCCTAGTAGCATTCCACATCAAAAATTCTGTTTTTATCATTTACCTACTCGAGGACGAGCAAAAATTAAGCTTGGGAATGCTTGATACGTCTCCAACATATCTATAATTTTTTATTGTTCCATGCTATATTATATTCTGTTTTGGACATTATTGGGCTTTATTATACACTTTTATATTATTTTTGGGACTAACCTATTAACCGGAGGCCCAGCCCAGAATTGCTGTTTTTTGCCTATTCCAGAGTTTCGCAGAAAAAGAATATCAAACGGAGTCCAAACGGAATGAAACCTTCGGGAACGTGATTTTTCGGAACGAACATGATCCAGAGGACTTGGACCCTACGTCAAGAAAGCTACCAGGAAGCCATGAGGTAAGGGGGCGCGCCTACCCCCCGGGCGCGCCCTCCACCCTCATAGGGCCCACGTTACTCCACCGACGTACTCCTTCCTCCTATATATACCTACGTACCCCAAACTACCAGATACGGAGCCAAAAACCTAATTCCACCGCCGCAACCTTCTGTACCCATGAGATCCCATCTTGGGGCCTGTTCCGGAGCTCCGCCGGAGGGGGCATCGATCACGGAGGGCTTCTACATCAACACCATAGCCTCTCCGATGATGTGTGAGTAGTTTACCTCAGACCTTCGGGTCCATAGTTATTAGCTAGATGGCTTCTTCTCTCTTTTTGGATCTCAATACAATGTTCTCCCCCTCTCTTGTGGAGATCTATTCGATGTAATCTTCTTTTGCGGTGTGTTTGTTGAGACCGATGAATTGTGGGTTTATGATCAAGTTTATCTATGAACAATATTTGAATCTTCTGAATTCTTTCATGTATGATTGGTTATCTTTGCAAGTCTCTTTGAATTATCAGTTTGGTTTGGCCTACTAGATTGATCTTTCTTGCAATGGGAGAAGTGCTTAGCTTTGGGTTCAATCTTGTGGTGTCCTTTCCCAGTGACAGTAGGGGCAGCAAGGCACGTATTGTATTGTTGCCATCGAGGATAACAAGATGGGATTTTTATCATATTGCATGAATTTATCCCTCTACATTATGTCATCTTGCTTAAAGCGTTACTCTATTTTTATGAACTTAATACTCTAGATGCATGCTGGATAGCGGTCGATGTGTGGAGTAATAGTAGTAGATGCACGCAGGAGTCGGTCATACCTAGATATTCTCATAACTATGCTCAATTCTGTCAATTGCTCAAAGTAATTTGTTCACCCACCGTAAAATACTTATGCTCTTGAGAGAAGCCACTAGTGAAACCTATGGCCCCCGGGTCTATTTTCCATCATATTAATTTTTCAACACTTAGTTATTTCTAGCACCATTTTTATTTTACTTTCTTTACTTTGCATCTTTATCATAAAAATACCAAAAATATTATCCTATCATATCTATCAGATCTCACTCTCGTACGTGACCGTGTAGGGATTGACAACCCCTTATCGCGTTGGTTGCGAGGATTTATTTGTTTGTGTAGGTGCGAGGGACTCGCGCGTAGCCTCCTACTGGATTGATACCTTGGTTCTCAAAAACTGAGGGAAATACTTACGCTACTTTGCTGCATCACCCTTTCCTCTTCAAGGGAAAACCAACGCAGTGCTCAAGAGGTAGCAGTGTGCATGCATGGCACCGGACCTGGTGTAGCCGTAGGCGAGCTAGTCAGGGTGACCGAGACGTGCCGTTGTGGGCTCACCACGACCCGGGCGCGATCGTGCGCGGGGTGGGCGCGACCAGAGCGGGCCGGACCGAGCGCTCGGGCGGGTACATACGTGGGGATCGTGTCCAGCGTCTGCCCCGGGTATAAAGCCCTCGAGGGGTTCGTTGTAATGGTTGTGGTGTCGAGTATGAGCTCGTGGAATTGGCGTTGTTGCGCCGGAAAAACCACTTTGCCCCATGTGTCCTTCTTCCTCCTTCTTCTTCCTCTGTTCGTGCGCGACAAGAGAGTACAGATAGAGAGAGAGAGACCAAGGGAGGAGCAAGGGCTAGCTAGGGTTTAGGGTTTGCAACAACATCTGGTATCATGAGGTGGTTCTTCTTGGGCGTCGTTCCCCTTGCTGGAGGTGTGCCGGTGGTGGCGGCGTTCGCCGGCGAATGCGTGGTGAAGCTCCGGGCCGTGTGTCGGCCTGAGGAGATGCGCGGCGCTGCGGCCATCATGGTGGACGCGGAGGCGGCGGACGTGGAAGGCTCTGCTACGCGGCTGCGGTTCACGGCGAGCGCACAACCACGGCGACGCGCGGCGAGTCCAGGCGTGCTGGTGACACGCAACTTCGGCGTCGAGTGATGCGGCAACCATGGCCCGGGCGCGGTGAGTAGACAGCGCGCGGTGGCGTCCGATGAAGGCGATCAAGACGATGGCGACGACGATGAGCCGGGTCTCCTAGGCTGGCCATGCGGCGACGCCGTGGCTTAGGGGGTGAGTGTTGGCCAATAAGCCACGGCGGGCATGTCCAGTGCATGTGTGTGCGCGCGCTGGGTGTGTCGGGCGCTGGTCGTGGCCGCGCCAAGTCCGTGGCATGCGTGCGTGCGTGTGTATCTGGCCATTGTCTGACCATGGTCCGACTAGTGTACAGGCTGGGCATAGTCTGGGGTGTATCCGACTAGTGTACGGGCGTGCGCGCGTGTGTGCGTGCATAGAGTAGGGTAGGGGCGCGCGCGTGTGTGCATGCGCGGTGCCGGATCTGGTGTAGCCGTTGGCGAGCTGGTCAGGGTGACCGAGTCGTGCCGTTGCGGGCTCGCCGCGACCCGGGCGCGATCGTGCGGGGTGGGCGCGGCCAGAGCGGGCCGGACCGAGCGCTCGGGCGGGTACAAATGTGGGGATCGTGTCCAGCGTCTTCCCCGGGTATAAAGCCCTCGAGGGGCTCGTTGTAATGGCTGTGGTGTCGAGTATGAGCTCGTGGAATTCACGTTGTTGTGCCGGAAAAATCACCGTGCCCCCTGTGTCCTTCTTCCTCCTTCCTCCTTCTTGCTCTGTTCATGCACGGCAAGAGAGTGCAGAGAGAGAGAGAGAGAGAGAGACCAAGGGAGGAGCAAGGGCTAGCTAGGGTTTAGGGTTTGCAACAACACCGGAGTGGGCGCAATCTATGCGCGCGCTCGCTCGGCGCCGGTCAGCAGGGACGATTGCGCCAAATGCCATGCATTTAACAGTTTATAGCCAGACCGAACCGTGAAAACACCATTTTTCTCGTAGTGCCATGCCCAGCAATCCGATTGATTCACATGTCCAACGGAATTTGACACACTGTTTCAGTGTCCATGGGGAGGAAGTTTGCGGCCAGTGCACTCCCATTCCATGCTCTAGTCACTAACAATAAAGTTTGCAACCATTTGAGGAGGGTCATTAGAATCGCACATACCGGTCGAAGCATGTGATCTCTTTGCAGCCAATTATCATTCCAAGCATTTTCGGGATTCTGCCATCCCCTATCCTCCGCACCAAGCCGAGTTTCATGACACTTTGACCCCAGAAAATTGATCTCCAATCCTGCGACAGGCAGATGCCCATGATGGCGGAGAGAAGATCAAACTAAGGATAATATATAGCCTTGACCATGCACGCACTTACGAGTCTTGCTACTGGAGCAGCCTCCATGCTCAGCGTGCAAGAAGGGCCAAGTTGAAAATTTCCAAAGCCCAAAAGCCTAGACCCACTTTATATTTTGGCATGGTCATTTTTTTTTTCAGGAAAACTTTCGATCTATTCATCATCAATCATGGCAGTACAACAAACACTAGAAATAATAAAAAATACATCCAGATCCATAGACCACGTAGCGACAACTACAAGCACTGAAGTGAGCCGAAGGTGCGCCGCCGTCATCACCCCCCCCCCCTCGTCGTAGCCGGGCAAAACTTGTTGTAGTAGACAGTCGGAAAATCGTCGTGCTAAGGCCCCGTAGGACCAGCGCACCAGAACAGCAACCGCCACCAATGAAGGTAAGCATAGATCGGAACGATCCAACTTGACACACCGACGTAGACGAACGAAGACTGAATCCAAGGAGATCCACCAAAGACAACCACCGGCCGAATCCTGCGAGATCCGTCGGAGACACACCCCCACACGCCCTCCGATGATGTTAGACGCACTACCAGGACGGGGGCTGGGCGGGGAGAACCTTATTCCATCTTCAGAGAACCACCGCCATCTCGTCTTTCTGAACAGGACACAAACCCTAGCAAGACTCAAAGAAACATATAAAAACGAGGCCCTCCCACCGGCAATGGCCAAGATCCACCACGCTCCATGGTCCTAAGACCACAGGAGACGAGGCAGATCAGCGGCGGTGCCGGCGGGAGGCAAAACTCTACCCCGCCAGTTCCCTCCTGTTCACTAGGAGGAGGACGAAGGGGTACGCGCTACTTTTTGGCATGGTCATATTGTCCCATGATATCAAGGAAAATAATAGCACTCTATACAAAATAACGCAGCCCCTTAAATTTTGATAGTGCGCTATTAATGAGACATTGTATACTGATTTATTTAGCGAGACAATTCTCTACACACTATAGCGTGCTATTGGTGGTGCTATTGGTGACGTTGTAGAGCGCTAGTCTTTTAGTGCATGGCACGTCTTCCTTTCCATTCTTGCTGCCTCAATAAAACTTGCGGACCATGAAAGTTATGTGCTGACACAAGCCCCTAGTAAGCTTGATAACCGACATCAAATACGTGAGCATTGCTTCAATAATAGATTTTATCAAAATTTCCTTCCCACTGTTTGCAAGCAATTTTTTCATCCACCCTTGCACCCTCTCCCAACATCTATCTTTTAAATGAGAAAAAACTTTCTCTTGTCACACCCCACGTCCGATGGCAGCGCAAGATACTTCTCATTGAGTGCTTCATTTTGAACCTCCAGAATATCTTTCACAGATTGCCTCGTTACCTCCTGGCAAAATTATGTTCTTCCAGACTGCAGCTAAAAGATGTGCGTGATCTTCAGTCGGGTTCTTGGGAACTTGTTGAGGACTTCAATATTATCGTCAACCCGAGGAGAAAACCAATGCCTTAATTAATCATAGGGATGATAGCTTGGTTCAGGCCTGTGCTCAACTGCTTTGATCCCAGACCACCATTTCCATAGTTTTTTTTTTCTGTTTGAGATTTCCAGGTAGCTTTATTCAGGAGCGATGTCCATGGGCATAGAAGCAATCTCAGGTGGAGACAAGAACAAAACATGTATACCACAATCTAAAGAAGTGGCAACCTAAAGTAAGCGATGGACTTCCAATTTTGAAATTTGACGTTCATGGACAAAAGAAGCACCGGGTAAAATTGACATTTTCAATTTACCATATCAAGCATGTTAATCTTGGTACGTTTTCTGTTGAAGTTTGAACAAAAAGGGGAGACTCAAAAGGGGCATTGCAATAAATTCCCTGCACTACAACAGACACCCGCAGTAGATTGTTGAACATCAGATCAAACATTGCGGCACTGCACATCATCACTAAAATTCCTTCACAACAATTGACCATTTCGAATTAGTTCAGCCCTGTACATCATGATTTGGTGACCTCAATATTGCCCTGACCCCATCACAAATGTTGTATAATTAATTGTTTAATGAAAGGCAACACAGGGAGTATAATATGTATATCTAGTCCAGCCTAATTCTCTTCTATATTTCTTCTACATAGTCAGAAACTCATATCCCAAGCAATGAGCCATAACTGGAGCTTCACTGCGACAAAATAATGACCGGTGGTCCATTTCCATGAATAAGATCATAAATCCAGATAGCATAGTACAGATCCATGCCTCGATTCTCATCCATCAGGCTACAAATTTAAAAAATAGGATTATCAAGGCTAATCACCAAGTGTTTCAAGTATTGAACAACCAGAGAAAGATTTAGCTACAGTCATACAACATGATTCATGTGCACAGTTTTTTTCCAAAGCATGTGAATCAAATTGACTTACTAATTTGGTCAGCTGCTGTCAAGATTTAGCATCTTCTGAAATTAATCAAGGGCAATGGATGCATAGAGAGAAAAATCAGTAAATGGTCACATCCTGAAGAAAATCAAATCAAGAGCATGCTTCTGACATAAATAAGAAATAAAGAGAGAAAGCTATTTCAACTAGGGCTTGAATCGTCGATCTGTCCGTAGCGATGTTGTACATGGAGAAGCACACTGAGAAAGAAAGGGGAATGGGATGGGGGCATTGCTCTGCCAAGATGCTCGATTTCCCCAAGGTCTCCTCTGCCTCCTCTCGACCCCGGGAGGCAACTTCCCGCGCAGCAAGATTACCGCCTGCAGATAAAAACTGGAGCACTCGAGCAAACGGCTTAGTCAAATCACAAAGAGAAAAAAAGGAATAGAGGAATCAGGGGGAAAAGTAGAGCAACGGGGAGGAGAAGGGGCAGAGAAGGCACACCCACCGGTCCAGATTTTGTCCCCCGACGCCTTGGCTAACTCGAGCGGAGCCATCTCCCCATCGACCATCTCCGCGTCGCTCACCTTGGATCTGTGCTATGGAGGAACGAGGTGTCGGTGCAGCGCACCGGGACTGCGCAGGTCGCCGCCGCCCAGATCGTGCACCACCGTCCACAGGTTCTCCAGATCGCACCCGGCCATGGTGTCGCCATATCGGCACGTCACAGGAGCAGATATGGTAGCCGCCATGGGCAGAGCAGAGCGGAGACGGTGGCGTGTAGCGGAACCAGCAGACTTATAAACAAATTTGGAATATCTCCAGCAACACTTATTTTTTAAAACTCATGACAATATGTAGTACACGTGTGTTAGGTCAGATAGATATGTGTAAATGTAAAGATTTAGTAATGAAGCATCTACTGAACAAAAGAAACAATTATACATGAAAGGGAACTATGTGGGCTATGCATGTTTCAGTGTTATGTAACTTATGTTACAGAACAAAACCATGCTATTAAACAACCCATTGTGAAATCTTCGTGTGGTAAAGAACATTTGTAGAATAGCATGAAATAAATGTTATTGTCTGAGCACAGGCAATCATGCTGATACATTTAGTAAAATTTTTAGCAACAACCAGCCTATATTGATTTTTGATTAGTGGTTGAGAGGTAACTATTAAGTGGAATCAATTTTTGCAATAAGTATGTGAGTTCTTTATGACTAATGTTGAGTCCATGGATTATACGCACTCTCACATTTCCGCCATTGCTAGCCTCTCTAGTACCGCGCAACTTTCGCCGGTACCATAAACCCACCACTTATCCTTCCTCAAAACAATTTTCATAACTATCTGCCCGTAGATGTACCACAAGTGTGGTCGCCATTCTAGCTAGTCTATGAGATTCCCCATTGCTTTCGTGTGCTAATGGCTAATTCGACAAGCCATAAATGAAGGTTTGCATGTTTTCATTTCTCGCACAATCATGCAATGGTTTCCCAAGTTCTACGAGGCCTCCAGCTCTTTGATGACTCTCAGACAATCGGATGCCATGTCAATCTTGTTGAGATGCAAATCCTATCCCACAACGAGAGCTTCTTGGCATGCATACGCTTCAAGAACCTCTGGGTCTAGAATTCTTTCATACACCACAACAGATGCCCCTTGGAACACACCTTGGTAATTATGACATACTACACCCACTGCACCCTTATTTCAGATTTAGCTACCGCACCATCAACATTCAGCTATGCTTGTCCCTGCTCTGTTGGTAACCACTTTGGTGCTTGTCTTGCCGTAATTCCCTTGCTAGTCTTCGGCATAAATCATAGCCATGCAACTCTTGTAGGTTCCGATTGATGAAGATAAGGGTGGAGAGCTGTGACAGCCTAATTTTTGGCCGTTTCTTTTTCTTTTGTTTTTCTGAGGTTTTTGCTTGAGTTTTCTTTTTCCGTGGCTTTGTGGTCTGGAAACTGAAGAAGATGCCGTCTTCTTTGTTTCCAGAGTGGCTTGTCATTCCCAAACCCTTCCCTAGACCCTGTCATTTTCATCCTAGCCCAAATCCCAACTATTCTTTTTATTGGGAATATTCCTTTTCTATTAAAGGAATAACTCAAATTGCCCTAGGTTGTGAAGCAACCTTTACTTCCATCACTCCTAAAATTCCTAAATAATTCTCATAAATTGTTTGGGTCATATCTTTCTCAAATATGGAAAAATATTTCATTTGTCATGTTTATCATCATGCTCAAATAATTCATTTCCTATTCTGCCCTAAATGGCACATTGCGAAGCAAGTGCTATTTTCCTTTTCCCAATTGACCTCAAACTCCTTGGACACCTTTTCCTGTCCATATAATTACTACATGCCAAAATGCAACCTCATTTTTCTAGTAATTATTTAATTATGATTTTCCAAAGTTTCTATCCAGAAAGAAGCTTTGTGAAGGAGGTGCAAGCTAGGCATATCCAAATGAGTTGCCATTTTGCATGATCCCTCATATCATCATATCATAGCCCTCCAACAAAGTAGAGCTCATGTCATGCCTCCATGTGAGCTCATCTTCAATTCTTTGATTATGTCCAAACTTTCAGTTTGTGAAGCAAGTATATTTTATATTGCTCCATTATGGCTGCCAATTTTTCTAGGCCTTCTATTATCCATATGACCTACCTCCACCCATTTTGGGCATGGTTCATCAAGTCATTATTCCCCTAGAATTTTTGCAAGTTTCTGTCCAGAGGAGATGTTTGTGAAGCAAGTACCAGTTTGGCTTGGCCAATTGGTATGAGACTTTTTGAGCATCTTCATAGGACCAAATGACTCTGCCTTGCCCAATTTGAGATCAATTTGACACTCCATGTGAGTGCACCTTCCTGATCAAGTTTCTGAACCAGATTATGCAGTTGCAAAGCAAGTGCATTAAATCTTGGTCCATTTCCTGCCAAACTCCCTAGTATGGTAGTTCTTCCTAACCCAAACACCCCAGACAAACCTTTTGGACCCAACCAAGTCCCTGTAAATCAACAGTATACGATCAAGTTTACTGCAGTAAACTTCAGAGGGTTCTTACCATTTAACCAGAGCGTGTTTCATCTATCTACCACGGCAGTTGAAAACTATCTTGGAAGGAATTTCATCTAGACAACGTTTTGGGTGTTGTAGAGCATTGAATGCCCTGGTTCACGTGGTGACTACGACGATGGCGTGCCTGTGCACGCGCTCTGTGCGCAGTGGCCACGTCCAGGGCGCCGTTTCTGCTTCGTCCGCTTCCCCCTCGTTGTCTTTGCGTGCGTGAGCATGTCCATTGTCTTCCTGTCGTCGTCGCCGATCACCTGGACCCCGCTCCCCCTCCGGCATCTTCCTCACCGACGCAAGCCGCCGCATGCCCACGGGCGCACAGTGGCGGTTTGGCTCGGTTCGTCCCCGTCGTCATCCTCCCTGCGCTCCCTTGGCCACCTCTTCCTCGTGAGCTTTCTCCCTGTGCCTTCATCGTCGTCTACCTCCGAGCTCATGCGCGTGGGCACGCGTCCGCGGCGCCGGACACGCGTCCGCGGCGACGACAGCTCGGCACCTCGCCTCGCGCATATATATAGGCCTTCCCCGAGCCTTTCAAGCACACCAGCAGCCTCCCCGCACTCCACTACCCATCCCCAGCCTCTCATTTGAGCTCGAGGAGCTCTCTGTGTCCACCATCGCCACCATGGCCGCCGCGGTGCTCCGCCTAAATTCCGGCGAGCCGCGCCTCCTCTCCCCATTCCAACACCACAAGAGCACTCCTCTCCTCCCCGTAGTTCGCCCCACCCCCTCTCCCTTCGCCGGAGACAGCCGCAATGCCAAGAACCACCGCCGCCCGAAGCTCTCTGTCCTCCTCATGGCACCACCCCTCCCCTCCATCTTGCTCCTCCCCGGCGATGTCCAACCCTCTGGATGGATGCGCCGCTCCTCCCTGAGCACGCCGGTGGGCAGAACGCCGCGAGAGGTGGCCGGAGCCGCCGGTGGTCGTCGTCGGGGCGGCCGGCCTCGCCTCTGTTCTGCGCCCGCGTCGGGGGGAAGAAGAGGAGGAGCGGGAGGAGGGAGTTGACCGAGCACGTGGACCCCGCGGCCCCACCAGTCAGTGACCCGGGGGGTTGACCCCGCTGACGCTGATGTGGCAAGTGGAGACGTATTCGGGCGTGTGCGTTTTCATCTACAGAAAGTGTATCGCTTGAAGTGCGCTTCCTCTTTGGGTAAGCGTATCTCGTTTGTTCTTCGGACACAAATGCGCTTTCCTCTCTGGAAAGCGTATTTTCCGAAATCTGCTTCTGCCTTATACACTCAGGGGCTTGTTTGTGATGATATTTTTGCAGATTAGTCCCTGAACTTCCTCACCTCACAACTTTTTACTCGTAACTCCAAATGAGGTGATTCCAAAGCCCACGTCTTCGTTTCGTCGAGCCCGTTCTGTTGGTATCACTTTCACTATGTTTTAACATTCTGAAAATTCCCTTTTTGCCCTTGCCCGCAAACAGCCCCTCCGAGGGAGAACTGTTTCCGGCGATTCCTTCCGCGATCGTTCCACACTTCTTCCCGGTGACTTCTTCACCCCAGGCAAGCCACAATACCCACTTGCATGATAGTCATGCAGTAGCCATGGTTTTCAACTTGAATATTTAATAAATGTTTGCTTGTTTAAAATATGGTTATCGTTGTTCCGGTGCCGCTTAGAGTTTCATGTTCACTCTCGTGTTATGCTGTCTTGCACCTGGTTATCTTGTACTAGTTGCTAGTATTCCTTTCATATGCTTATGCTTGCTAGTAGTACATGTTGATGTTGGTGATGGCCTTCGGTGCATGATTAACGTCTGTTCCGAGTGCTGTCGTTATGCATGTCCCTTTGCATCCAGTTGGTTAAATGATTGCATGGTAGCATTGTTGATATGTCTTGCATGATATTCATTGTTGATGCTAGTGGTCATGCTAGGTTTCTACGAGTAGTGTTGTACTTGTGATATTCATGCTCGTCATTATACTATGCTCAGTTGGATATGATTCATTGTGGATATGATGGATAGTTATGTTGCACCCCGTGCTTATGTTGATCTCATGTTCATGCATTGTAATTGCATCATGTTATTTTATCATGGCTCAGCATATTGCATTCAAGTTTAACCGGATTAAATTGAACTTGAACAACTATTGGCTGAGTCATGGTGCCACCATATCGAGCTGACCAGTGCAACCACGCTTACCTTTATGGGAAGGTCCTAACTAGGTCTATTGTCGTGCCTCTCGCCGGTGCCTCCAACTAGGGAAGGTTATGGGCGTGCGGTACCCTGGCCTGGTAAGCAGACATAACCTTGTGTGCTCGTAGATGGATGATAAGCGCTTTTGTCCCTGTTTGGGACGGGCCACGACGGTGGCCATTGTGCCTTTGGTAGGCACGGGGCCACCCAGGACTTAGCCCAAAGGGGAGTTGGTCGGAGTGGCCGGGAGAGTGTCATGGTAGTAGATCGGTTTTGTCGGAACGCCGTTGGTCCACCCAAATTGGAATGCGAGGCCATGGGTTCCATAGTGTGGGTACAGTGTACTAACCTCTGCAGAGTGTATACTAAATCTATCGATAGCCGCGCCCGTGGATAAGGGCCCAGTTCGTGTCGGTCACACTGTGAGTCAACAGTAATAATAATAATGTGTTTAATAACAACCCCGGTTCGTTGAGGAGCTAAGTTGGTTGTGGTCGCCGGAAAGATCACCGTTTGAGACCAAGTGTTGGTCATGGTTGTGATCGCCGGAATGATCACCGCGGTATCGAGGATACCGAGTTGTTGGATATTCGTGATGTTGTGCGAGAATCATCGGTAAAGATCAAGCTCCTTGTGGTCATTTAATGATTACTACGGTATTGTTTATACCAAGCTTGATTTGATCCCGAGATGATCGTGATGATGTCCGAGGTTGGTAAGTAATGCATGTAATGGTTACGTAGTAACCTGAGCAGAATAAATGATGTATGTAGTGTCATCATGTTGTGTGCTAGTATCATCAGATTTATATGTTCTTGCCATGATCATATTATTCTAGCAGTATTATGTTCATGTTGTTCATGTTATGTTATCCTGGTGATTTCATGATAATTCCTGCTTAACCTGTAATTGCCATGTTGTTGTTTGTCTTGAATACTTCTGGTTATTGTGAGATTGCAAGTACATTCAATGTACTGACCTGGCATGTCATGCCTATTTGCAGGTCGTGCTCGGATTGCTTGCTTGTTTGGTGTTGTTCCTGTGTTCGCGAGCTAGGATAAACGTTCCAGCCAGAGTCCCTGTGGATTGGAGTCCATCATTGCCGTTCGTTGTTCCGCTGCTTCGAGTTGTTATGCTGCTTGCATAGAGCAACCGTGGTTGGCGTAGTGTCGCCGTGCCGATGTTATTCATTGTAATATCGGAGACCTTGTATTCATATTCGTGTAATAATAGAAAGCTGGTTTGTTCTATGCTAAGCAGTGTCGTATTTCAGAAGACTTCACCTCGATCTCTGGGCTGGAACACGGGGCGTTCCGGTTTTCTCTGAGCCGGGGTGCCACAAGAGCGGGATCTGATACTCATTCTCATGAATCGACCTTCTCCTCGCGTACCGAATAGACCACAAGGTACCTTGACCTCACTAAATTGTGCTTTGCTCAATGTATAGCTCAAACCAAAGAGCCACAACTTACAATAAGATGTTTCATATCCATACAACGGTAAGACAACATCATCCTCCCGCAGCGCCCATGCCAATTTTGCCATATTATAGTCAAGAAGAGCATGGCGCCATGTATCATCATTGGCAGCAGTGGCGGAGGATGAAAAAACTTACGGTAGGTTGAACCCTAAAGCATAAGAATATATAACACAAAATGAAATAGAACATACACACTATTAATGTAATCCACGTAAAATCACAAAAATAAAATGAAAGTACCACTCGTCCCTTCCAAGGCTGCAATTTCGTCGGTGTTGCACCTTAGCCAGCTAGCCAGATCTACCGATTGATTATGGCAGGAACAACGCACACACGTGAGCAATCATCTTTTTTTCTATTTTCCTTTTTGAGGAACCCGTGAGCAATTCGTTGGAAGCCACAATCTTAAGGGTATCCTCCATCCCACCACTTAATTAGGCGCCTCAGCCCACAATGAAAAGAAAATAGTCTAAGGGGAAGTATCACGTGATACCAACTCGCAAATGCTCCCATGCTACCAATTTAAAATTTTCAAATTTAAACATTTCAAAAAAAATCTGAAAAAGAATCATGGATATGTTCACAACACATGTTAAGATAACCCTAAAAAATTCAAATCAAAATTCGATCCAGAAACAAAAAAGAAAATCCGTCATGAATAGTGTCAAAAGAAGACAAAAGCAAAAATGACACTATTCACATCTGAATTTGTCTTTTTTTGTTTCTCCAGGTGCATGTCGAGTTTTGATCTGAATTTTTTAGGGCTGTCTACATATGTGTTGTTAACATCCATGATCTTTTTCAGAATTTTTTGGGATGTTGCTCGTCGGCGTGGCGAGAGGTCGAGCGCAGCTGACCATGGGTCGGCGCACGAGGGATTCTGGCCGTAGTACACGGATCTGACAGCCGCACCGGAGGTTGTCGTTGTATGGGCGATGATAGTGGCTGCTCTTTGTAGTGCCCTGAATCAGGGCGGCGACCCATCTTCTTCGACGTTAGCGAACTCCATGGTCGTGTGGGCAACTTGCAGACTGGATGGCGAGGTGGTGACAGCCTTTCTGAGGCTGGCGGCGGTATGGGACGTCCCCTCCGTCAACAGACCGGGTTCGATGTGGCTCAGCAGGTGACACATGCGTTTCTTCTTGAGACGTCGAGCAATGCTCGTTGCTGGTAGGTGAAGCCGCATGCGGAGGCGCCGCAACAGATGCTATGAACGACATCTCATGCGGAGGCGTCCAATCATGCCTGCTATCGGTAGGTGTGACACGATCCTCGGGCAGAGGTGTCATGTTTAGCATGTTGCTACTAGATCGAAGGTGGTGCGACAGTGGTGGGAGACAGGCGGTATGAGCCGTCTTTGTCTTCCGATGTCTTGTCCAAAGGTTATCGAGGAGTTGGTAGCCGGATAACGGATGTTGGTACAGACGGCTTCAGTGACGAGTTTATGCACTCCGGTGAAAACACAAGATCTCTGATCAGGCTATGTCGATGCGCGCCTGCGTCGTCTCCTGGCCGAAGGTGGTGGATTGAAGGTGATGATTTTTTGTTGAAGGCTTAGCCTAGGAGTTGTGTATTTTTTGTTTTGATTTTGTCCAATGGCGGAGACAGGCCTAGGGTAGTTGGGGCGGCTGTAGCCCTAGGCCTAGAAATGGTAGCCTTTGATGTTCCTTCTTATAAAATATACAAAATCACTAGAGTGCATCATTCAAGCTAGCTTAGTCCTAGGGTAATTTGATGCTAGCTCCGCCACAGATTTTGTCTTGTATCGTAGTTTAGTGTCTATCTGATGGAGTTACTGTCGCGAGGTATACGGCCTGGGGTTTTCTTTTCGCTTTATTTCTGGGTTGAAATTGTCCGGCGGCTGGATTTTGCATTCTTAATAATATATAGCTATGTGCATCATTTGATGTAGAGACCCAGGCTTATCCTCCTTTTTTTTTAAATGTAAATTAATTTTTGTCATAATTTAAGGTAGAGCGGCCGCTCTACCTTACCCTACAAGTCCTCTGCCATTGATTGGCAGCATTGCAGATAGCGCACACCAGAGTGGGCGCAATCTACGCGCGTGCTCGCTCGGCGCTGGTCGGCAGGGACGATCGCGCCAAATACCATGCAATTAACAGTTTATAGGCAGACCGAACCGTGAAAACACCATTTTTCTTGTAGTGTCATACCCAACAATCCGATTGATTCACGTGTCCAACGGAATTTGACACACTGTTTCAGTGTCCATGGGGAGGAAGTATGCGGCTAGTGCACTAGTATCCCATGCTCCCGTCGCTCTAACAATAAAGTTTGCAACCATCTGAGGAGGGTCATTAGAATCGCACATACAGATCTGAGCATGTGATCTCCTGGCAGCCAATTATCATTCCAAGCACTCGGGATTCTGCCATCCCCTATCCTCCGCACCAAGCCAAGTTTCATGACATCTTGACCCCCACAAATTGATCTCCAAACCTGCGACGGATAGATGCCCATGATGGCGGAGAGAAGATCAAACTCAGGGTAATACATAGCCTTAACCACATACACACTTACGAGTCTGGCTACTGGAGCAGCCTCCATGCTTGGCGTGCAAGAAATGCCAAGTTGAAAATTTCCAAATCCCAAAAGCCTAGACCCCCTTTATATTTTGACATGGTCATATTGTCCCATGATACCAAGGAAAATAATAGCATGTAATACAAAATAGTGCGGCCCCTTAAATTACGATAGCGCCCTATTAATGAGACATTGTAAACTGATTTATTTAGCGAGACAATTCTCTACACGCTATAGCATGCTATTAGCGACCCTATAGATCGGTATTTTTTTAGTGCATGATACCCACACCATCTTCCTTTCCCTTCTTGCTGCCCCAGTAAAACTTGTGGACCATGAAATTTATGTGCTGACACAAGCCCCTAGTAAGCTTGATAACCGACATCGAATATGTGGGTATTGCTTGAGTAACAGATTTTATCAAAATTTCCTTCCCATTGCTTGCAAGCAATTTTTCCATCCACCCTTGCACCCTCTCCCAACATCTATCTTTTAAATGAGCAAAAACTTTGCTCTTCTCACACCCCACGTCCGATATGATGGCAGCGCAAGATACTTCTCATTGAGTATATTTCACAGCCTGCCTCATTACCTCCTTGCAAAATTATGTTCTTCCAAGCTGCAGCTCAAAGATGCGCCTGACCTTCAGTCGGGTTCTTGGGAACTTGTTGGAGACTACAATACGATCGTCAACCTGAGGAGAAAACCAATGCCTTAATTAACCGTAGGGATGATAGCTTGGTTCAGGCCTGTGCTCAACTTCTTTGATTTCAGGCCACATTTTTCCGTATGTTTTTTTTGTTTGAGATTTCCAAGTAGCTTTACTCGGAAAGATGTCCATGGGGATACAAGCAATCTCAGGTGGAGAAAATAACAAACATCCATGTTCGTAACCACAATCTAAAGAAGTGTCAACCTAAACTAAGCTATGGACTTTCAATTTTGAAATTTGACGTTCATGGACAAAAGAAGCACCGGGTAAAAATCCATGTCCTGTGCTTGCGGACTTGGCTATGGTGACACTTCTGTGACATAACCCTCTTGAGGGCGTCGTTGGTGTGTGCAGGTCTCCTCTATTAATGTCGCGTGCTCGAGATGGCTTGGATCATATGTTGGAACGACCTCAGTTCTGGCGGTTGACGCTCTGGTGTGTCTCCCCTTTTACACGTGACTGCACAGATAGGTTACCTGGCCCCTTCTGATTTTCTGGCTGGGTCGACACTCCTCTGTCTGGAGCGAGAGGGTAGGGGGTCGTCTGCTGTCTGTATCAGTTCTGCTATAACTCTGCGGCAAAGTCCGGTGGTTTTATTAATTTAAAGTCAGACGCACATTATGCCTTTTATCTAAACATTAGTTTTAACTGAGCACGCTTCTGGTGGCAACCAACCCTTGGGATTGCTTGACCACAGTGCTCTGTTGCTCGTGCCTGACTTTGACATAACTAACTCTAGTTTCGTCATGTACCTACTATTAAAGGCGAAAGTAGATATTGGATTCTGGAATTCCCAATCTTGAATTGCCTGAAGGTGAGGGCAACAAATACTTGCGTCACATGTGATAAATAATTCCTTCATTGCGAAAAGCCGAGCCTTGGATCATCCGATTCGTTCATAACCATATACTCGGTTAGATTCTCGTCCACTTGTCCCCAAGCACAGCGAGCGATGGGGCGTTCTAGTAAACAATCCCTCCAGCTATCTACTGCAGTTTGAATGATAGAACAGACTGAACTCGGAGCCATGCTTCTCTTAGCCACGGCAGTTTTGAATCTTCACAAGTTTAAATTTGGCCACTTGTACTTCTATTTACGCTTCTGATTCCAGTTGATCTCTTGACCTTGGGCGCTGTGTGGCGAGCGGTGACAAGTCTATCTATAGAGCAAATATGTACTACGTACTCCCCCTGCTCCTTGTACGTAGTTGACCACTTGACCTCGGGCACTGTGCCATGGTGCAAAGTCTATACATGAAATCTCGCAAAAAAAAATTTATACATCATGCAAAAATATCAGTGTGGCAAGACCGTTTCAAGTTTCAACTCTCCATCCGGCAGGCAAGGTGCCGTTGATTCACGCGATCGCGCAACGTGCATACAGTGTAAGAATATACACAAGTGGCGATGTCAGTGGTTCCAGTTCAAAACGAGAAAATTCTCTTTTAGCTGGATCAGAGTGCGTTAGAGTATTTTGTACTAGCTGGGCACTTTTGCGGTACTTCGCGGGACCCCGCTCTGCACCCATACCATGCAGGCACGACCAGGTCCAGGTCGTGGATTGATCACATGCATGGATGCTCGCGTGGCAGGTCCATGTTGGAGCGATGGAACAGTACGAACGCATGGCGAGGAATCGGTAGCTCATTCTTCATGCAATAACTTCGCTCAGTCTCCGGTTGGTTCATGCAAGTAAATCACAAGTCAATTTATTGCACTAAGTTTTGTGATCTTATGGACGCGGTATATGAGTGTTGGGCACTTAGAGCATACCTATATAATTGATTCTTCACTTTTTTTAAATGATATTCTTTTAACTGGATCTATATTTTTGATGTTTTATACGCCTCATATTTTTCAAGAGTTTTCAAAGAGTAAACTTGCATTTTATTTCATTAGTTTAGCGCCTGCTGTGGTGAGAGGCTCCCTAGTCGGAACACCATCAACGGCCGCGACGTCCGGCGGTGCAGGGCTTGCTGTGGCTGGCCCCGTGGACCCCAGTAGCTATTTGCCAAGTGTTTTTCTGAAGATGCTCGAGATAGACTTGACCCCTGGAATTCCGTATGAAAAAAAGATAAAGGCAAAATGATTGTCGAGTTTACGGTAGTAGAAACCCGACAAACTTTGACCGTTGTCATGTTTCCATCGCCTGGTCGTTGGTGGGGTTTGCCTGTCAGGCACTGGCGAGTTTATTTCGGGCGGAACTCGTCTAATGTGCTACACTACCGAGTTTCTTTCTTTCGCCGAGTCCCTTTTTCCTGGCACTAGGCAAACGTCGAAGTTTGGCGAGTTGCGCGTCACTGTCAAGTCCAATTATCAAGAAACTCGGCAGACACATTACTCCGTCGAGCTCCCGATGAAGTGAACTTAGCGAAGTCATAGAACTAGGCGAAATCCCAGATTCCAGTAGTGTGACCTCATGTCCTAGGATGACCTCAGCGCTTACATCAAGTCCTAGGATGACATCATATCTGACCTCACTGTTTTAGACGAGCTTTAATCCTACGGATTCCAACACACTCTACATGTAATAGAAAAAAAACTCTAATATCTACTCGCTTCGTCCGTGAACAAGTGTACATCTAGTTTTTGTCCTAAATCAAAGTTTTAAAACTTTGATCAACTTAATAGGGAAAAGTAGCAACATGTATGACACTAAATTAGTATCACTAGATCCTTTTTGAAATGTACTTTCGTAATATAGCAACTTGATGTCATATATGCTACTACTATTTTTTATAAAGTTGGTCAAAATTTTAAGACTTTGACTTAAAATAGAACGTAGAAGTGCACTTATTCATGGACGGAGGCAGTATGGGAAAGATTGAAAGAAGCAAATTCCAGCAATCACCCCATCGCAATGTGCTCGGCGCCTCGTACTGAGCTTGTCAACTTGGTGCATAGGATTAACACTAGCAAACTTGGTTCATGTGGTGTAGTAATGGCTAGGAACGTGATAGATGGTAAAAGTCAGCTCGGGGCGTGTAGGAGAAGCATAATCGCACGGTGACCTCCCTGGCCAAGAGCTATATAAATGCAGCTACCTAGCTGCTCAACATGCATCGAAAGCGGGAGAGCAAGCGCAAGTAGCTAGCAACTCATCTATCCATCCATCCATCTATAGACTACTCATCCTTCTCATCGGAGCTAGCCACCACGACCATGGCCGCACCGAAACTCACCCTTCTCATCCTGGTCGCGGCCGCGGTCGTCTGCACCGGCAACAGCCAGAGCCAGGTGCAACTGTGTGACTACGAGTTTGTTGTCTCGACGTTCAATGAAAATTGGGCGGGCACGGACTCAGATCTCACCTTCACTGTGTTCAGCTCGGAGGTCGTGGGCGGCGTCGCCCTGAAAACTATACAAAGTGCCGCTGGCTCCAGGTTCGACGTGGGCAGTAAGACCAAGTTCACCATCCAGGGTGGGCCGTGCGTGAAACCATGCGGCCTCCGCCTAGAGGTTCACAAAACCTGGTGGCTGGAGATCGGGAGCGACTGGAAGTGCCGTTCCGTCGACCTTTTGGTAAAGCGGAACGGGGCGGTGCAGTGGCATGTCTATCTCATTTTCAATCAGTGGGTGACCGACGGCTCCCCCGTCGAATACAAGCCGGCGCAGTGCCCGATCCTCTAGCACGGCGACCCCATATGCATGATCAGGACGCGACGGCCGGCCGGGGTCGCGAGTACGTGCGTGTTGTGGTACGGTACTCGTTTGTGGCCGCGTGTGACTGTTTAGTTTAGTTTGCTTTTCTTCCGGCAGCTCCCATGCATAAGCTGTACTCTCCCATGCATAAGCTGTGTCTTGTCATGTGTGTCCGGTGTATGCGCGGCTCTCTAGCTATAGGCAGCCGGGCTCGTCGTTTGTGTTTCCATCTCTGTTGTGTTTGTTTCCTTTCCTCACATTATTAATAAAATAAGACCCTGCCTTCCTGTTTAATTAATTTTTTTCGGCTCATTGTTTGCGGTCCATCCATGCATGATGACTCGTGTATTTCCCGCCGTGCATGCACATAGCCAGTTTTGTGTTTGGTGTTTGGTCCTTGAGAATCTTGGCGGCCTGGAAACAATCATGGAAATACAAACGTCATGGAGATTGAGAGCCAAAGAAAGGACCTCCCTGCAGGCCAACACTTCATGAACCTGTGGTGGGCAAATTTGGTGTTTTGACCCGTTTGCGAAAGTTCGGCCAGATTTAACGCTGGTTCGATTTTTTTCGAGATTTGACCATTTTCCTATCGTCGGGGTCGGTGACGGTAGGGTATATCTGCCTACCGCCAAGGCCCTTGACGGTAGGGTCGCACACCCTACCATAAAACAATTATAAGTATCAAATACAACGGTTGTACCCGCCTACTATCAGGCACCTTGGCGGTAGGGTTGCATAGACTACCGCCAGTTTTTTGGCGGTAGAGCTGCATTGCGCTGACGTGGATAAGTTGCCTATCGCCAGGGGCTTTGGCGGTAGACTGGTATGCCCTACCGCCATGGATCCGATGCCGAAAAAATTTCGCACCAAGGTCAGATCTGCTTTAACTTTCGCGAAAGGGTAAAACACCAAATTAGGCCACCTCTTGCATCACCAAACTATCGATCACGACTGCATAAGGCCTAAAAAGTTCGAATTAAGATCCCTACACACAACGCTTACTGCCAAAGAAAGTACCCGGATTTTTTGTCATTGACTCTGACACTCACGTCTTTGTCAAAGACTCGTTTATCAATGACGGCCCCAACGTTTACCTTCCTGCCCAATCTCAAAGCTTTACGCAGATTCTTGGTGAAATCGACTTATGCTAAATTATTCGCTTGTCCGTGAATCAGTTCACCAAAAGCTCTTTAAGCCAGGTTAGTTCCCCTTATAACATCTACAGCCAGGCGCCTCAAATCGGCATCAAACGCTCGGATGGACGGACCGGTCACTGACTAACAAAAAAATCAACCCACCCGTACGCCTCAAATTGGCCTCAAATGCTTGGGCTCTCCGTCGGCACTCATATCCAACACAAACGTAGGGCGGATATGGGGCAGCCCACCGCCAACTGCACTCTGTCTCCCACAAAAACACACAATCTAGAAACCCTAGCTCACTTCACTCCACTCTGGCTCCGTCTCTTCTTCTCCCCTCCTCCAATTTCTCCCATTCCGATCCAACTCGATGACCCCGGTGAGCATGAGCTCTGGCAGCCGCTCCGACACCGAGCTCGATGTTGACGAGGAGCTCGCCCTTCGCATTACGCTGGAGCGCTCAAAGTTGGACAGAGGGCGCAGCTCCGGATCTGCACCATCGTCGCTCCCCTGCTGGCGCAACACAACGCCGGAGATGGCCCCTTCAGGCCCGCGCGCAGCTTCATGAGGGCTGCTCAGTCCGCGCCGCCGGCCCGTCGTCCACCTCCACCGTCGGCCGCTGCTCCGCAAGGGCGGGGGTTGGTGCTAGTGCCCACTCCGCCAGCCCTTGATTTGGTCTATAGTCGTTCGCTTCTGACGGCGGAGACGGATGCTCGCCGGCTCCGAACGAAGAACGCCAAGGTGCTCCGGCTAGCCGTTGAGCAGTCAGAGCGTGAGGCGACAGAGGCAGCGAGGGTGGCAAAGCAAAGTGACAGTATGACCAATCAATACAGTGGATGAAGGGGCCGATCGGCATCTCCGATTCTGCCTTGGACGACAATGACGACCACGGCTCCGACTCTGACGATCCACCACCTGCCTCGGACTCCTACAGTTGCGCCACCGACCGGGAGGGCAATGGGCCGGCGAGGAAGTGGTGAAGATGCTCCTCCTCTGTTAAATATTATCATTTTTAGTTGTTTTAGTTTAGAACCTGTCCGGCGATGAACCATGGTGATCTTTTGGATGATGTAAAGTGGATTTATGTGCATTTCGTTGTCCGTTTGATGCCGAATTCTTTTGTCCATCGTTTTATCTACATAGACTAGTTCATCACGTTACATGCGTAGTATTATAAATATAGAATGTCGGATATGAGATAAGTGGCTGTGCGGGCGAGAATTTGAGGACTGAATGATCACTATCTACGGACGAGCCCGAATGCGTCTGCTGACATATAAGGCGCCGGATATGGTAATGATGGCTGTAGATGCTCTTAAAATTCTCATCTTCCTGTGGCAAGCATCCAAGGATCGCCTCCCCTCGGCCCCATGCAAAAACACCGTGGACTGGGAAATGCTTCATGTACGATGTGTGGGCACCTGAAGACGTTGAACACGTCTTTTTTCAATGTGCCTCAACCTTTTTTCTTGTGGAGCTGCGTTAGAGAGATCTTCGGGTGTAACTGGGATCCTCGCTCATTCAACGACATACTTACGCTACTAGCGAGTACTCGAGGGAAATCTCGAACCTTCGGGTAGCTTCCTGCGCAATCTCGAGCTTCGGGTAGCTTCTTGGTGAAATCGACTTATGCTAAATTATTCACTGGTCCGTCAATCAGTTTCACCTACAGCTACGGAAGATACTACAAAGATTGACTTTACGGGAGTACGTGTCTTCCCCTTATTAATCTCTCCCTGATGAATATCAAGGTTCGCCCCTTCCCTTGTATTATCAGATTCCCGGGCAATGTCACGGTAATCAAATGGATCATTTCTTCTATATGTGTCTCCTACGCCTAGAGGGACTCATCTAGGGTTTCCATATTGAATCCACACATATTAATTGATACTCTGCTTCGGTACCCCCCCCCCCCCCCCCCCGCGCCCGCTTACGTATAAGGGCATTTTGGGCATACGGTGCTTAACGAATCCGACGCCGTATGCGGCGTACACATACAGGTAGAGCCAAGCGCACGGCTCGAGCCGATACGTCCGGCTCGCATCTACCCCGCCCCTCGCGTGAAAAAAAAGACCCACGACCTAGCATTGATCACGCGGCCCATTCCAACGTCGCCCCGTCTGGCCGACCGCCGCCCTTCCCCGCCGATCGCCGCCTTTCCCCGCCGATCTAGCCGCGATCACGGTGCCAATTCCAACGTCTCGCCGTCCGGCCGATCGCCGACCATTCTCCACGTCTTCACCCGGGATCTGGCCGCCGTGGACGTTGTTGGAGTCGCCGCCGTACGCGATCTGGCCTCCGTGCAGGTCGTCGCGGTAATGTGACCTACGCGGACGCCGTCGCCGTCCGCAATGGCGTGATCAACTTCTCCGGGAACGTTCTCGCCGTCCGCAGCCAGGCCAGGCAGGCCGAAGTGCATGTACCTGAACGCCAACGTCTAGGTTTGCCATCTAAGCCGTCTAGTTTGTGAAAAAAAATATTGTAGCTGCAAATAATTATCTACAATCATTTGTTTGTTATGAACTATTCATCGGTATGACTGTAGTACATTTAATTTGATTTTGAATTGATAGATTAATTTTTATTGTAAATGTTGCAGTGTTGGCAGTGAGGTCATTCAATGGAGAAAGAAACTGGATTTACGGATGCGTTCTTGGAGATGAGTGAGTGGTATGGTAGCGATAGTGTTGATCGTACGAATGGTAATGAAAGTAAAAAATGATGATGATAGCAGCGACAATGAATCCTGGTCGTCGTACGATAATTTACCTGAGGAGGATTTTGAAAAGAAGGAGGGTTCTTGTAGTGAAAACGTAAGTGACATGTACATTCATTTCGTCGGACGAAGAACCATATGGGTACTTACATGTGCATATGATTTTTATATGTGCAGGAGGATATTGACGTCCAGAACGAGGAAAATCATGGTGTTGAATCTTTCACGGATAACATAAGTCAGGTTCGGCCCAAACTTTTAGATGTCATACAATAATAAAACTTGTTAATGGCAACTTACACTTGCTTATGTGTAATATTGTAGGCTAACTTCGATGGCTGGAGTGGTGATGATGGCTATGAGCATGAGGATGCAGCTAATATGGACATTGAGGAGGATGAAATCCAGCAACGGGCGCTGGAGACACAGTTGAAGGTTATGGGTATGACCTTTGCATCACAATGGGAGGCTTACACGTTCTACAATAACTACGCCAAAGATCGTGGATTTAGTATCAGAAAAGATAAGGTGAAACGAGGAAAAGGTCTTTCAACCACTATTCGGTATAAGCGGTAGATTTGCTCGAGGGCAGGAAAACGACTGAGTAAATTTTTAAACCCAGAGGGCCGTACCCGCAGGCTAAGACCTGAGACTCGTTGCGAGTGCGGCGCACATTTAGTCGTGAAGTTGGACAAAGGACGTGGAGTCTGGTTCGTGGCAGCTTTTATGGATGATCACAACCATTTGTTGGCTAGAGCAGATGAGGTGGTATTTCTGCGGTCACATAGAGTGATGGGAGATCACCAGATAGCTGAGATCTTGGCGATGGAAGGAGTTGGGATCAGAAAGCATATCATCGTCGACAACTTCATTAGCAGGTATGGTTCGTACGATAAGTTGATTGCGAAGGGTGATGCTAACACGGCAATCGGGATTATGAGGAGCAGAAAGGAGAATGATCCAGACTTCTTCTTTGAGTACGTGCTCAATAAGGAGGGCCGTTTAAAGAGCATGTTCTGGTGCGATGCACAGTCGCGGCGGGACTATCAGTTGTATGCAGATGTGACTATGTTTGACAGCACGTATAAGATGAACAGATATGGTATGCCATTCATCCCCTTTGTTGGTGTAACTAATCACCGTTGCACCACGGTGTTTGGTTGTGCCATTGTGTCCGACGAGACCGAAGCAACGTACGTGTGGCTGCTCCAGACATTCCTGAAGGCCAATTGTCAGAAGAAGCCAAGGTTAATCATCACAGATGGAGACGCTGCAATGATACGAGCTATTCGGTTGGTTTTGGTTGATGTGTTGCACCGTCTCTGCTCATGGCACGTGGAAAAAATATGCAGAAGCACCTTAATTACAAATCACTAAATGAGTTCAGGGCACTCTTGTACTACTCCACCTCTCCGGCCAACTTTGAGGCGAGATGGCACACTTTTGTCCATAAATGGAAGACTGATAAAACAGAAGAGTGGCTGCGTAGGATGTACAGGAAGAGGAGTCTGTGGGCAGCATCATATAAGTCAGATGGTTTTTACTGGGTATGCGCGGTAATCAGAGGAGTGAAAGCCTTAACTCTTGTCTTCACCTTCACCTGGACGGTGGTATGACTATTGTTGATCTAGTTGTGCATTATGAGAATTGCATAGTTCGACTACATGAGAACGAGGCGCATGATGACTGTGTTTCTAGTCAGTCATTGCCACCATCAGTCACAGAATATAAGGACATTGAGAAGCATGCTGCCAAAGTATTCACTCATGCCAATTTTTATATTCTTCAACAAGATCTGAAGAAGATGGGAGAGCTTGAGACTTTTGAGACGCTAGTGAGAGTTGACTGTCACACCTTCATCGTGACATGGAGAAATAACCGCAAATTTTAGTTCAGCGTGAATTATCAAGCTGAAAACTCTGAGAATACTATAGACTGCAGTTGTGGACGAATGCTTCGGAAATGGTTGCCTTGCAAACACATTCTGTATGTGTTGTTTCATCTGAAAATATCTAAAATACCTAAGTGTTGCATCGTTAAGAGGATGTCAAAAGTTACAAGAGGTGGGCTGCCTGCACAGCGGAAGAGTGACATATTTGGCTGGGGTTGGACAGGGGCAGAGTAGCGTGCTCGCTATAGTCAACTCAGTATAACAGGAGCAGAAGCTTTCCATGTTGCGTCAAATGATCCATTTGTCTTCGATGAGTTGATGCAGTGTCTGCAGAATATAATAGCTAAGAAAAAGGTCCCTGATGATGATACTGTTGGTAGTAGAAGGAATGTGCATGAGGAGCCACGTGAGCCGGAACAACATGTTGATGTCATAAGTTATCCCGTGAAAGTTTTCACGAAGGGCGCCCCTAAACAGAGCAAGACAGAGCGGGCAAAGAAAGATCCAAATGTTACAAAAAATGGAAGACCAAAATCATTTTCTGAGAGAAAACCCGGTCCTCTTTGTGGCATATGTCGCAAAGAGGGCCATAGACGGCAAACGTGTGCCCAGAATGAAAAGTAAGTTTTACATTTTTTTTAATTATCTTTTGTTTCTCTCTTTACAATTGTCTGATGAGTTGTTTATGATTTGTTATGTAGGAACCAGACATAAAGATGAAGTATTAATAATCAATGGAAGGCACTGGGACAGAGTTCAATTCGCATGTCGTTGTGTTGCTACACGTACTATATTTGTAGACAATTTTTTTACGTTTTATTGTCGCTTTCGTGCGAGACTAAACATTTAAATGCGTGTCCAACTATTATTGGTACTATTTTGTGAGACGGAATGTTATAAGTGTGCGCAACTAGTGTTATTTGTACTGTGAAAGTAATATTTTTGCTGTGCTAAAATGTATCAGTTTGCGGCTGTGATGTTATACGTACTGTTGTTGTTTGTATTCGCGGCGGTTATTTTTTATACAAAAATACCCCGTTGTCCTGAGTTGGCGCCAACAAGGCACAGTGGCGCGATGTGGACAAAACGTGCACATAATCCCATAACGATTTTGGTGGCAGCAGCGGCGCTGGATCCAATGAAGATTGGCCTGGCAGCATGATTGGTGCGCCATCCCATGAATATTCCAGCCTAGCCCGTGCGGTGGCTGACAGCCGAGGCAGTGGCAGGCCCGCGCAGTCCAGCTAGTGCGGTCCGGCGCGATCCACCGTGCGCCACGCGCGCGTCTAGTGGCCCAGCCGCCGACCGAGCGACAGCCGCGAGCCCGGTCGCAGACGTCTCGTCCCGCCCGACCGAGCGGGCACCTGCCGAGGATGCCACTTGGTGCAACGATCATGCATATTCTTCAGAAAGAGAGCCATTATCTCCGATGTTTTTTAAACGACAGAAAATATTAATGCGTTTTTTTCTAACTCAGCCGGTGGACCTTAAACTTTTTGCACACGCCCGCATCACCAGGGTCATCATGCGTGCAAATTTTCATAATTTTTTGACACCGTACGAATTTTGTAGGGTTTTCTCCGTGAAACGCACCGAAAACACTGACCGGGCGTGACGCAACGTGCGTTTGGTGCCCGAATTGGTTGTAATCTGGCTTGGGGTCATACGATGGGCATGCCCACTGCCTGCCAAAATTGGGTGACATTTCATGCATGCCACCTCGTACCACCTATACAATCAGCACTAATCGGATATGGAGGTTAGCTCCATAGTGCGTTTTCTTTTCTGACTCAGCCGGTGGACCCCAACTTTTTGCACACGCTCGCATCACCAGGGCCATCATGCATGCAAGTTTTCATATTTTTTCGACACCGTACGGATTTCGTAGGGTTTTCTCCGTGAAACGCACGAAAAACACTGACCGGGCGTGACGCAACGTGCGTTTGGTGCCCGAATTCGTTCTAATCTCGCGTGGGGTCCTACGATGGGCATGCCCACTGCCTGCCAAAATTGGGTGACATTTCATGCATGCCACCTCGTACCACCTATGCAACAAGCACTGATCGGATATGAAGGAGGTCAGCTCTGTAGTGCGTTTTCTTTTTACTCAGCCGGTGGACCCCAAACTTTTTGCACACGCCCGCATCACTAGGGCCATCATGCGTGCAAGTTTTCATAATTTTTCGACAGCGTACGAATTTCGTAGAGTTTTCGAAATAATTATTAAACATTTCATAAATTAGTAGTTATAGCAAAAAAGTCATTATTTTTTTAATAAACTGAAATATGTTAGTTCTTACTTATAAATTATAACAAAAAAACTCATTATTATTTTTGACACAAATAACAATAGTAAAGTTTTCATATGTATAATTTAAATACTAAATAAATTCTTGATTAAATAATGTTTTTTTAAATTATGGAACATTTTTTAACTGATAAATTAAATAATCAACATTACATAAATATGAAAAATAAAATTACTAATATAATATAACTACTTAATAAATTCTATATTAGGTAATGTTTTCTAATAATTGTGGAACAGTTATTAAACAATAACGAAAGGCATAAAAAACTAAAAAACTTAATACTATTCTGGACAAAAACTCATTATTCTTACTTATAAGTAATAACAAAAAACTCATTATTCGTTCTAATCTTGCATGGGGTCCTACAATAAGCATGCCCACTGCCTGCCAAAATTTGGTGACATTTTATAATAAAATGCACATAACAATAGTAAACTTTGCATATATGTACAATTATTAAGGGTGTTTTCAGAATAATTATTAAACATTTCATAAATTATTTGTTATAGCAAAAAACTCATTATTTTTTTAATACACTGAAATATGTTAGTTCTTACTTATAAATTATAACAAAAAATTCATTATTATTTTTTACACAAATAACAATAGTAAACTTTTCATATGTATAATTTAAATATTTAATAAATTATTGATTAAATACTGTTTTTTTAAATTATGCAACATTTTTTAACCGATAAAATAAATAATCAACATTACATAAATATGAAAAATAGAATTACTCATATAATATAAATACTTAATAAATACTATATTAAGTAGTGTTTTTAATAACTGTGCAACATTTATTAAACGATAACGAAAGGCATAAATAACTAAAAAACTTAATACTATTTTTGACACAAATAACTAAAAAAAATTGTCCTGGACGGCGCGCGTTCGCCGGCCCAGTGATGGTGCGCAACGGCGCGCGTGGGCCGGCCCATTGACTCTGCCGGTGGTGCGCGGGCAGGGTCGGCGGGGGTCAGGACTAAAGTTTAGTCCCACCTCGGCGGCCGAACAATGCCGCGATCATCTTATATACCTACCTCCCACAACCCGATCGAACTCATTTGAAACCCGCCGCGTCCCGCCACTGCCCCGTTGTGACCGTCATGTAGGCCGTAGCTGGGCCGAAAGGCTGGCCCTTTCGCCGCGCGGCTTGATCGGGCCAGACCAATTACATATAGTTGCGGCCTGCAAGGATGGTTGGGCCTTTTTTTGCCTCGTAAACTCAAATCACATCATTACTACCTGTCTTATTTTTTATCTTTTGCCACTCTACGCAAATTTAGTCTCACCTCAGTCAAATCACATTATTAGTACCTATATTATTTTAAATAATATAATTAATGCAAATTACATAAATAATATAAATAGAATTTAAATTGTAATTTAAATACATTATGAATTTTTGGTGTCGAAATACGTTCAATTTTAGCATTGACTATGGGAGTGGGCATACCAACTCACTTGCAAAATTTCAGGCCATTCTGAAGATGGCAAAAAATTGACCTCGTCCTCCGTAGGCCGTTCGGGTAGGAGCGAAGGCCCGTCCGAAAGAAGTTTTTTTCGACATCCTTCAAATGAACCCAATTTTTTTTCATACTATTGTACCATCATGACTAGTGTGCATGCCAAGTTTCGTGGCTTTTTGCCACTTTATGAATTTTCTATAATTTTTCCGGTGAAAACACCACATAGCACCCCTCGGACGTGACGCAACATGTTTTTGTGTCCAAATACGTTCAATTCTTGGATTTAGTGTGGGGTAGGCATACCAACTCACTTGCAAAATTTGAGGTCATTCCGAATATGTCAAAAAATTGACCTCGGTCTCCGGAGACTGTTCGGGTAGGAGCGAAGACCCCGTCCGAAAGAAAATTTTTTTCGACATCCTTCAAATGAACCCAAAAAAATTTCATACTGTTGTACCATCATGACTAGTATGCATGACATGTTTCGTGGCTTTTTGCCACTCTATGTATTTTCTACAATTTTTACGGTGAAAACACATTAAATCTTTCCCGGACGTGACGTAACTTGTTTTTGGTCTCCAAATACATTCAATTCTTGGATACAGTGTGGGGCTGGGCATACCAACTCAGTTGCAAAAATTGAGGCCATTACGAAGATGTCAAAGAATTCATCCGGAGACCGTTCGGGTAGCGAAGGGCCCGTCCGAAAGGACTTTTTAATCGATGACTAGCATCTATGACAAGTTTCGTTGCTTTTTGCTACTCTATGAATATCCATGATTTTTCCGCTGAAAATTGAGGTCATTCGAAAAATTTCACATCGTTTACCGGAGACCGTTCTGTTATGAGCGAACCGGCCGTTTTGTCTCAGTTTTATTTTACCACTTGTCGTCTCGTAATGTTCAAATGCGCGTATTTCCATTTATTTTCGGAAGCTTTATTGCACGACTAATATCAAATTAAACATAAGGATATATTTTTTCCAGATAAACCATTCCGACTTCATTCATACTTAATGATATTTTACGTAACTTAGAACGAAATTTAAATCTAAACCTAAAACTAAACTACTCCTCGTCGCTGGCGCCGGTGAGGTCGATGACCGGCGCCATACCTCCGGCGCCTCCTTCGCCGTCGTTGCCCCCGTCTTCGCTGTCGTCGCTGAAGTCGTCGTCCCGCAAGTCGCCGCCCTCCTGCGCCTCAGGCGCCTGCACCGCCGCTAAGGCCGCCAGCCGGTCCCCCTCGTCGCGTGCCGCCGCCGCCTCGTCTGCCGACTGGGCCAGCGCCGCAAGTAGCCCCGGGATGTTGTCGGGGTAGCCGTCTTGCGCAAGGGTGGCCTGCGCCGGCGGGATCAGGACCAGCACCGGGGCAGGGGGCGCCTGCTGCGCCGGGGCACTTGGGCCGGGAGCGGGTGGGTCGTGGCGGCGGCAGCGACGAGAAGAGCCGACCTCGCCGGTAATGTCTCCGACGGGGCGGCCGGCCGCCACGTCCCTGAACGCGCCGAGGACGACATCAAAGTCTTTGCCGCGCCAGAAGTTGCGGCGGGCCTTCTTGTTGTACCGACCGCCAGGGAAGGTGCGGAGCTGCTCCCTCGTCGGCGCCGGGCCGCGTGTGGGGATGCCGTCTGCGCCGATCTGCCATGGCCCCGGCAACTTCTAAGCCGGCGGTACCATCAGGCGGAACCGGGCGAGGCCCTCTGTGTCGCCGATGGTGAGGCTCAACGGCCAGATGCCGCCCGGCCACGCGCCTTCGTCGGAGTCGCTCGAAGACATCGCCGGGGTGCGGATTGTCGGTGGCATGGAGAAGAGATAGACTGCCGTGGAGACGAGAAGAGATGGGCGGGGCGGCCTTTTTATAGCCGGCGGGTGGAGGGAGTGGCCCGGGCGAGCCGCCGGTGGCGCGCCACGAGGGAGAGGACTTGTTTCATGCTATTATATTATCTGTTTTGGATGTTTAATAGGCTTTATTACACACTTTTATATTATTTCTGGGACTAACCTACTAACCAAAGGCCCAGTGCAAATTGCTGTTTTGTTTGCTTATTTCAGTGTTTCGCAGAAAAGGAATATCAAACGGAGTCCAAACAGAATGAAACCTTCAGGAGAGTTATTTTTGGAACAAACGTGATCCAGAGGACTTGGAGTGGACGTCAAGAAATCAACGAGAAGGCCACGAGGCAGGGAGGCGCGCCTGCCCCCTGGGAGCGCCCCACCCTCGTGGGCCCCTCGTAGCTTGACCGACCTACTTCCTCCTCCTATATATACCCATATACCCCGAAACCAATGAGGAGCACCACGAAACCCTATTTCCACCGCCGCAACCTTCTGTACCCGTGAGATCCCATCTTGGGGCCTTTTCCGGCGCTCCGCCGGAGGGGGCATCGATCACGGAGGGCTTCTACATCAACACCATAGCCTCTCCGATGATGTGTGAGTAGTTTACCTCAGACCTTCGGGTCCATAGTTATTAGCTAGATGGCTTCTTCTCTCTCTTTGGATCTCAATACAAAGTTCTCCTCGATCTTCTTGGAGATCTATTCGATGTATTTCTTTTTGCCGTGTGTTTGTCGAGATCCGATGAATTGTGGGTTTATGATCAAGATTATCTATGAACAATATTTGAATCTCCTCTGAATTCTTTTATGTATGATTGGTTATCTTTACAAGTCTCTTCGAATTATCAGTTTGGTTTGGCCTACTAGATTGATCTTTCTTGCAATGGGAGAAGTGCTTAGCTTTGGGTTCAATCATGCGGTGCTCGATCCCAGTGACAGAAGGGGAAACGACACATATTGTATTATTGCCATCGAGGATAAAAAGATGGGGTTTATATCATATTGCTTTAGTTTATCCCTCGACATCATGTCATCTTGCCTAATGTGTTACTCTGTTCTTATGAACTTAATACCCTAGATGCATGCTGGATAACGGTCGATGTTTGGAGTAATAGTAGTAGATGCAGGCAGGAGTCGGTCTACTTGTCGCGGACGTGATGCCTATATACATGATCATGCCTAGATATTCTCATAACTATGCACTATTCTATCAATTGCTCGACAGTAATTTGTTCACCCACCGTAATACTTATGCTATCTTGAGAGAAGCCACTAGTGAAACCTATGGCCCCCGGGTCTATTTTCCATCATATAAGTTTCCAATCTATTTTTATTTTGCAATCTTTACTTTTAGTCTTTATCATAAAAATACCAAAAATATTATCTTATCATCTCTATCATATCTCACTTTTGCAAGTGGCCGTGAAGGGATTGAAAACCCCTTTATCGCGTTGGTTGCAAGGTTCTTATTTGTTTGTGTCGGTATGAGGGACTTGCGTGTGGCCTCCTACTGGATTGATACCTTGGTTCTCAAAAACTGAAGGAAATACTTACGCTACTTTGCTGCATCACCCTTTCCTCTTCAAGGGAAAACCAACGCATGCTCAAGAGGTAGCAAGAAGGATTTCTGGCGCCGTTGCCGGGGAGTCTACGCACAAGTCAATACATACCAAGTACCCATCACAAACTCTTATCCCTCGCATTACATTATTTGCCATTTGCCTCTCGTTTTCCTCTCCCCCACTTCACCCTTGTCGTTTTATTCGCCCTTCTTCTGTTCGTCTTTTTCATTTACTTTGATGTCTTATTTGGCTCGTTTGCTCGTTTGGTTGGAATAGTTGTGTATTTATTGCTAAACAGAGAACCTAAGATCTATGGATCCTCATCCGCTTGCCAATCTTTTTAAGTGATCCAATTATGATGAACCAATTCCTAGTGAATTTGGTGCACTAGATTATCTTTATAAGGTTTTGCTTGAAATCCGTGAATCTGAAAATTGTGATGAAGTGCTTTATGAAGTGATTCACGATAGATCTTTGAATAAAAAGCATGATTGCAATGATGTTATTATAAATTCTATTAATGTCAATTGTGTTAATGATATGCAAAACCCTAAGCTTGGGGATGCTAGTTTTGCTAGGTCCACTACTTGTTGCAATGATCATGATTGGGGTGATTCTTCTTATGATCTTGAAAATTTATTTAAGCCCCATGATGAATATGAGATTGATAATAATGTTTGCAATATTATTGAAAGTGGGTTTGGAAGAGTGTCAACTTTAGATCCCACATATTTGGAGAATGTTCAATCTTATGAAATTTTTGATAAAAGTGGGTTTGGAGAGGTCATGACTTTAGTTAATGTTAATCCCACTATTTCGGAAGAGTGTCAACTTTGCATGCATGTGGATCACAAAGAGAATATGTTATGTGATGGATATATTGTTGAATTTGCTTATGATCCTACATGTAATTATTATGAGAGAGGAAAATGTGGTTGTAGAAACTTTTATCTTACTAAATTACCTCTCGTCATGTTGAGATTGCTATCGTCACTTTCTTCTTCCTTGCATATGCTAACTTTTGCTTGCCTTGCAAATTTGTTTACTTATAATATGCCTATGCATAGGAAGTATATTAGACTTAAATGTGTTTGTCACGTGTTTTATGATGCTCTCTTCGCGCTTCAATTCTTGTCTTTCATGTGAGCATCATTAAAATTATCTATGCCTAGCTAAAAGGCTTTAAAGAAAAGCGCTTGTTGGGAGACAACCCAATATTTTTCCTTGCTGTTATTCAATAAATAATTGATCTAGCCTATGGTTAGATGTGGTTTTATGTTTTAATTAGTGTTTGTGCCAAGTAAAACCTATAGGATCTTCTTGGATGATAGTTATTTGATCTTGCTGAAAAAGTCAGAAACTTTCTGCTCACGAAAACAATTGTTAAAAATCACCAGAACGTGATAAAATACTGATTCTAATTGCAGTACATCAATAAACAATTTATCTAGGTCGTCCTATTTTGGTATATTTTTCTGAGTTCCAGAAGTTTGCGTTAGATACAGATTACTACAGACTGTTCTGTTTTTGACAGATTCTGTTTTTCGTGTGTTGTTTGCTTATTTTGATGAATCTATGGCTATTATCGGAGGTTATGAACCATAGAGAAGTTGGAATACAGTAGGTTTAAAACCAACATAAATAAATAATGAGTTCATTACAGTACCTTGAAGTGGTGTTTTGTTTTCTTTCGCAAACGGAGCTCATAAGATTTTCTGTTGAGTTTTGTGTTGTGAAGTTTTCAAGTTTTGGGTAAAGTTTTGATGGATTATGGAACAAGGAGTGGAAAGAGCCTAATCTTGGGGATGCCCAAGGCACCCCAAGGTAAAATCCAAGGACAACCAAAAGCCTAAGCTTGGGGATGCCCCGGAAGGCATCCCCTCTTTTGTCTTCGTCCATCGGTAACTTTACTTGGAGCTATATTTTTATTCACCACATGATATGTGTTTTGCTTGGAGCGTCTTGTATGATTTGAGTCTTTACTTTTTAGTTTACCACAATCATCTGGGCTGTACACACCTTTTGGGAGAGACACACATTAATCGGAATTTATTAGAATACTCTATGTGCTTCACTTATATCTTTTGAGCTAGAAAATTTTGCTCTAGTGCTTCACTTATATCTTTTAGAGCACGGCGGTGGTTTTATTTTATAGAAATTATTGATCTCTCATGCTTCACTTATATTATTTTGAGAGTCTTTTAGAACAGCATGGTAGTTTGCTTTGGTTAAAATTTTAGACCTAAAGTGATGAGCATCCAAGATAGGTATAATAAAAACTATCATAAAGAGTGCATTGAATATTATGGGAAGTTTGATACTTCTTAATTGTTTTGAGATATGAAGATGGTGATATTAGAGTCATGCTAGTTGAGTAGTTTTGAATTTGAGAAATACTTGTGTTAAAGTTTGTGATTCCCGTAGCATGCACGTATGGTGAACCGTTATGTGATGAAGTCGGAGCATGATTTATTTATTGATTGTCTTCCTTATGAGTGGCGGTCGGGGACGAGCGATGGTCTTTTCCTACCAATCTATCCCCCTAGGAGCATACGCGTAGTACTTCATTTCGATAACTAATAGATTTTTGCAATAAGTATGTGAGTTCTTTATGACTAATGTTGAGTCCATGGATTATACGCACTCTCACGCTTCCACCATTGCTAGCCTCTCTAGTATCGCGCAACTTTCGCCGGTACCATACACCCACCATTACCTTCCTCAAAACAGCCACCATACCTACCTATTATGGCATTTCCATAGCCATTCCGAGATATATTGCCATGCAACTTACCATCGTTCCGTTTATTATGACACGCTTCATCATTGTCATATTGCTTCGCATGATCATGTAGTTGACATCGTATTTGTGGCAAAGCCACCTTCATAATTCTTCCATACATGTCACTCTTGATTCATTGCATATCCCGGTACCCCGCCGGAGGCATTCACATAGAGTCATATTTTGTTCTAAGTATTGAGTTGTAATTCATGAGTTGTAAGTAAATAAATGTGTGATGATCATCATTATTAGAGCATTGTCCCAGTGAGGAAAGGATGATGGAGACTATGATTCCCCCACAAGTCGGGATGAGACTCCGGACGAGAAAAAAAAGGAAAAAAGGGAGAGAAAAAAGAGGCCATAAAAACAAGAGAAAAGGCCCAAATAAAAAAATGAGAGAAAAAGGGAGAAGGGACAATGTTACTATCCTTTTACCACACTTGTGCTTCAAAGTAGCACCATGATCTTCATGATAGAGAGTCTCCTATGTTGTTACTTTCATATGCTAGTGGGAATTTTACATTATAGAACTTGGCTTGTATATTCCAATGATGGGCTTCCTCAAAAATGCCCTAGGTCTTCGTGAGGAAGCGAGTTGGATGCACACCCACCTAGTTTCTTTTGTTGAGCTTTCATACACTTATAGCTCTAGTGCATCCGTTGCATGGCAATCCCTACTCACTCACATTGATATCTATTGATGGGCATCTCCATAGCCCATTGATACGCCTAGTTGATGTGAGACTATCTTCTCCTTTTTGTCTTCTCCACAACCACCATTCTATTCCACATATAGTGGTATGTCCATGGCTCACGCTCATGTATTGCGTGAAGATTGAAAAAGTTTGAGAACATCAAAAGTATGAAACAATTGCTTGGCTTGTCATCGGGGTTGTGCATGATTAAATACTTTATGTGATGAAGATAGAGCATAGCCAGACTATATGATTTTGTAGGGATAACTTTCTTTGGCCATGTTATTTTGAGAAGACATGATTGCTTTGTCAGTATGCCTGAAGTATTATTATTTTCATGTCAATATTAAACTTTTGTCACGAATCTTTCGGATCTGAACATTCATGCCACAATAAAGAAAATTACATTGAGAAATATGCTAGGTAGCATTCCACATCAAAAATTCTGTTTTTATCATTTACCTACTCGAGGACGAGCAGGAATTAAGCATGGGGATGCTTGATACGTCTCCAACGTATCTATAATTTTTTATTGTTCCATGCTATTATATTATCTGTTTTGGATGTTTAATGAGCTTTATTAGACACTTTTATATTATTTTTGGGACTAACCTACTAACCCAAGGCCGAGTGCAAATTGTTGTTGTTTTGCCTATTTTAGTGTTTCACAGAAAAGGAATATCAAATGGAGTCCAAACAGAATGAAACCTTCGGGAGAGTTATTTTTGGAACAAACGTGATCCAGAGGACTTGGAGTGGACGTCAAGAAATCAACAAGGAGGCCACGAGGCAGGGAGGCGCGCCTACCCCCTGGGCTCGCCCCCCACCCTCGTGGGCCCCTCGTAGCTCCACTGACCTAATCTTCCTCCTATATATACCCATATACCCCGAAACCAACGAGGAGCACCACGAAACCCTATTTCCACCGCTGCAACCTTCTTTACCCGTGAGATCCCATCTTGGGGCCTTTTCCGACGCTCCGCCAGAGGGGGCATCGATCATGGAGGGCTTCTACATCAACACCATAACCTCTCCGATGATGTGTGAGTAGTTTACCTCAGACCTTCGGGTCCATAGTTATTAGCTAGATGGCTTCTTCTATCTCTTTGGATCTCAATACAAAGTTCTCCTCGATCTTCTTGGAGATCTATTCGATGTAATTCTTTTTGCGGTGTGTTTGTCGAGATCCGATGAATTGTGGGTTTATGATCAAGATTATCTATGAACAATATTTGAATCTCCTCTAAATTCTTTTATGTATGATTGGTTATCTTTGCAAGTCTCTTCGAATTATCAGTTTGGTTTGGCCTACTAGATTGATCTTTCTTACAATGGGAGAAGTGCTTAGCTTTGGGTTCAATCATGCGGTGCTCGATCCCAGTGACAGAAGGGGAAACGACACGTATTGTATTGTTGCCATCAAGGATAAAAAGATGGGGTTTATACCATATTGCTTGAGTTTATCCCTATACATCATGTCATCTTGCCTAATGCGTTACTCTGTTCTTATGAACTTAATACTCTAGATGCATGCTGGATAGTGGTCGATGTGTGGAGTAATAGTAGTAGATGGAGGCAGGAGTCGGTCTACTTGTCGCGGACGTGATGCCTATATACATGATCATGCCTAGATATTCTCATAACTATGCAATATTCTATCAATTGCTCGACAGTAATTTGTTCACCCATCGTAATACTTATGCTATCTTGAGGGAAGCCACTAGTGAAACCTATGGCCCCTGGGTCTATTTTCCATCATATAAGTTTCCAATCTATTTTTATTTTGCAATCTTTACTTTTAGTCTTTATCATAAAAATACCAAAAATATTATCTTATCATCTCTATCAGATCTCACTTTTGCAAGTGGCCGTGAAGGGATTGGCAACCCCTTTATCGCGTTGGTTGCAAGGTTCTTATTTGTTTGTGTAGGTACGAGGGACTTGCGTGTGGCCTCGTACTGGATTGATAACTTGGTTCTCAAAAACTGAGGGAAATACTTACGCTACTTTGCTGCATCACCCTTTCCTCTTCAAGGGAAAACCAGCGCATGCTTAAGAGGTAGCAAAGAACGGTCCTTCGTTTAGTACGGAAGGAATCGCGAAGATTCCGGAGAGTCATCGAGTGGTTGACCAGCTCTCGCCGCATCATGACAGTCAGTTTTCGGCTTTCTCTACTGAGGTGCTCATCTGGATAAATCAGGACACAATCGCAGTAGTTCTCCCTTTACTACCCTAGCCAATATAGCGGAACGTAAGGTAGTAAGCAAAGGAGCCGGGCAACCCAACTATTGACCAAAGACATGATTCGGAGCTGGTGCATATAAGGCCAAACTCGTGACGCCGAACTGCATATGAAGCTATTCAGACTTGTCGGTAACTCATTTGTTCCCATATCGAGCCCCTGGCAATTTGTGCCGAGGTGCGTGTGTGAAACAACCGGAGAAGCAAAATTTCAGTTCTTTTTAGAAAAAGCGAGTACTGAATACAGATTGTATTCACTGTAACCTGATTGATATGTCAATTGCCATTTTATAGATAATAACGCTACAACCCAGGCTATTTGACATCCGATGGTCGAAGGTTGAGGGAGAAGGCACTTTACAGGCTCGAAATAGAGAGTGCGGTCTACAAAATTATTTGGACCTCCTGTCGCATGTCTGCGCCGCCTTGCCTCGGTGAAAGGACTCCTTAACGGGAATAGCCTTTGGGTAAGTGTACGAAGCCGAACTCCGAAAGAGTCCATGAGATGACCAGTCTTTGAGCCACCTGTGACAAAAGATAAAAAGTAGGAGGCTATGGGAGTGCTTGCAGGCCTGTCCGTATTGTGCCTCCGTCGATGACCAGGGTATTTTAAGTACATAATTATGTATACGCGGTACAAGCTTCACGGGTATTTAAGGCAAACGATGGAGGCTGAGCTACTAATCCAGCTCTGAAATTGATCGGTTCCATTTAATAGAGACCGGCGGCTTAATGGCCGATGAGATATGTGGCTTGATGAGGCCGCTTTGTACTTCGGCTGTTATAGCAGTAGTATGAGCCTCTGTACGGAGGGAGTGTTCCGTATTTCCATTTATTGTTATGACGCCGCGTGGACCGGGCATCTTAAGTTTTCCGCGGGCGTAGAGTGGGGCCGCATTAAAACGAGCAAAAGCGCTATGCCCCAGAAGTGCATGGTAGCTACTGCGGAACGGGACAATATCGAAGGTCAAGCCTTCGCTTCGGAAGTTGTTCGGCGAACCGAAAACGACGTCCAATGTGATGGAGCCCGTGCAGTGAGCTTCTACGCCGGGTACTGCTCCCTTGAGGGTAGTTGTGGTGGGCTTGATTCTTGAAGGATCGATGCCCATTTTGCTAACAGTGTCTTGGTAGAGTAGATTAAGGCTACTGCCGCCATCCATAAGGACTTTCGTGAGATGGAACCCATCGATAATTGAATCGATGATCAGAGCAGCCGAACCCTCGGGACGGATATGGCTAAATTTTGGGGGAACCGGCTCTATGGCGCGTGCGTCCCGCAGTGCACGCCTGCGCTCCCCTGTAGGGGTGTTCGTCACATATACAATGTTTACGGTTTTCACTTCGGGGGGAAATTGCTTCTGAACCCCGGTATTCGGCTGGCGAGTCTCTTCGTCATCGCTGTCACTGGGCGGCTCCTTCCCCTTGTGTTCGGCATTAAGCTTGCCGGCTTGTTTGAAACCCAGCAGCTTCTGTTGGTGTGAGTAGCTGGTTTATCGGGGGTGCCGTGAATCTGGCAGGGCCGATCCAGTATCCTGTCCAGGTTGGATGGTCCGTCTCTATTTGCCTTGAATGGCTTTTTCCGTTGACCGGGTTTGGAGCCGCTAAATCCGGCGTTGACCGTCGTGTCTTGCGTTCTTTCGTTATTATTGTGACGCTTGTGTTTATCGCGTCGTGGCTTGCCGTTGCCGTCTCGGACTTCGGAAGTGCCCGGATCGCTGGCGCTGTTGCTTCTACAAGCGAGTAGCTATCTTCTCCCGTGCAAAAGCGGGTCATTAGGGCGGTAAGGGCTGCCATGGATTTTGGTTTTTCTTGACCAAGGTGGCGGGCGAGCCACTCATCCCGGAGGCTGTGTTTGAAGGCCGCGAGGGCTTCGACGTCCGGACAATCGACAATTTGGTTCTTTTTAATTAAGAACCTAGTCCAGAGCTTCCTGGCTGACTCTCCGGGTTGCTGGATGATGTGACTTAAGTCATCGGCATCTGGTGGCCGGACATATGTACCTTGGAAGTTATCGCGAAAGGCGTCTTCTAGGTCCTCCCAGCTGCCAACGGAGTTCTCTGGAAGGCTGTTTATCCAGTGCCGCGCTGGTCCCTTTAGTTTTAGTGGGAGGTATTGGTTGGCGTGGAGATCATCACCGCGGGCCATGTGGATATGGAGGAGAAAATCTTCAATCCATACCGCGGGATCTGTTGTTCCGTCATATGATTCGATATTCATGGGTTTAAACCCTTCTGGGACTTCATCAGTGAAGCAGAGGGGGTGTGCGGCGCCTCTATATCGGGCCACGTCACGACGTAGTTCGGATGGAGTTCGTCTGTGGTTTTTGGCCCGGGCGTGATTACCATTGTTGCGTCCGGCTAGATAGCCGTCGTCACGTGTCGGGGCACGCCCCCGCGATCCGTAGATTGATCTGGCCTGTCCTGCTCTACGGTCCAGGTCCCGCCGCAGGTCATATGTATATCCCCGAGATGTTTTCTCTATGCCTTTACGGCGAGGTAGGACGGGCTGGTGTTCGGCTTGAGGTGCCGCTTTATCCCGGCCACGTGGTGGTCGGTCAGTCGCATTACGCACTAATGGTATGGGCTCCAACGCCTCGTCATCGAACAGAGGTAGCAATTTCCGCTTCGGGTAACTTTTGGTTGGGCGCTCGAGGCCATATTCCTCGGCTGCCAGGACATTAGTTCACCTATCATTGAGCAGATCCTGCTCAGCTTGAAGCTGCTGCTGCCTCTTTTTCAGGCTCCTTGCAGTGGCGATTAGCCGTCGCTTAAAGCGCTCCTGCTCGAGAGGTTCCTCAGGTACGATGACGTCGTCGTTACCGAGGCTCACCTCATCCTCGGAGAGCGGTATATAACTGCTGTCCTCCGAGTCTTCGTTTATGGCCTATTCATCAGGGCTGTCTTGCCTATCTTCCCGATCGTCCTGTTCGGCAGTTTGCTCGTCGGGGTCTTTTCTGTCTTCGGCACCGTCCGGAGTGTTATCTTCTCCTGTGCCGGTATTGCTGTTTTTTCAGTGGCGTGATTTAGAGCAGCGCCGCTGATGTCGGCGATTTGGTTGTATCTTGGGAGGTTCATCCTCGATTGGATCTTCCTCGTTATCGCCATTGTTCTCTTTAGGTGTGTCCACCATGTACACGTCGTATGAGAAGGTGGCCATCCAACGTCCGGTAAACGGCGGGTTTTCGGCCTACTCCTCTCCAGCATCGTCGTCCATGCCGTCGATGTCTTCGGAGCCGTAGTCAAGCATGTCGTTTAAGTCGTCGACAGTGGCTATTAAGTGGGAGGTGAGTGGGAAGCAAAATTCCCCGTCATCTGCCCCCAGCTCAAACCGGATATAATTCGGCTGTGAGTCCCCTGCTAAGGAGAGGGTTTTTAATGAGTTAAGCACATCACCTAAAGGTGAGTGCCGCAAGATGTCCGCGGCGCCGAATTCGACGATTGGCGCCCGATTAGGCTCGATGGCCGCGGATGCACGTGGTTCGGAACCTATAGCCGGAGACGGATCCGAGGTTCCAGTGACGTAGATCCCGCTCGAGGTTGGGTCTGTGTGCGGCCCCAACGCCGCTGAGTCTGCGGCTTCCGTGGCGGGGTTGAACTGAGGGAGTCCTGGACTAAGGGGTCCTTGGGCGTTCGGCCTGTTGGACATGGGCCGGACTGATGGGCCGTCAAGATACAATACCGAAGACTCTCCCCCGTGTCCGGATGGGACTCTCCTTGGCGTGGAAGGAAAGCTTGGTGCCCTGATATGAAGATTCCTTTCTCTGTACCTGACTTTGTACAACCCTAGTCCCCTCCGGTGTCTATATAAACCGGAGGCCTTAGTCCGTAGAGGTGATCATAATCACAATCATAGTCATACAGGCTAGACTTTTAGGGTTTTAGCCATTACGATCTCGAGGTAGATCAACTCTTGTAATACTCATATTCATCAAGATCAATCAAGCAGGAAGTAGGGTATTACCTCCATAGAGAGGGCCTGAACCTGGGTAAACATTGTGTCCCCCGTCTCCTGTTACCATCAACCTTAGGCGCAGAGTTTGGGACCCCCTACCCGAGATCCGCTGGTTTTGACACCGACACCGGTCGCCGCAGCGGCGGCAGCCGAGCGGTTGCGTCAACGGCCGGCCCGAGGCGGAAGGCGGGCGGTTGACGCATGCGCGGCAGCGGAGGGTGCGGCCTACGAGGGCAGAAGGCGGGCGGCAGGAGATCGGCCGCGAGCAGTCGGTGCCTACATGCACGCCGCAATTAGTGCGGGCAGTTAACTGCACGACGATACGGCCGTCCGCGCCACGTCCACACGTACGCCCCCACCGGTCAACGCCGACTTTTGTAAAAAAACAGGCCCTACATCCGACATAGTGGGCCCATGGATGCTAACGGCTCGGCTCGGCTCGTGTCCTCACGGCTGCCAAGCGGCTCGGCTCGCCCCGCAGCCCCGTATACACGGGCGCGCGGGGGTATCGGCGTGGACGCGTGGGGGGTAGATTTTTTTACATAAGACGATCATGCCCCTGGCTGCGAAGGGGTATGGACAAATCTCAGTGGTTGATGTGTTTAAGGGGGGTGTACCGAATCAGAAGCGTCTATATATAGGGCCTAATGCGTTTTTCAAAATTTTCTTTGACTATTGATAAGATTAATAGTATATGAGACGTATAATGTAAAAATTATATCATTGGAAGCTCCTTTTACACACGAATTTGACAATGTGATTAGTATAATTTGCATGTTATATATTACTGCTGTAACATGTGGTCAAAGGTAGCCTAAAAACGCATTATGCCCTATATAGATGGATAGAGGGAGTAACACCAACCCAACCTTTGACTTTGTATTACTTTGTTGGGCAATCGCACAGAGCAGCGATGCGAGCGACAAACATGGGCCGGCCCACTTCGAGATTTTACACAGGTGTGACTGATAACCCACAAGTATAGGGGATCAATTGTAGCCTCCTTCGATAAGTAAGAGTGTCGAACCCAATGAGGAGCTAAAGGTAGAACAAATACTCCCTCAAGTTCTATTTACCACCGATACAACTCTACGCACGCTTGACGTTTGCTTTACCGGAAACAAGTATGAAATTATTTTGCAAGGATAAAACTACGTGTACTTTGCGAGAATAAAACTACGAATAAATTGCAAGTTAATAAAAGTGGATAGCTTTTGTCAATAAGAAAGGTATTTGTCCCTAGGCAATCGATAACAAGTACCGGTAATCATTCTTGTAATTTTATATGAGGGAGAAGCATGAGCTAACATACTTTCTCTACTTGGATCATATGCACGTATGATTGGAACTCTAGCAAGCATACGCAACTACTATAAATCATTAAGGTTGTGAAACCCAACAATAGCATTAAGTATCAAGTCCTCTTTACTCCCATACGTCATACCCCAGTTACTCGGGTTTAAGTTTCTGTCACTCTCGCAACCCACCGTAAGCGAACCATGAACATATTGCAACACCCTACAGCGGGGGCCCCTCACGTTTGGGCGAGACAGAGGGCACCGTAGGACAGCACCATAAATAAAATATACAATCATACCAACCAAGATCACGATTAACCCATAGGACAAAATGGATCTACTCAAACATCATAGGATAACCATAGATCATTGGGAAATAATATATGGAGTTGAGCACCATGTTTAAGTAGAGATTACAACAGGGAGAAGAGGTGTTACACCGCTGCATACACTACAAAAAAAAGACACATCCATGACATTTTGGGCCAAACAATTTTTTTCTGTCATACTTATGACACTTCTATGACGATAATTGTGACAAAACCCGGTATCATCATAGATGTGGTGGGCTCCTACTTCTATGACAAAAAATCATGACAGAAAATGGGCTTTTCATCCTGGGCGGGCCGGAGACGCAGCTGCATGACATTCTTTGGGCTGTCCATGGCGGAAAAAACCGTGGTAGAAGCGAGTGCTAGGAAAATATCGGGGTGTTCCCGGTTACGGTGGGTGGTCGGGGCCGAGCGATGCGTGTTTCTCTCGTACACGCACGCGCATGGGTGCGAGGTGTTGGGCTCTAACTGAACCCGAGCGAGGCGTTGGGCTCTAACTGAACCCGAGCGACTGCACTGCAGGCTACGCCTTACTGAACTCGAGCGATCGATCGATGGCTGTTAACTGAACCCTGATACGTCTCCAACGTATCTATAATTTATGAAGTATTCATGCTATTATATTATCCATCTTGGATGTTCAATGGGCTTTACTATGCACTTTTATATTATTTTTGGGACTAACTTATTAACCCAGAGCCCAGTGCCAGTTTATGTTTTTCTCCTTGTTTCAGTGTTTCGCAGAAAAGGAATATCAAACGGAGTCCAAACGGAATGAAACCTTCGGGAGAGTTATTTTTGGAATGGAAGCAATCCAAAAGACTTGAGTGTATGTAAGGGAAGCAACGAGGAAGGCACGAGGCAGGGGGGGCGCCCACCCCCTGGGTGCGCCCTCCACCATCGTGGGGCCCTTGTGGCTCCCCTGACCGACTTCTTTCGCCTATATATATCCATATACCCTAAAAACTTCGGGGAACATAATAGATCGGGAGTTCCTCCGCCGCAAGCCTCTGTAGCCACCAAAAACCAATCGGGACCCTGTTCCGGCACCCTGCCGGAGGGGGGATCCCTCACCGGTGGCCATCTTCATCATCCCGGCGCTCTCCATGACGAGGAGGGAGTAGTTCACCCTCGGGGCTGAGGGTATGTACCAGTAGCTATGTGTTTGATCTCTCTCTCTCTCTCGTGTTCTTGAGGTGATACGATCTTGATGTATCGCGAGCTTTGCTATTATAGTTGGATCTTATGATGTTTCTCCCCCTCTACTCTCTTGTAATGGATTGAGTTTTCCCTTTGAAGTTATCTTATCGGATTGAGTCTTTAAGGATTTGAGAACACTTGATGTATGTCTTGCCGTGCTTATCTGTGGTGACAATGGGATATCACGTGATCCACTTGATGTATGTTTTGGTGATCAACTTGCGGGTTCCGCCCATGAACCTATGCATAGGGGTTGGCACACGTTTTTTTGCTTGACTCTCCGGTAGAAACTTTGGGGCACTCTTTGAAGTTCTTTGTGTTGGTTGAATAGATGAATCTGAGATTGGGTGATGCATATCATATAATCATGCCCACGGATACTTGAGGTGACATTGGAGTATCTAGGTGACATTAGGGTTTTGGTTGATATGTGTCTTAAGGTGTTATTCTAGTACGAACTCTTGAATAGATCGATCCGAAAGAATAACTTTGAGGTGGTTTCTTACCCTACAATAATCTCTTCGTTTGTTCTCCGCTATTAGTGACTTTGGAGTGACTCTTTGTTGCATGTTGAGGGATAGTTATATGATCTAGTTATGTTATTATTGTTGAGAGAACTTGCACTAGTGAAAGTATGAACCCTAGGCCTTGTTTCCTAGCATTGCAATACCGTTTACGCTCACTTTTATTACTTGTTACCTTGCTGTTTTTATATTTTCATATTACAAAAACCTATATCTATCATCCATATTGCACTTGTATCACCATCTCTTTGCCGAACTAGTGCACCTATACAATTTACCATTGTATTGGGTGTGTTGGGGACACAAGAGACTCTTTGTTATTTGGTTGCAGGGTTGCTTGAGAGAGACCATCTTCATCCTACGCCTCCCACGGATTGATAAACCTTAGGTCATCCACTTGAGGGAAATTTGCTACTGTCCTACAAACCTCTGCACTTGGAGGCCCAACAACGTCTACAAGAAGAAGGTTGTGTAGTAGACATCAAGCTCTTTTCTGGCGCCGTTGCCGGGGAGGTGAGTGCTTGAAGGTATATCTTTAGATCTTGCAATCGAATCTTTTTGTTTCTTGTTTTATCACTAGTTTAGTTTATAAAAGAAAACTACAAAAAATGGAATTGAGTTTGTCTCATACGCTTCATCTTTTTAATATCTTTCGTGAGTATGATGGAAAGGAAAATTGTGCTCAAGTGCTAGAAGAAGAAGTCTATAAAATGTTTGGCACTAAATCTTTGAATGATGAGCATGATTGCAATGTTGTTAGTATGAACTCTTTGAATATCCATAGTACTAATGATGATTGCACTAGTTATGATGAAAATGTCTCCTATAAACATGTCAATTTTTGTGGAGTGCATTGGGTTTGCAAGTACACACCAAATAGGGAAGATAGATATTGCAAGAGGCATAAGCATTTAGAAACTAAATTGTTGCAAGAAAGGCTAGATGTTTGTGCTGAAAATTTAAATTTTCTTAGCCGTACTTGTGAACTTTGCAATGAACATGATCATTTCAGTACCCAATGCAAATTGTTTCATGATCGTATCGTGTCCAAAAATTGTGATGACTTGATTTCCCTTGCACATCATAATGAACTTAGTTTGCTCTTGGGTTATGAAGAAATGAAACGTATAACTAAGGTATTCCAGAATTTGCCCTTGATAGAGTTCTTCATTTTGATCTAGAGAAATTTATATGTATTGTGCGGTGAATTGCATTGAAAATCCTTATATTGCCAATTACATAAAGAAAAGAAAGCAAATAGAAGATGAAGAGAACACTAATGAAAGGGAAGAGACTTCCCAATATCCTCCTATTATTTCTTATGATGAATCAGGTAACGAGGAGGAGCTTTCTATTCAACCAATCTCATCAATAAGGAGCTCAAAAAAGAGGGATAAACCCGCACATGATGTGAAGAAGAAAAAGAAAAAACGGAGAAGCAAAGGTAAAAAGGTATCCCTCCCAAATGATGTTGCTCCTACTACTCATTGTGATGATGATAATTGCTATACTATTGGTGCTATCCATACTATTAATAATGAGAGTGATTATGCTTATGATATGAAAAGGCCCAAGCTTGGGGATGCTATGTTTGATGAGGATGACACATTTGAGAATATATTTGCTGAAATTAATGTTTGTCCCAAGCTTGGGGATGCTACGTTTAATGAAGATGATATTTTTAGCCTCCCAAGTTTTGATATGCAAAGTTGTTATGATGATAGCATGCCTTCTACCTATGATGATTATATTGATGAAAGTGGGTTTGGAAGAGTGTCAACTTTAGGAAGTAATGATCCCACTATTTTGGAGGATGTTGAATCTTATAATATTTATGAAAGTGGATTTGGAGAGGTCATGACTTTATTTAGTGATGAGTCCACTATCTTGGAAGAGGTTTCAATCGATTATGATGAGAACAAAGTTGCTACTTATGATGATTATTGTGATGAAACTTATGCTATAAAAAGTAGTGATGATTATATTTATAAAACTTGTCATGATTATGATTACCCTTTTTCTGAACATTACTCTTTTAATGTGGAAACAATTTATAGTATTCAAGTCTCTTATGATACTCCCACTATTCCGAATGAGAAGAATTTTGCTTATGTGGAGAGTAGTAAAATTTCTATGCATGTAGATCATGAAAAGAATGCTTTAGGTGCTGGTTATATTGTTGAATTCATTCATGATGCTACTGAAAATTATTATGAGGGAGGAATATATGCTTGTAGGAATTGCAATAATATCAAGTTTCCTCTCTATGTGCTTAAAGTTTTGAAGTTATGCTTGTTTTGCCTTCCTATGCTAGTTGATTATTGTTCCCATAAGTTGTTTGCTCACAAAATCCCTATGCATAGGAAGTGGGTTAGACTTAAATGTGCTAGTCATATTCTTCATGATGCTCTCTTTATGTTTCAATTCTTATCTTTTATGCGAGCATCATTGAAATCATCATCCCTAGCTAGGGGCGTTAAACGATAGCGCTTGTTGGGAGGCAACCCAATTTTATTTTAGTTTCTTGCTTTTTGGTTCTGTTTAGGAATAAATAATCCATCTAGCTTCTGTTTAGATGTGGTTTTTGTGTTTTAATTAGTGTTTGTGCCAAGTAGAACCTTTGGGAAGACTTGGGTGAAGTCTTTATGATCATGCTGTAAAAAACAGAAACTTTAGCGCTCACGAGATTAGCTAAACTTTTTACTGGAGAGTGCTATTTAGTTGATTATTTTTGCAGATGATTACTAGACAAATTCCTCAGGTCCACCAATTTATTTTAGAATTTTTGGAGTTCCAGAAGTATACGTTTGATACAGATTACTACAGACTGTTCTGTTTTTGACAGATTCTGTTTTTCGTGTGTTGTTTGCTTATTTTGATGAATCTATGGCTAGTAAATCGAGGTTATGAACCATAGAGAAGTTGGAATACAGTAGATTTAACACCAATATAAATTAAGAATGAGTTCATTACAGTACCTTAAGTGGTGTTTTGTTTTCTTTCGCTAACGGAGCTTACGAGTTTTCTGTTAAGTTTTGTGTTGTGAAGTTTTCAAGTTTTGGGTAAAGATTCGATGGACTATGGAATAAGGAGTGGCAAGAGCCTAAGCTTGGGGATGCCCAAGGCACCCCAAGGTAATATTCAAGGATAACCAAGAGCCTAAGCTTGGGGATGCCCCGGAAGGCATCCCCTCTTTCGTCTTCGTTCATCGGTAACTTTACTTGGAGCTATATTTTTATTCACCACATGATATGTGTTTTGCTTGGAGCGTCATTTTATTTTCTTTAGCTTTGCTTGCTGTTTGAATAAAATACCAAGATCTGAAATTCTTAAATGAGAGAGAGTCTTCACATAGCTACATAATTATTTAACTACTCATTGATCTTCACTTATATCTTTTTGGAGTAGTTTGTCATTTACTCGTGTGCTTCACTTATATCCTATGAGTAAATGGTTGAATGATTTGAATGTCATAAATCTGAAATTATATATGTTTCATATGCCTTTCCCATGGGGAGTAATGCCTTCACATATAAGAAGTAGAGGTGGTAAATTTATTGAAGGTTAGCAAACATTGTATTGGTCACTTGAACAATTCATGAAAGAATATTGAAGGAAGAGAGATTTCACATATAAATATACTATCTTGGACATCTTCTATGATTGTGAGCCCCATTAATTATTTTCAAACCTGAGCAAATTAGTTGAAGTTGGACAAGGAAGACAACATAATGAGTTATGCTTGGGTATATTTGTATAGAAGTTATATTGTTATGGATCCTCTAACATGTGGTGCTTGCTATTTAGAATCCTTTGCTAGCCAAAATATCTGTACTAAGCGGGAATACTGCTTGTGCATCCAAATTCCTTGAACCAAGTTTCTTCCATGAGTGTCCACCATATCTACGTATATGCGGTATTTACCTGCCGTTCCAAGTAAATTTGCATGTGCCAAACTCTAAACCTTCAAATAATAATCTGTTTTGTATGCCCGAATCGCTCATGTAGCGACTAGGGGCTGTCAGTATCTTCCATGCTAGGTGGGTTATTCTCACGATGAGTGGACTCCGCTCATCATTCACGAGAAAATGGCTGGTAACTGGGATGCCCAGTCCTATGATCAAAAGATCAAAAACAAATTCGCAAATAATTTAAACAAACTCCCCCAGGATTGTTGAAAGTTGGATGGCACCTGTTGTTTCGGACAAGCCGTGGAGTGTGACTGTTGGTGGAGGGGGAGTAAAAACTTTACCTTTCTGTGTGGAAACCGCCTATAATGTATGTAGTATGGAAGATATTGGGAACTCTTGGTCGTTATGTTGACAATGAAAGCATACCTCTCAAAATTATTTTCATCTCTGTTTTTGCTTCGAGCTCTGGCACCTCTGCAAATCCCTGCTTCCCTCTGCGAAGGGCCTATCTTTTACTTTTATGCAAGAGTCAGTAGTATTCCTTCTCATTCCAACCTACTCTTTAGTTGGCAAGCATCATGTGATGGAAAGATCTAAGCATATATGGCCATTCAAATATATTTGAGCATGAATTATTACTGTTGACATTACCCTTGAGGTAAAAGGTTGGGAGGCGAAACATTAAGCCCCTATCTTTCTCTGTGTTCGATGAATACTATTTGTTCTAAAAATATGCTTTGAGTGGTAGCAATCATGGAAGACTAAATGATAGTTGAGTATGTGAAGTTTGCTGAATCAAAGCTCTGACATAGACTCTTCCTGAAAATAAGATGAATTGTAATTGTTTGATGACTAATAACACGGTTTGTTAGTTTTCAAGAAAGTTTATGATCTATACTTTAACATGTGAATAGTTTGTTACTTGATCATGAAAAGTTCTATGAGTTGAGCTACTGTTATGACATATAATGATGCTAGAAAAGGTGATTGAAATTATCATTGATCAAACTTGTGCACCTGCTAGCATTCACACTTCATAAATTATTTCTTTTATCATTTACCTACTCGAGGACGAGCAGGAATTAAGCTTGGGGATGCTGATACGTCTCCAACGTATCTATAATTTATGAAGTATTCATGCTATTATATTATCCATCTTGGATGTTTAATGGGCTTTACTATGCACTTTTATATTATTTTTGGGACTAACCTATTAACCCAGAGCCCAGTGCCAGTTTCTGTTTTTCTCCTTGTTTCAGTGTTTCGCAGAAAAGGAATATCAAACGGAGTCCAAACGGAATGAAACCTTCGGGAGAGTTATTTTTGGAACGGAAGCAATCCAGAAGACTTGGAGTGTACGTAAGGGAAGCAACGAGGAAGGCACGAGGCAGGGGGCGCGCCCACCCCCCTGGGCGCGCCCTCCACCCTCGTGGGCCCCTCGTGGCTCCCCTGACCGACTTCTTTCGCCTATATATATCCATATACCCTAAAAACTTCGGGGAACAGAATAGATCGGGAGTTCCGCCGCCGCAAGCCTCTGTAGCCACCAAAAACCAATCGGGACCCTGTTCCGGCACCCTGCCGGAGGGGGGATCCCTCACCGGTGGCCATCTTCATCATCCCGGCGCTCTCCATGACGAGGAGGGAGTAGTTCACCCTCGGGGCTGAGGGTATGTACCAGTAGCTATGTGTTTGATCTCTCTCTCTCTCTCTCGTGTTCTTGAGGTGATACGATCTTGATGTATCGCGAGCTTTGCTATTATAGTTGGATCTTATGATGTTTCTCCCCCTCTACTCTCTTGTAATGGATTGAGTTTTCCCTTTGAAGTTATCTTATCGGATTGAGTCTTTAAGGATTTGAGAACACTTGATGTATGTCTTGCCGTGCTTATCTGTGGTGACAATGGGATATCACGTGATCCACTTGATGTATGTTTTGGTGATCAACTTGCGGGTTCCGCCCATGAACCTATGCATAGGGGTTGGCACACGTTTTTGTCTTGACTCTCCGGTAGAAACTTTGGGGCACTCTTTGAAGTTCTTTGTGTTGGTTGAATAGATGAATCTGAGATTGTGTGATGCATATCGTATAATCATGCCCACGGATACTTGAGGTGACATTGGAGTATCTAGGTGACATTAGGGTTTTGGTTGATATGTGTCTTAAGGTGTTATTCTAGTACGAACTCTTGAATAGATCGATCCGAAAGAATAACTTTGAGGTGGTTTCGTACCCTACAATAATCTCTTCGTTTGTTCTCCGCTATTAGTGACTTTGGAGTGACTCTTTGTTGCATGTTGAGGGATAGTTATATGATCCAGTTATGTTATTATTCTTGAGAGAACTTGCACTAGTGAAAGTATGAATCCTAGGCCTTGTTTCCTAGCATTGCAATACCGTTTACGCTCACTTTTATTACTTGTTACCTTGCTGTTTTTATATTTTCATATTACAAAAACCTATATCTATCATCCATATTGCACTTGTATCACCATCTCTTTTCCGAACTAGTGCACCTATACAATTTACCATTGTATTGGGTGTGTTGGGGACACAAGAGACTCTTTGTTATTTGGTTGCAGGGTTGTTTGAGAGAGACCATCTTCATCCTACACCTCCCACAGATTGATAAACCTTAGGTCATCCACTTGAGGGAAATTTGCTACTGTCCTACAAACCTCTGCACTTGGAGGCCCAACAACGTCTATAAGAAGAAGGTTGTGTAGTAGACATCAAACCCGATCGAGCGATTCCTTCGCTACTGCTGCTAACTGAAGCCAATCGATGCTGCCTCTGGATGAACAGTGAGCGTTGCTGGGGGGGTTTGGATGAACAGTTCCCGGTGGGGGTGGATGAACAGGACCCCGTGGTGTTGCCTCTGGATGAACAGGACCCCGATCGATCGAGCCGGTTGGGGCTAGATGAACAGGGCCCCGTGGAGGGCTAGATGAACAAGACCACACCGTGGAGGGCTGGATGAACAGTAGACGGTGGAGGGCTGGATGAACAGTAGCCCGTGGAGGGGTTGTTGAACAGGAGCCTGTGTGGAGAAGGCTGGTTGAACAGTAGCCGGTGGAGTAGCGCGCGGTGGAGGCTGGATGAACAGGAGCCCGTGGATGAACAGTCGCAGGTGGAGGCTGGAGGAGGTCGACGGTGGATGAACAGTAGCCCGTGGAGGCTGAAGGGGGTCGACGGTGGAGATGAACAGTATCTCGTGGAGTCCCGTTTTGCGGTACGCCATACCCCTCCCGATGAACAGGACCCCCGTTTCGACCGTAGCACTTCAACACAAGTCCGTTTCCTCCGTTTTGCGGTACGCCACACCCCTCCGGATCAACAGGACCCCCGTTTCGACTGTAGGAGGTCCGTTTCCTCCGTTTTGCGGTATGCCAGACCCCTCCCGTTGAACAGGATCCCGTTTCGACCGTGGCCGGTCGAACACAAGGCCGTTTCCTTCGTTCTGCGGTACGCCAGGCCTCATTTCCATCGGCTGTTCCGTCCAAGCCCTCCTGATGAACACGACGACGCATTCCGTTCCGACCCAGCCGGTTGGCTCCCCATGAACACGACGACGAAGCTCTTTCTCTGTTCCGACCAAGCCATGTACACGAGCCCTGGCCGTACGTATGCGCGAGTAGGCGTTTGAGACCCTGCCCGTATGTACGTACGTGGCCGTATTTTCTTTCTTGCACACTGCCCGCTGTACGTACGTGTACATGCTACGTGCGCGCCTCTACTACGACACGTGCCCGCCTCTACATGGACCAGTATGTACGTACATGTTCGCGACCAGAATGACAACGCTACGTACGCTTCGACCAGGTGGGTCCCAACTGTCAGGCACTTCCTTGCGTGCGAAGATGTAGCTGGTGGGTCACAGCAGTCAGGGGGCGAATCGTTTTTTTTTGCACGGACGCATTTCCTTGCGTGCAAAGATGTAGCTGGTGGATCCCAGCAGTCAGGGGGGAAACATTTTTTCACGAAATACGGTGACCCGTCCAGTGGGTCCCCGCTGTCAGGTGGAGGATTAATTATTTTGCGCGTAATAAGGAGGCACTTCCTTGCGGCTGCCGTGGACCCAGCTGTCAGCCTCTCCACGTACAGTACTCTTCCGATGGAAGTCGGTCGTTGACCACATTGACCACGCCACGCCGAGAGCACCACGGCGGTGGACGACGGCGAGGCCTAGGAAGGGGACGACGCGGAGCCGGGGAAGACGCGGAAGTGGATACCCACGCAGAGAGGAATACGAGGGTTCACTGGTTCGGCTGCGGTGTGAGGCTGTCGTCGCCGCAGAATAACAGGGGGTGTGGGTGAGTGGAGGGACGGCCTGGCCAGCGGTGGGAGTAGTAGGGGGCGGTGAGGCCTCCGCGGCAGCACAGCCGGCCACGGGAGGCAGGAGCAGGTGGCACGATCGGCGCTGCTTTGGGCGGCTGGAGCAAGAAGACCAGAGGTTGAAGAAGCATGACGGCCGTTGGATGGACATCGTACGGTCACTGCAGCTAGAATCGTTTATATTGACTAAGTTGACAAAGCCCTTGGTATGCGTCAACTTAGTAGGCCCACAGGTCAGCTTCCGAAACGGTGCACCCCAGATGTCAGGGGGAGGAATCATTTTTTGGGCGGGTGAAGCTAGAATATCCGAGATTGAAGAAGAAGAACCGCATCCGTTGGATGGACATCCAATGGCCACTGCTGCTAGAACCGTGTGTTGACTATAAGTTGACATAGCCTTGCATATGCGTCAACTCTTTTTTTTTTGAGAGGACGCGTCAACTTAGTAAGGCCACAAGTGTGTGGCAGAGAACTTATAGCCCATTTGAGATTTGTAAGAATGTGCAGCCAATTTTTGAATTCTAATGGAATTTACTACATCCCATTTACAGTTTGTTAAAAGTACAGCCCATTGCAACCAACCGTTCAAAACAGAATTCAATAAAATTTCCCACATTTTGATGGGATCCGAAATATTTTTATCCCGAAATTTCTAGTCAGATTAAATACAATTTCAATATAAATTTATATTACGTAAAAATCCAACGAAACATTGCACTCGCAACAATTAATGAAATTAAAATTTTCAATATCCAAAAATAATATTTTATAAAGTAATTATGTGTTTGGTGCATTTTTTATAGTTACCGCCCAGTTTTATAATTACATCCCATTTATTATTTATTAAAGCCCATTTTCTTGTTAAGCCTAATGCATCCCACCTAGGAAAGATTTGCAGCCCAGCGGGGCGGAGAATAACAACTTGACCTTGCCTAGGTATTCCTAAAAAAAAGTATAGCTGGGCTAGCCATTTTCAGCTTGAAAAAATTAATATCTAGGCTGGATATCTGGCCTGGGCTAGACGGGCCACAGCCCGCCCAGTTAATAGCTGCAGCGATGTTTTCGTTGTTGTTCAGAGGAGAAAAATTAATATCTGGGCTAAACATCGCTCAAGAAAAACTCTGCAGTGCTCACACCTCAAAAACACAAATACTGCTCGAGCTGCTTGGTCCCAGTTGTCGGTGCTTCTTGTGCAATTCTCTCATTTATTGACTACATAGGTTGACAATGGTGTGGGACCGTGATGTCAGGAAACCGGGAGGAAGCAAAAAAATATAGTTTTATATACTAATAAGGAGGCACTTGCGTACGTGCGGCTATGGCACTGGTGGGTCCCCACTGTCATCCTCTCCAAGTAAAGTCATCTCATCATCCTCATGTCCGTTGACCATGTTGACAACGCGAGACGGCGGTGCCACGGCGAGCGCAACAACTCGAAGGACGACGGAGAGGGCCTCGCGGGCCCTACGGATGGTCTGATACAGCGCCCGCTGCTCATTCGGGAAGCCAGGATCATAGGGCCACATGTCCGCGACGACATTGTCGTTCGCTTGTTCACCGGTGGTCGTTGAGGAGACGGAGGTTGCAGCACAGGTCCTCCTGTGCTGGTAGCTCTTCCGCCATTAGGGCGTCGAAGTGCGGCCGCGCCTGCTCTATGGTGAACACGGCATGAACCGGCTTGGATAGTGGCGCCGGCTCCTGGTCGGAAGCTACGTCCATCGTCTGATTGTCGTCGCTCAGCTTGGCGAGCTAGCTGGCGAGCCAGCATGTCCGGCTACTGGACCGACCCGCTGCCAAGCACGAGTCTGACTGCCCTGGCCCACCCAGACCGCCTCCCTCGCCCGCGCGCGCTTTCCTCCTGAAATGGTCAGCGCCGCCCGCCCCGCTTCCCGGTGCAGGCGATTGCTCCGCCTTCAAACGACACAAGTGCCATCCGTCCGTCCTTCTGCCGCCCACATTAATGATACGCGGTTGCCGAGGCGGCTACTCCGGCGCCACACGTCCGTCCCACCGCCGCCCACCATTGCTATATAAACTGTTGCGTCGGCCATAGCCGCAGTCATCCACATCCGTTCCCTTTCTCTTGTCCACACCACTACTGCCCACCATGGCTTCCTCGCGCTCCAGCGCTCTTCGGGACGGGCGGACGACGGACCACAAGGAGATGGGAGCCATTGCTGCCGACTGGCTGGCCGGCAGGTAGCCGGAGGACGACGACGTCCCAATGGAGAACATGGTAGTCGACGATCCAGCGCCAACCCCCTCCTCCGCGCCATCCTCGCCGGTGCATTGCATCATGACCATCGGCGAGGCCCGTGCCCAATATATGGACACGGTGAGGCAAAAGCGTGAGGAGCAGTTCCGGGAGGCGCAGGCCGACGCCGCCTACAACCACCATCTCCTCCAGGAGCACCAGCAGGCCGAGGAGCAGATCACCGCAGAGCGGGTGGAGCAGGAGGCGCTGCTCGACTCGTAACGCTCCGCCCGCGAGGGCCGCCTCGAGCACTGGCGGTACCACATGCGGGTGGCGGAGGCTGCGGCCGCCTACAAAGAGGGCGATGAAGCGGGCGAGGCGCTGTTTGGCGAGACCGAGGACGAGGCAGAGGACAATGTCGGCTCCGACGAGTCCCCGCTCCGCTGGTGTCGACGAGGCCCTGCTCCGCCGAGGCCCCGTGGCGCCAACAACGAGGCAGAGGACACCACCGACTCCGCCGAGGCCCCACCCTGCCGGCAACGAGGGGGAGGATTTCCCCTGCTCCGCCGAGGCGCCGCCCACCGGCAACGAGACAGAGGACATTGCCGGCTCCGCCGAGGCCCCGCCCCGCTGCCAACGAGGCCACGGCACACAGAAAACGAGGAAGAGTAGAACACAGTAGGTCACCGCCGCTCGGGTCCAAGTAAGGCCACCGCTACTACCCTCTGGTTGCTGGCATTGAGCTGTACATCATGGAGCAATTCTATGATTACAGGATGATTGAAGAGCGCTCCGTGGTTGAGCAAGCTCATGAGATACAGTCATTTGCTAGAGAACTTGAGCACTTCAGTTGTATGCTACCGGACAAGTTTGTTGCCGGAGTTATCATCACTAAGCTTCCTCCTTCGTGGATCTCATTGGCACTCTTGATGTGGAATAAAAGGCGAGAGCAAAGGACACACATGCTCGAGGAATTGAGGGAGGATCTAGTGCCAATCTGGTACAGAAGAAGAACTTCCAGCCCCACAAGTTCAAGAACAAGGGCAAGGTTGATGGTAAAGCAAAGTTTGATGGGAAGAACAAGGCTGTGCAACACACGAACTTCAAGAAGAAGAATGACAAGAAGAAAGGTGTTTGTCATGTGGGGATCCTGATCATTGGGCTCCTAGTTGCCCTAATCGCTATGACAAGCTAGGCGGGTTGACCACTAACGGCCGGTTAGCTTCTTGGCGGCGACGTGGAGTCGGAGAGCTATGTTGGAGCAGGACGTTTCTTCTACTTAACTGCTGGTGCAGTTGGCTGACTGACACGTGGGCCCAACAGGCATCTGGGCCACATGTTAGTTACGCAAATGCACCTGCAGTTAAGTCACTGAAGTTTCTGTTCGGCTCAATTATACCTCCAACGCACCCCTTTTTAGTTGAAGAATGTATGAAATGTAATGAAATGTAATGAAATCCAGCGTGTTTATATGAAATCCGACCGTGTATGAATGAATTTATTTCGATTAGTTCGAATTCTTGTATCACTGGCATTGGATGAACATGCAAAACAATACGTACTAGCATTATTCCCAGGGTGATCACCTCGTTTGCAGCAGTTTCACATGTACTCCCTCCGGTCCTTTCTAGTCTGCATACAAGTTTTGTCTGCAGTCAAAGTATCTCTACTTTGACCAATCTTATATAAAAAAGTATGCACTTTCACAACGTGCGAAGTAAAAAGGAACAGAAGGAGTACAAAGAGTTTGAGCAGCTTTTTAGCGTTCCTGTACATTGCAATCAAACACACAAGCCTGGCAATTCATAGAGAACATTCAAAACAATCGATGATTATGCATCTCAGCGATTCACATGTCAGAGCCAATATTTACTTCACAACTAAAGAGAAAATGGATCAACGCTGCTGACAGCAAAGGGCGTCCCATTCGAAAATATCAAACACATGTCTTCTTGCTAAAATCAATGAGCAAAATTTGACAAGGTTGTCCCATTCCAAAATATCAAATGCCTACGATTGTGGAATGGGCAGGGTTTGCCATCAGTTCGGACATTGACATGGCACCTCGTGCTAAATAAACCAGCTGTTCTTCTTGTGCAGTTCCACCAAAATCAACTAAATTCGCGCGGCACCTCCTTTCTTGTGGTGGAAATGAATGATTCGATGTATTCATGAACATTTTGTGCAGTTCCCATTGAAATCAAGCTGAGCACCCCTGTTTGCACAAATACAAAAAAATTGATTAGTATAAAGCAAACTGTACTATGAATTGACAGTTTAAACAGGCACCTACATGGTCCATGTAGAGCACAGTTTTAGAAAAATGGAACTCACCGGAAAGAATCCTAGAACAACATTGTACTCGCGCATCACAGCAAGAAAATGGAGATTTGTTAGTCCTTCTGAGCTGAAGTTATTTTGGTCTTGTGGGGGGTAATGTAATGCTACCTCTTGAGCACTGCGTTGGTTTTCCCTTGAAGAGGAAAGGGTGATGCAGCAAAGTAGCGTAAGTATTTCCCTCAGTTTTTGAGAACCAAGGTATCAATCTAGTAGGAGGCCACGCACAAGTCCCTCGCACCTACACAAACAAATAAATCCTCGCAACCAACGCAATAAAGGGGTTGTCAATCCCTTCACGGTCACTTACGAGAGTGAGATCTGATAGATACGATAGGATAATATTTTTGGTATTTTTATGATGAAGATGCAATGTAAAATAGAAATCAATAAAAATAACTAAGTGTTGGAAGATTAATATGATGGAAAAATAGACCCGGGGGCCATAGGTTTCACTAGTGGCTTCTCTCATGAGCATAAGTATTACGGTGGGTGAACAAATTACTGTTGAGCAATTGACAGAATCTAGCATAGTTATGAGAATATCTAGGTATGATCATGTATATAGGCATCACGCCCGAGACAAGTAGACCGACTCCTGCCTGCATCTACTACTATTACTCCACACATCGACCGCTATCCAGCATGCATCTAGAGTATTAAGTTCATAAGAACAGAGTAACGCTTTAAGCAAGATGACATGATGTAGAGGGATAAACTCATGCAATATGATATAAACCCCATCTTGTTATCCTCGATGGCAACAATACAATACGTGCCTTGCTGCAACAACTGTCTCTGGGAAAGGACACCGTAAGATTGAACCCAAAGCTAAGCACTTCTCCCATTGCAAGAAAGATCAATCTAGTAGGCCAAACCAAACTGATAATTCGAAGAGACTTGCAAAGATAACCAATCATACATAAAAGAATTCAGAGAAGTTTCAAATATTGTTCATAGATAAACTTCATCATAAACCCACAATTCATCGATCTCAACAAACACACCGCAAAAGAAGATTACATCGAATAGATCTCCACGAGAGAGGGGGAGAACATTGTATTGAGATCCAAAAAGAGAGAAGAAGCCATCTAGCTAATAACTATGGACCCGAAGGTCTGAGGTAAACTACTCACACATCATCGGAGAGGCTATGGTGTTGATGTAGAAGCCCTCCATGATCGATTCCCCCTCCGGCGGAGCTCTGAAACAGGCCCCAAGATGGGATCTCACGGGTACAGAAGGTTGCGGCGGTGGAATTAGGTTTTTGGCTCCGTTTGATATTCTTTTTCTGCGAAACTCTGAAATAGGCAAAAAACAACAATTCTGGGCTGGGCCTCCGGTTAATAGGTTAGTCCCAAAAATAATATAAAAGTGTATAATAAAGCCCAATAATGTCCAAAACAGAATATAATATAGCATGGAACAATAAAAATTATAGGTATGTTGGAGACGTATCAAGCATCCCCAAGCTTAATTCCTGCTCGTCCTCGAGTAGGTAAATGATAAAAACAGAATTTTTGATGTGGAATGCTACTAGGCATAATTTCAATGTAATTCTTCTTAATTGTGGTATGAATATTCAGATCCGAAAGATTCAAGATAAAAGTTCAATATTGACATAAAAATAATAATACTTCAAGCGTACTAACTAAGCAATTATGTCCTCTCAAAATAACATGGCCAAAGAAAGTTCATCCCTACAAAATCATATAGTTTAGTCATGCTCGATTTTCGTCACACAAGAATGCTCTTATTATGCACAACCCCGATGACAAGCCAAGCAATTGTTTCATACTTTAGTAATCTCAAACTTTTTCAACCTTCACGCAATACATGAGCGTGAGCCATGGATATAGCACTATGGGTGGAATAGAATATAATGATGGGGGTTATGTGGAGAAGACAAAAAGGGAGAAAGTCTCACATCAACGAGGCTAATCAATGAGCTATGGAGATTCCCATAGATTGATGTTAATGCGAGGAGTAGGGATTGCCATGCAACGGATGCACTAGAGCTATAAATATATGAAAGCTCAACAAAAGAAACTAAGTGGGTGTGCATCCAACTTGCTTGCTCACGAAGACCTAGGGCATTTGAGGAAGCCCATTGTTGGAATATACAAGCCAAGTTCTATAATGCAAAATTCCCACTAGTATATGAAAGTGACAAAACAAGAGACTCTCTATCATGAATATTATGGTGCTACTTTGAAGCACAAGTGTGGTAAAAAGGATAGTAACATTGTCCCTTCTCTCTTTTTCTATCATTTTTTTAGCCTTCCTCTTCTTTTTTATGGCCTTTCTCTTTTTTTCCTCATTGGGACAATGCTCTAGAAAATGATGATCATCACACTTCTATTTATTTACAACTCAATGATTACAACTCGATACTATAACAAAGTATGACTCTATATGAATGCCTCCGGCGGTGTACCGGGATATGCAATGAACCAAGAGTGACATGTATGAAAGAATTATGAATGGTGGCTTTGCCACAAATACTATGTCAACTACATGATCATGCAAAGCAATATGACAATTATGAACGTGTCATGATAAACGGAACGGTGGAAAGTTGCATGGCAATATATCTCGGAATGGCTATGGAAATGCCATAATAGGTAGGTATGGTGGCTGTTTTCAGGAAGATATAAGGAGGTTTATGTGTGAAAGAGTGTATCATATCTCACGGGGTTTGGATGCACCCGCGAAGTTTGCACCAACTCTCAATGTGAGAAAGGGCAATGCACGGTACCGAAGAGGCTAGCAATGATGGAAAGGTGAGAGTGCGTATAATCCATGGACTCAACATTAGTCATAAAGAACTCACATACTTATTGCAAAAATCTAGAAGTCATCAAAAACCAAGCACTACGCGCATGCTCCTAGGGGGATAGATTGGTAGGAAAAGACCATCGCTCGTCCCCGACCGCCACTCATAAGGAGGACAATCAAAGAACACCTCATGTTTCAAATTTGTTACATAACGTTTACCATACGTGCATGCTACGAAACTTGCAAACTTCAACACAAGTATTTCTCAAATTCACAACTACTCAACTAGCACAACTTTGATATTACTACCTCCATGTCTCAAAACAATCATCAAGCATCAAACTTCTCTTAGTATTCAACACACTCATAAGAAAGTTTTTACTAGTTTGAATACCTAGCATATTAGGATTATTTAAGCAATTACCATGCTGTTTAAGACTCTCAAAATAATATAAGTGAATCATGAGAGAATAATAGTTTCTATAAAACAAAACCACCACCGTGCTCTAAAAGATATAATTGAAGTACTAGAGCCAAAACTGTATAACTCAAAAGATATAAGTGAAGTACATAGAGTATTCTAATAATTTCCGAATCATGTGTGTGTCTCTCAAAAGGTGTGTAAAGCAAGGATGATTGTGGTAAACTAAAAAGCAAAGACTCAAATCATACAAGACGCTCCAAGCAAAACACATATCAGGTGGTGAATAAAAATATAGCTCCAGGTAAAGTTACCGATGGAAGTAGACGAAAGAGGGGATGCCTTCCGGGGCATCCCCAAGATTTGGCTTTTAGGTGTCCTTATATTATCTTGGGGTGCCATGGGCATCCCCAAGCTTAGGCTCTTGCCACTCCTTGTTCCATAATCCATCAAATCTTTCACCCAAAACTTGAAAACTTCACAACACAAAACTCAGCAGAAAATCTCGTGAGCTCCGTTAGCGAAAGAAAACAAAATACCACTTCAAGGTACTGTAATGAACTCATTATTTATTTATATTGGTGTTAAACCTACTGTATTCCAGCTTCTCTATGGTTTATAAACTCTTTTAATAGCCATAGATTCATCAAAATAAGCAAACAACACACGAGAAACAGAATCTGTCAAAAACAGAACAGTCTGTAGTAATCTGTAACTAACGCAAACTTCTGGAACTCCAAAAATTCATCCAAAATAGTAAGACCTAGAAAATTTGTTTATTGATCAGCAGCAATTGGAATCAATATTTTATCACGTTCTGGTGATTTTTAACAATTATTTTTGTGAACAGAAAGTTTCTGGAATTTTCAGCAAGATCAAATAACTATCATCCAAGAATATCCTATAGGTTAAACTTGGCACAAACACTAATTAAAACATAAAAAGACATCTAACCAGAGGCTAGATCAAAGATTTATTCCTAAACAGAAGCAAAAAGCAAAAAACTAAAAATAAAATTGGGTTGCCTCCCAACAAGCGCTATCGTTTAACGCCCCTAACTAGGCAAAAAAGCAAGGGTAGATCTAGGTATTGCCATCTTTGGTTTTAGGGAAGAAAAGAGCAAACTTGTTGTCTATAGAATTAATCTTTCTATTTTGATAAAGCACATGGCTATTAATGGTAGAAGAAAGATTAAGGATGTTGCGGAAATTTGCATCTAGGCTAGCTTTTATCTCTTTAATAGATTCGTTTTGGTGGGAAAGCAAAAGAGACGTAGATTCAACTTTCTCATTCATGGGGTGCCCAAATATGGCTTTCATCTTTTTATAAGTGTCTACGGCATCCCCTTCAAGAAAGCCTTCTTCAAATATAGAATCTAAGACATGATTAAACGAAGAAGGTAGGGCAACATAAAAGCTCTTCAAGTAAACTCAATTTGGTATTGGGGTATATAGTTAGCCCGGATCCTTAACAGTCTATCCCAAGCATCTTTCAAAGATTCATCGAGTAAATAACAAAAAATTCCAGAATCATCTTCGTCAAAATTATTAGGACTCTCATTGACAATTCCGGCAGGTTTTTCCATAGTATTATTTATGAGTTTAGATAGAATAGAAGGGTTGTCCAAAGTACTAAAACTCGGGAGAGAACCCCCAACTCTTTTTGGTTCTGACATGGCGAAGGAAGGGCGAGCGGAAAAGAGAGGGCGAATAGAACGGCAAGGGTGAAGTGGGGGAGAGGAAAACGAGAGGCAAATGGCAAATAATGTAATGCGGGAGATAAGGGTTTGTGATGGGTACTTGGTATGTTGACTTTTGCGTAGACTCCCCGGCAACGGCGCCAGAAATCCTTCTTGCTACCTCTTGAGCACTGCGTTGGTTTTCCCTTGAAGAGGAAAGGGTGATGCAGCAAAGTAGCGTAAGTATTTCCCTCAGTTTTTGAGAACCAAGGTATCAATCCAGTAGGAGGCCACACACAAGTCCCTCGCACCTACACAAACAAATAAATCCTCGCAACCAACGCAATAAAGGGGTTGTCAATCCCTTCACGGTCACTTACGAGAGTGAGATCTGATAGATAAGATAGGATAATATTTTTGGTATTTTTATGATGAAGATGCAAAGTAAAATAGAAAGCAATAAAAATAACTAAGTGTTGGAAGATTAATATGATGGAAAAATAGACCCGGGGGCCATAGGTTTCACTAGTGGCTTCTCTCATGAGCATAAGTATTACGGTGGGTGAACAAATTACTATTGAGAAATTGACAGAACTGAGCATAGTTATGAGAATATCTAGGTATGATCATGTATATAGGCATCACGTCCGAGACAAGTAGACCGACTCCTGCCTGCATCTACTACTATTACACCACACATCGACCGCTATCCAGCATGCATCTAGAGTATTAAGTTCATAAGAATAGAGTAACACTTTAAGCAAGATGACATGATGTAGAGGGATAAACTCATGCAATATGATATAAACCCCATCTTGTTATCCTCGATGGCAACAATACAATACGTGCCTTGCTGCCCCTACTGTCACTGGGAAAGGACACCGCAAGATTGAACCCAAAGATAACCAATCATACATAAAAGAATTCAGAGAAGATTCAAATATTGTTCATAGATAAACTTGATCATAAACCCACAATCCATCGATCTCAACAAACACACCGCAAAAGAAGATTACATCGAATAGATCTCCACGAGAGAGGGGGAGAACATTGTATTGAGATCCGAAAAGAGAGAAGAAGCCATCTAGCTAATAACTATGGACCCGAAGGTCTGAGGTAAACTACTCACACATCATCGGAGAAGCTTTGGTGTTGATGTAGAAGCCCTCCGTGATCGATGCCCCCTCCGGTGGAGCTCCGGAACAGGCCCCAAGATAGGATCTCACGGGTACAGAAGGTTGCGGCGGTGGAATTAGGTTTTTGGCTCCATTTGATATTCTTTTTCTGCGAAACTCTGAAATAGGCAAAAAACAGCAATTCTGGGCTGGGCCTCCGGTTAATAGGTTAGTCCCAAAAATAATATAAAAGTGTATAATAAAGCCCAATAATGTGCAAAACAGAATATAATATAGCATGGAACAATCAAAAATTATAGATACGTTGGAGACGTATCATGTAACCATCCTTCAACTACTCCTTTCTGATGAGAAGATAGACATGGCTTCTTCATCCTGGCACAATCGGAACTAGTCACTTCACGTACTCCGTATTCTTCTTCAGAGGAGGATGATCCTGTTGTGCAAAGACAAGAGGACAACTAAATGCTAGCATCCCTGTTTGCTCCAAAAAAAGGAAAGGAAATATTTAAACAGCACAGATGAAGCACTTCTCAAGGACAATACCACTTTTTGATGACAGTATCTAAACAGTAGCACAACACCAATAGAGATGACAAAGCTCAATCATATGGATGAAATCAGTGGGCAAGTACCAACCTTTGTCAGGAGGCTTATTGTGTAGAGCATATAGATGAAGCACTTCTCTGGAACCATCTGTTGCTATCTACTGTGGTGGCCATGCTTACTATATACTCCACGATTAGTTTAATGTTTCCAACATCTTCTTGTGCAGTTCCACTAAAATATATGGTATCTTCAAAGAAGATCCCTGTTTGCACAAGTAGAGATAATTACGTATTACATTAAGAGTGGCATCAAATCAGTGGCAAAACAATTGCTCGTTCCAGCCATAGCAATAAATTAAAATGCAAAACTATATCATTACTTGTGTCATCACAGTTCCAGTGCTTCATTACAGCACCGGGAGTTGATTTTTGTTTTTCTTCCGCTTGTTCTTCCCCTTCATCACTTGGTTCAATAACAGACAAGCTTCGCCTTCAATGTAAGATTTGGCATGTCAATTAGGTTGCACAAGTATAGCACTAAACAATGACATTAATTTTCTGATGAAAGTGGCAAAATACAGGCCAACAGTTGTGAAATATCCTTATCTTACCTCAGTGGGATCGGATATTATGGTGCACATACAGATTGGAAGTCTTGTCTCCATTTGTGCAGTTCAATAAAATCAAGCAACATTACCGTACAAGTAGCACAACATATGAAAGCACACTACAGAATCATGTGAAAGAAGGCTAGTACTGACCTCTCATGACGTGGAATTCAAACAACTCACAAGAAGAAGATCTGAACCAAATTTTCCAACACGGATAGGAAGTAAGATCTCCTCTTGTACAGTTCCACTAAGATCAAGCAATCAAGCAACATTGTCGGTGTGACATTTTGGTTGAACTGCACAAAACACTCTTAAAACAAAAGTGTTTTGTGCAGTGCAACAAAAGGTCATAATGGCAACGAGGTGAAGTAGATAACCCTGTTTACACGGAGGTGCAAAGGAAACAACTAGTGGTCAATAACGGTGGATGACACAGAAGCCAACAAAAAGAAGCATCTACCTTATCTAAATGGGAAAGAAAGCAAGACAGTAGCATTTCACAAACGGTGGCATTGATTAATATTAACAGAGAGATTATATTAACAATAAAATTCGTTAAACATGTAATTTGCTTTTAACCGTGGCATTGCATCAATTTTCCAGCGGCATTATTAGAGGGTGTTTGTTTACAGGGAAATTTTGGTGGAGGGAGTAAAAAACTCCGTGTCAGTCCTATCTAAACCAAACAGGAGGGACTTTTAGGGACTAAAAGTGGGCATTTGGGACTAAAGAAAGAAGACCCTGAGAGAGAGTCTTTTTGGGACTTTTTCCAACAGTTGCCCCTGCCACGCATCGCACCTTGTCTCTATTAGTTCATTACTAGGGGTAACATGGTCTTTTAGCATGTCATTTAATAACCTCTAGTCCATGTTTAGTCCCTGGAACCAAGCAGGTAGGGACTAGGGAGTTTTTAACCAAACAGGGCCTTAGATTAACAACAGCTAAAGAGTTGCATGGGACAGTGGACGCACCAGCACCATGTGCATCTACCGATGTACTGGGGTGATGCATAGTCTGTTGCAACAAAGAACAAACAACCAAGGAGCATATTTGTGTTGGTCCTAGTTTTGTTATCTTTAGACACCTTTCCCTTTCGAAGACCAAGAAACCAAATTGTTACCAAGAAAAACACAAAATTCGGATGTGGACCGACGAGTATCTGGACAACCAGCCCAGTCTGCATCAGAGTAAGCTGTCAAGGAGGTGGGAGAGGAGTTGTTGATATGAAGACCTAAGTCTAGTGTGCCTTTTAGATACCGAAGAATACGTTTGACATGATTGTAGTGTGGAATACGAGGATCGTGCATGTATAAACATGTTGGGAATCGTAGCAGAATTTTAAAATTTTCCTACGCTCACCAAGATCCATCTATGGAGTATACTAGCAACGAGGAGAAAGGAGTGCATCTACATACCCTTGTAGATAGCGAGCGGAAGCGTTCCAATGAACGAGGTTGATGGAGTCATACTCGCCGTGATCCAAATCACCGATGACCGAGTGCCGAACGGACGGCACCTCCGCGTTCAACACACGTACGGTGCAGTGACGTTCTCCTCCTTCTTGATCCAGCAAGGGGGAAGGAGAGGTTGATGGAGATCCAGCAGCACGACGGCGTGGTGCTGGAAGTAGCGGGGATCCCGGCAGGGCTTCGCCAAGCACAAGCGGGAGGGAGAGGTGTTGCAGGGGGAGAGGGAGGCGCCAGGGGCTGTGGTGCTGCTCCCCTCCCTCCCCACTATTTATAGGGGTCCTGGGGGGTGCCGGCCACCCTGGAGATCCCATCTCAGGGGGGGCGGCGGCCAAGGGGGTGGCTTGCCCCCCAAGGCAAGTGGGGCGCCCCCCCACCCCTAGGGTTTCCAACCCTAGGCGCAGGGGGAGGCCCAAGGGGGGCGCCCCAGCCCACTAAGGGCTGGTTCCCTTCCCACTTCAGCCCATGGGGCCCTCCGGGACAGGTGGCCCCACCCGGTGGACCCCCGGGACCCTTCCGGTGGTCCCGATACAATACCGATAACCCCCGAAACTTTCCCGGTGGCCGAAACTGGACTTCCTATATATAATTCTTCACCTCCGGACCATTCCGGAACTCCTCGTGACGTCCGGGATCTCATCCGGGACTCCAAACAACTTTCGGGTTTCCGCATACTAATATCTTTACAACCCTAACGTCACCGAACCTTAAGTGTGTAGACCCTACGGGTTCGGCAGACATGCAGACATGACCGAGACGCCTCTCCGGTCAATAACCAACAGCGGGATCTAGATACCCATGTTGGCTCCTACATGTTCCACGATGATCTTATCGGATGAACCACGATGTCGAGGATTCAATCAATCCCGTATACAATTCCCTTTGTCAATCGGTACGTTACTTGCCCGAGATTCGATCGTCGGTATCCCAATACCTTGTTCAATCTCGTTACCGGCAAGTCACTTTACTCGTACCGTAATGCATGATCCCGTGGCTAACTCCTTAGTCACATTGAGCTCATTATGATGATGCATTACCGAGTGGGCCCAGAGATACCTCTCCGTCATACGGAGTGACAAATCCCAGTCTCGATCCGTGCCAACTCAACAGACACTTTCGGAGATACCCGTAGTGTACCTTTATAGTCACCCAGTTACGTTGTGACGTTTGGTACACCCAAAGCACTCCTACAGTATCCGGGAGTTGCACGATCTCATGGTCTAAGGAAATGATACTTGACATTGGAAAAGCTCTAGCAAACGAACTACACGATCTTTAGTGCTATGCTTAGGATTGGGTCTTGTCCATCACATCATTCTCCTAATGATGTGATCCCGTTATCAATGACATCCAATGTCCATAGTCAGGAAACCATGACTATATGTTGATCAACGAGCTAGTCAACTAGAGGCTTACTAGGGACACGTTGTGGTCTATGTATTCGCACATGTATTACGATTTCCGGATAACACAATTATAGCATGAATACACAATTATCATGAACAAGGAAATATAATAATAACCATTTATTATTGCCTCTAGGGCATATTTCCAACAGTCTCCCACTTGCATTAGAGTCAATAATCTAGTTACATTGTGATGAATCGAACACCCATAGAATTCTGGTGTTGATCATGTTTTGCTCTAGGGAGAGGTTTAGTCAACGGATCTGCTACATTCAGGTCCGTATGTACTTTACAAATATCTATGTCTCCATTTTGAACACTTTCAGGAATGGAGTTGAAGCGACGCATGATATGCCTGGTCTTCCTGTGAAACCTGGGCTCCTTGGCAAGGGCAATAGCTCCAGTGTTGTCACAGAAGAGAGTCATCGGGCCCGACGCATTGGGAATCACCCCTAGGTCGGTAATGAACTCCTTTATCCAGACTGCTTCCTGTGCTGCCTCTGAGGCCGCCATGTACTCCGCTTCACATGTAGATCCCGCCACGACGCTTTGCTTGCAACTGCACCAGCTTACTGCCCCTCCATTCAAAATATACACGTATCCGGTTTGTGACTTCGAGTCATCCAGATCTGTGTCGAAGCTAGCATCGACGAAACCCTTTACGACGAGCTCTTCGTCACCTCCATAAACGAGAAACATATCCTTAGTCCTCTTCAGGTACTTCAGGATATTCTTGACCGCTGTCCAGTGTTCCATGCCGGGATTACTTTGGTACCTTCCTACCAAACTTACGGCAAGGTTTACATCAGGTCTGGTACACAGCATGGCATACATAATAGACCCTATGGCCGAGGCATAGGGGATGACACTCATCTTTTCTCTATCTTCTGCCGTGGTCGGGCATTGAGCCGTGCTCAATTGCACACCTTGCAATACAGGCAAGAACCCCTTCTTGGACTGATCCATATTGAACTTCTTCAATATCTTGTCAAGGTACGTACTCTGTGAAAGACCAATGAGGCGTCTTGATCTATCTCTATAGATCTTGATGCCTAATATATAAGCAGCTTCTCCAAGGTCCTTCATTGAAAAACACTTATTCAAATAGGCCTTTATACTTTCCAAGAATTCTATATCATTTCCCATCAATAGTATGTCATCCACATATAATATGAGAAATGCTACAGAGCTCCCACTCACTTTCTTGTAAACACAGGCTTCTCCATAAGTCTGTGTAAACCCAAACGCTTTGATCATCTCATCAAAGCGAATGTTCCAACTCCGAGATGCTTGCACCAGCCCATAGATTGAGCGCTGGAGCTTGCATACTTTGTTAGCATTCTTAGGATCGACAAAACCTTCCGGCTGCATCATATACAATTCTTCCTTAAGGAAGCCGTTAAGGAATGCCGTTTTGACGTCCATCTGCCATATCTCATAATCATAGTATGCGGCAATTGCTAACATGATTCGGACGGACTTCAGCTTCGCTACGGGTGAGAAAGTCTCATCGTAGTCAACCCCTTGAACTTGTCGATAACCCTTAGCGACAAGTCGAGCCTTATAGATGGTCACATTACCATCCGCGTCTGTCTTCTTCTTAAAGATCCATTTATTTTCTATGGCTCGCCGATCATCGGGCAAGTCAGTCAAAGTCCATACTTCGTTTTCATACATGGATCCTATCTCGGATTTCATGGCTTCTAGCCATTTGTCGGAATCCGGGCCCGCCATCGCTTCTTCATAGTTCGAAGGTTCACCGTTGTCTAACAACATGATTTCCAGGACAGGGTTGCCGTACCACTCTGGTGCGGAACGTGTCCTTGTGGACCTACGAAGTTCAGCAGTAACTTGATCCGAAGCTTCATGATCATCATCATTAACTTCCTCCCCAGTCGGTGTAGGCACCACAGGAACATCTTCCCGCGCTGCGCTACTTTCCGGTTCGGAAGGGGTGACTATCACCTCATCAAGTTCCACTTTCCTCCCACTTACTTCCTTCGAGAGAAACTCTTTCTCCAGAAAGGACCCGTTCTTGGCAACGAAGATCTTGCCTTCGGATCTGAGGTAGAAGGTATACCCAATAGTTTCCTTAGGGTATCCTATGAAGACGCATTTCTCCGACTTGGGTTCGAGCTTTTCAGGTTGAAGTTTCTTGACATAAGCATCGCATCCCCAAACTTTTAGAAACGACAGCTTAGGTTTCTTCCCAAACCATAATTCATACGGTGTCGTCTCAACGGATTTCGACGGAGCCCTATTTAAAGTGAATGCGGCAGTCTCTAAAGCATAGCCCCAAAATGAGAGCGGTAAATCGGTAAGAGACATCATAGATCGCACCATATCCAATAGAGTGCGATTACGACGTTCGGACACACCGTTTCGCTGAGGTGTTCCAGGCGGCGTGAGTTGTGAAACGATTCCACATTTCCTTAAGTGCGCACCAAATTCGTGACTTAAATATTCTCCACCACGATCTGATCGTAAGAATTTTATTTTCTGTCACGTTGATTCTCAACCTCACTCTGAAATTCCTTGAACTTTTCAAAGGTTTCAGACTTGTGTTTCATTAGGTAGACATACCCATATCTACTTAAGTCATCAGTGAGAGTGAGAACATAACGATATCCTCCGCGAGCCTCAACACTCATTGGACCGCACACATCGGTATGTATGATTTCCAATAAGTTGGTTGCTCGCTCCATTGTTCCGGAGAACGGAGTCTTGGTCATCTTACCCATGAGGCATGGTTCGCACGTGTCAAATGATTCGTAATCAAGAGACTCCAAAAGTCCATCTGCATGGAGCTTCTTCATGCGCTTGACACCAATGTGACCAAGGCGGCAGTGCCACAAGTATGTGGGACTATCGTTATCAACTTTACATCTTTTGGTATTCACACTATGAATATGTGTAACATCACGTTCGAGATTCATCAAGAATAAACCATTGACCAGCGGGGCATGACCATAAAACATATCTCTCAATAAATAGAACAACCATTATTCTCGGATTTAAATGAGTAGCCATCTCGAATTAAACGAGATCCAGATACAATGTTCATGCTCAAAGCTGGCACTAAATAACAATTATTGAGGTTTAAAACTAATCCCGTAGGTAGATGCAGAGGTAGCGTGCCGACGGCGATCACATCGACCTTGGAACCATTCCCGACGCGCATCGTCACCTCGTCCTTCGCCAGTCTCCGTTTATTCCGCAGTTCCTGTTTTGAGTTACAAATATGAGCAACCGCACCGGTATCAAATACCCAGGAGCTACTACGAGTACTGGTAAGGTACACATCAATTACATGTATATCACATATACCTTTGGTGTTGCCGGCCTTCTTGTCCGCTAAGTATTTGGGGCAGTTCCGCTTCCAGTGACCACTTCCCTTGCAATAAAAGCACTCAGTCTCAGGCTTGGGTCCATTCTTTGACTTCTTCCCGGCAACTGGCTTACCGGGCGCGGCAACTCCCTTGCCGTCCTTCTTGAAGTTCTTCTTACCCTTGCCCTTCTTGAACTTAGTGGTTTTATTCACCATCAACACTTGATGTTCCTTTTCTGATCTCCACCTCCGCTGATTTCAGCATTGAATATACCTCAGGAATGGTCTTTTCCATCCCCTGCATATTGAAGTTCATCACAAAGCTCTTGTAGCTTGGTGGAAGCGACTGAAGGATTCTGTCAATGACCGCGTCATCCGGGAGATTAACTCCCAGCTGAGACAAGCGGTTGTGTAACCCAGACATTCTGAGTATGTGCTCACTAACAGAACTATTTTCCTCCATTTTACAGCTGAAGAACTTGTCGGAGACTTCATATCTCTCGACCCGGGCATGAGCTTGGAAAACCATTTTCAGCTCTTCGAACATCTCGTATGCTCCATGTTTCTCAAAACGCTTTTGGAGACCCGGTTCTAAGCTGTAAAGCATGCCGCACTGAACGAGGGAGTAATCATCAGCACGTGATTGCCAAGCGTTCATAACGTCTTGGTTCTCTGGGATTGGTGCTTCACCTAGCGGTGCTTCTAGGACATAATCTTTCTTGGCAGCTATGAGGATGATCCTCAGGTTCCGGACCCAGTCCGTATAGTTGCTGCCATCATCTTTCAGCTTGGTTTTCTCTAGGAACGCGTTGAAGTTGAGGACAACGTGGGCCATTTGATCTACAAGACATATTGTAAAGATTTTAGACTAAGTTCATGATAATTAAGTTCATCTAATCAAATTATTCAATGAACTCCCACTCAGATAGACATCCCTCTAGTCATCTAAGTGAAACATGATCCGAGTTAACTAGGCCGTGTCCGATCATCACGTGAGACGGACTAGGCAAGATCGGTGAACATCTCCATGTTGATCGTATCTTCTATACGACTCATGCTCGACCTTTCGGTCCTCCGTGTTCCGAGGCCATGTCTGTACATGCTAGGCTCGTCAAGTCAACCTAAGTGTATTGCGTGTGTTCCGAGGCCATGTCTGTACATGCTAGGCTCGTCAACACCCGTTGTATGCGAACGTTAGAATCTATCACACCCGATCATCACGTGGTGCTTCGAAACAACGAACCTTCGCAACGGTGCACAGTTAGGGGCAACACTTTCTTGAAATTATTATAAGGGATCATCTTACTTACTACCGTCATTCTAAGCAAATAAGATGCAAAATATGATAAACATCACATGCAATCAAATAGTGACATGATATGGCCAATATCATTTTGCTCCTTTGATCTCCATCTTCGGGGCGCCATGATCATCTTCGTCACCGGCATGACACCATGATCTCCATCATCATGATCTCCATCATTGTGTCTTCATGAAGTTGTCACGCCAACGATTACTTCTACTTCTATGGCTAACGCGTTTAGCAATAAAGTAAAGTAATTTACATGGCGTTATTCAATGACACGCAGGTCATACAAAAAATAAAGACAACTCCTATGGCTCCTGCCGGTTGTCATACTCATCGACATGCAAGTCGTGATTCCTATTACAAGAATATGATCAATCTCATACATCACATATATCATTCATCACATCTTCTGGCCATATCACATCACAAGGCACATGCTGCAAAAACAAGTTAGACGTCCTCTAATTGTTGTTGCAAGTTTTTACGTGGCTTCTATAGGTTTCTAGCAAGAACGTTTCTTACCTACGTAAAACCACAACGTGATATGCCAATTTCTATTTACCCTTCATAAGGACCCTTTTCATCGAATCCGTTCCGACTAAAGTGGGAGAGACAGACACCCGCTAGCCACCTTATGCAACTAGTGCATGTCAGTCGGTGGAACCTGTCTCACGTAAGCGTACGTGTAAGGTCGGTCCGGGCCGCTTCATCCCACAATACCGCCGAAACAAGATAAGACTAGTAGTGGCAAGAAAAATTGACAACATCTACGCCCACAACTGCTTTGTGTTCTACTCGTGCATAGTAACTACGCATAGGCCTGGCTCATGATGCCACTGTTGGGGAATCGTAGCAGAATTTTAAAATTTTCCTACGCATCACCAAGATCCATCTATGGAGTATACTAGCAACGAGGGAAAGGAGTGCATCTACATACCCTTGTAGATCGCGAGCGGAAGCGTTCCAATGAACGAGGTTGATGGAGTCGTACTCGCCGTGATCCAAATCACCGATGACCGAGTGCCGAACGGACGGCACCTCCGCGTTCAACACACGTACGGTGCAGCGACGTTCTCCTCCTTCTTGATCCAGCAAGGGGGAAGGAGAGGTTGATGGATATCCAGCAGCACGACGGCATGGTGGTGGAAGTAGCGGGGATCCCGGCAGGGCTTCGCCAAGCACAAGCGGGAGGGAGAGGTGTTGCAGGGGGACAGGGAGGCGCCAGGGGCTGTGGTGCTGCTGCCCTCCCTCCCCCCCACTATTTATAGGGGTCCTGGGGGGGCGCCGGCCACCCTGGAGATCCCATCTGAGGGGGGCGGCGGCCAAGGGGGTGGCTTGCCCCCCAAGGCAAGTGGGGCGCCCCCCACCCCTAGGGTTTCCAACCCTAGGCGCAGGGGGAGGCCCAAGGGGGGCGCCCCAGCCCACTAAGGGCTGGTTCCCTTCCCACTTCAGCCCATGGGGCCCTCCGGGACAGGTGGCCCCACCCGGTGGACCCCCGGGACCCTTCCGGTGGTCCCGGTACAATACCGATAACCCCCGAAACTTTCCCGGTGGCCGAAACTGGACTTCCTATATATAATTCTTCACCTCCGGACCATTCCGGAACTCCTCGTGACGTCCGGGATCTCATCCGGGACTCCAAACAACTTTTGGGTTTCCGCATACTAATATCTCTACAACCCTAGCGTCACCGAACCTTAAGTGTGTAGACCCTACGGGTTCGGGAGACATGCAGACATGACCGAGACGCCTCTCCGGTCAATAACCAACAGCGGGATCTAGATACCCATGTTGGCTCCTACATGTTCCACGATGATCTCATCGGATGAACCACGATGTCGAGGATTCAATCAATCCCGTATACAATTCCCTTTGTCAATCGGTACATTACTTGCCCGAGATTCGATCGTCGGTATCCCAATACCTTGTTCAATCTCGTTACCGGCAAGTCACTTTACTCGTACCGTAATGCATGATCCCGTGGCTAACTCCTTAGTCACATTGAGCTCATTATGATGATACATTACCGAGTGGGCCCAGAGATACCTCTCCGTCACACGGAGTGACAAATCCCAGTCTCGATCCATGCCAACTCAATAGACACTTTCGGAGATACCCGTAGTGTACCTTTATAGTCACCCAGTTACGTTGTGACGTTTGGTACACCCAAAGCACTCCTACGGTATCCAGGAGTTGCACGATCTCATGGTCTAAGGAAATGATACTTGACATTGGAAAAGCTCTAGCAAACGAACTACACGATCTTTAGTGCTATGCTTAGGATTGGGTCTTGTCCATCACATCATTCTCCTAATGATGTGATCCCGTTATCAATGACATCCAATGTCCATAGTCAGGAAACCATGACTATCTGTTGATCAACGAGCTAGTCAACTAGAGGCTTACTAGGGACACGTTGTGGTCTATGTATTCACACATGTATTACGATTTCCGGATAACACAATTATAGCATGAACAATACACAATTATCATGAACAAGGAAATATAATAATAACCATTTATTATTGCCTCTAGGGCATATTTCCAACAAAACAAGCTTGTTGGAGAGCAAAAGAAATTTCAGGACGAGTGAGAGTGAGATACTGAAGTGCACCGGTAAGAAGGATTAGAGATAGGATCACCGTCGGCAGAGAGTTTGGAACTTGTATCAACAGGGGTACGGGAAGTTTGACAATCAAGCATACCAGCACGAGAAAGAAGATCCAGAGTGTACTGGCGTTGAGACAAGAAAAGACCAGAGGAGTCACGGATAACAGCAATACCTAAGAAGTGGTGAAGAAGACCTAAATCTGTCGTAGAGAATTCGTGGCGAAGAAGAGAGATAATATGATCTAAAAGTTGTTGTGAGGAAGCTGTGAGGATAATATCATCAACATATAAAAGAAGGTAAGCAGTGTTGGTGTTGTGATGAAAGGTGAAGAGTGAAGTGTCAGAACGGGGAGGGGTAAAACCGATGGTTTGAGAATAAGTAGAAAAGCATTGGAACCAGGCACGTGGTGCTTGTTTAAGACCATAAAGAGATTTGTTAAGAAGACAAACATGATTAGGATAGGAGGAATAGTTTGGACTTGGACGCCAGACGGATGGTTGAGGAGGTGCTGTTGGTGGAGGTAGAGCTAGAGTAGAGGTAGAGGCGGAGGAGGCCGCGGCCGCGGCGACCTGGGCGGCGACGATGGCGGCGCGCCGCTCGGAGTAGCCGGGCGGCGGCGGCGGCGGCGGGGCCGGCGGGTTAGCCATACCCTAGGATCGTAAGTCTGATACCATGTAGAATTGTATTGAATAATAGTAGATACAATATTGTGCCGGTACAAGAAGTATATATAAGAGCCAAGCCGCACCTAACCTTGCCTTATTACAATCCGAGTAGGAGTCTTAATCCTATTACAAGTTGTATTCTAACAGTTTCATCAAAACAAGCAAAACAATGCATCAATAACAGAATCTGTCTAAAACAGGACAGTCTGTAGTAATCTGAACATTAACCATACTTCTGGTACTCCAAAAATTCTGAAAAAAGTAGGAAAAATAAAAAAATTGTATAGAAATACAGTGCAACAAGTTTCAGAACCGTTTGACGTTCCAGTAAAAAATGTAAAATCGCACACTACAGCCAAAGTTTCTGTTTTGCACCGCACAAACCAACAAGCAATCTAAACATCCTAAAGGCAAACCTTGGCACATTATTTTTATAATACAATGGAATTGTACAAGGGGATAATTATTTCTGTGAGAATCTTCATGAATTTTTTTACATTGTTTCCATGAGCATGAACACAAATGTTCAAGGTCGACCCTCACTTCTGCAATGCATAACTTCCAATCGCTTCTCTTTAGTGAAAAGGTTTTTAAGTTCCCCTCTATGTTTTTTGTTTTTTAACTTTATAAAAGCACTCAACAGAAATAAGTGACTCTCTAAAACTTCCGGGTTGTCTCCCTGACAGCGCTTTCTTTAAAGCCATTAAGCTAGGCATAAAGTGCTCAAGTAATGGATCCACCCGGATCCCAAAGTATATCAAAACCAATTTGAATCAACAATGATTTAGCATTTAGTAGTGAGCACAAAACAACATATATCAAGTAATGACGAAGTCTAACTCTCTTCCTATGCATCGGCATGTCATACAAGAACAATTCATGCACATCAAGTAAAGGCCAATACATAGCATAAGAAGTTTCTTGCAATTCTTTCGTGTTGGAAACATAGAGAGGCAGAGATGTAGTTCCTCTCTCATAATAATTACAAGTAGGAGCAGCAAGCACATGCATATTATATTCATCAAAATTATCATGTGTAGTAGTAGAATGCAACTCATCAATGTAATCCTTAATAAGTGCAAACTTCTCCGATGTAGTGTAGTTGGGAGAATTCAAAAAGATAATAGGATTATCATGTGTGGGTGCAATAGCAACAATTTCATTCTTAACATAAGGAACAATAGCAAGTTCAGCTCCATAAGCATAATTCATATTGGCATCATGGCCACAAGCATACCAAGCATCAAGTTCATCAAAAAGGGATATTTCAAATGAATCAACGGGATCATAGCAATTATCATAGCAATCATCCTTCGGTAAGCATGAAGGGAAATTAAATAATGTATGAGTTGAAGAGTTACTCTCATTAGAAGGTAGGCACGGGTAGCTAATCCGATCTTCCTTCTTTTGTTCTTCGCTCTCCTCATCATCTTTTTCATCCAATGAGCTCACAGTTTCATCAATTCCTTCTTCCATAGACTCCTGCAAAATATTAGTCTCTTCTTGGACAGCGGAGACTTTCTCAATAAATTCATCAATATCGGAATTGTATTTATAATTATCATAGCAATATTTAAGGATGTCAAAATTTTCAGGTCTATAAACATCATCATCAAAAGCTTCATATTTTTCAAACAAAGATCCAATTTCATAAGAACCCTTAAAAGCAACAAATTCTTCTATTCGTTCCACATCATAATAATCATATATACCATTAGCATAAGAAGCCAAGGTTTTATTATCATTAAATTCACATGAAAAGGGAAGATGTGGAGTGTTCATTCTAGAGCAACAAGTATAATCATATCTCTGGCATAAATCCCAAGCATACCATTGCAACATTTCAATTTGATCCCATAAAAGTTTTCCCTTTTGAGTCAAGCGATAATCCCTAAAATATTCACGTTGATCCAACGTTACTCCCATTATATAGTTGAATGGGGTTTTCTCAGGATTATCAAAGTAGTGCATAATATTTTTAACATAGCAAGCATCGAGGGTTTTAGGAGGTTCCCCATCTCCATGAGTAACGAGTACCACTAAATTTTTTGGTGTTTCGTGTTCCATATCCATAACTAAAGATAGAGAACAACTTAGAACAGGAAATAAAAACTACTTAGTGACAAAGCAAACAAGCACACACGAGAATATTCACCCCACGCTATTGCTCCCCGGCAACGGCGCTAGAAAAACGTCTTGATAACCCACAAGTATAGGGGATCAATTGTAGCCTCTTTCTATAAGTAAGAGTGTCAAACCCAACGAGGAGCTAAAGGTAGAACAAATATTCCCTCAAGTTCTATCGACCACCGATACAACTCTACGCATGCTTGACGTTTGCTTTACCGGAAACAAGTATGAAACTATTTTGCAAGGATAAAACTATGAGTATTTTGCGAGAATAAAACTATGAATAAATTGCAAGGTAATAAAAGTGGATAGCTTTTGTCAATAAGAAAGTCATTTGTCCCTAGGCAATCGATAACAAGTACCGGTAATCATTCTTGTAATTTTATATGAGGGAGAGGCATGAGCTAACATACTTTCTCTACTTGGATCATATGCACTTATGATTGGAACTCTAGCAAGCATCCGCAACTACTAAAGATCATTAAGGTTGTGTAACCCAACCATAACATTAAGTATCAAGTCCTCTTTACTCCCATACGTCATACCCCAGTTACTCGGGTTTAAGTTTCTGTCACTCTCACAACCCACCATAAGCGAACCATGAACATATTGCAACACCCTACAGCGGGGGCCCCTCACGTTTGCGCGAGACGGAGGGCACCGTAGGACAGCGCCATAAATAAAATATACAAACATACCAACCAAGATCACGATTAACCCATAGGACAAAACGGATCTACTCAAACATCATAGGATAACCATAGATCATTGGGAAATAATATATGGAGTTGAGCACCATGTTTAAGTAGAGATTACAGCGGGGAGAAGAGGTGTTACACCGCTGCATAGAGGGGGTGAAAGTTGGTGTTGACGGTAGCAAGATTGTTGGTGTAGATCACCGTCCCGATCCTAGCCCCGGTGGCACTCCGGCGCCACCGAGAGAGAGGGGGAGAGAGCCCCCCTCCTTCTTCTTCTTCCTTGGCCTCCCCCCTAGATGGGAGGAGAGTTCCCCCTCTGGTCCATGGCCTCCATGGCGGCGGAGGGGCGGGAGCCCCTCCGAGATTGGATCTCCCTCTCTGTTCTCTTCTGTTTTGCGTTCCCCAGATTTGGCCGAAAGCCGTTTCTTATATTTCCGGAGACCCGTAACTCCGATTGCGCTGAGATTTTTACACGATTTTTTTCCGAATATAAGCTTCCTTGCGTCCGAAGTAGAGGTCCAACCAATGTACAAGGTGGGCACAACCCACCACCGCGCGCCAGGGGCCTCTGGCGTGCCCTGGTGTATTGTGCCCTCTGTGGGGCTCCGTTTGTGGTGATTCCAACTCCCAAAAATCACAAATATTCCAAAATAAATCTCCGTATTTTTTTATTGCATTTGGACTTTGTTTGATATGGATACTCTACAATACAAAAAACATGCAGAAAACAGGAACTCGCACTAGGCACTGGATCAATAGGTTAGTCCAATAAATCATATAAAAAGTTGCCAAAAGTATGTGAAAGTGGTATAATATTGGCATGAAACAATCAAAAATTATAAATACGACGGAGACGTATCAGCAACCAACCAGTTTTGGGAACATTGAACCGGGTATTTTCTGTGTTGTTTGCTTTTTTTTCACTTTCTATTGTATTTTATGTTTTCGCTTTTCCTTTTCATTTTTCCTTTTTTCTGTTTCTTCTATTTTCTTTTTCTTTCCTTTTCTTTTCTTCAAGTTTATTTCCGTCTCAAAACTGTTCAGAAATTTGAAAAATGATTGCATTTTAAATAATTTGTTCAAAATTTTAAAAACTATTCCTGTTTTCATATTTTGTTTGTAAATTTATGAAAAAAAAATTGAATTCAAAATATGTTAGTATGATTGAAAATTTGACACAAATATTAAAAAATTTATGGTTTTCAAATTTTGTGCACAAATTCAAAATTGTTCATGTTTTTAAAATTTATTTGCAAATTCAAAAACGTTCGGGGAATTCCAAACATGTTGCATCCTCCAAAAATTGTTTAATATTTCGAAAATATTTGGGAACTTCTAATTTTGTTCAAAAAATAAAAAAATGTTCACAGATTCAAAAAGTATTCCTGTTTTTAAGTTTTGTTCATAAATTTCAAAATTTGTTCACAAAATTACAAAATGTTCTAGTTTTCAATTCTTTTGCACATCATAAAAAAATCCATCTTTTTAAAATAATTTCGCAAATTCAGAAAATACTCCTTGAATTTTAAAAAACATTCACATTTCTAAATAATTGTTCATAATGACGGATTTTTTGGGGGAATTATAAAATTTGTCCACAAATTCAATAAAATTTCATATTTTAAAATTTTGTTCGCAATTCAGAAATTGTTTTGTGGAATTTTAAGAAATTGTTCTTCTATGTTCGCGTTTTCAAATTGTGTTTCCATTTCTCAAAAAATGTTCAAAATTTCTATAGAATATCGGGTTTTACAATAAATGAATAAATATTCTAATTTTGTTTGTTTTCTTCAAAAATATGTTCATGGTTTCTATTTTTTCAAATAATTCATAAATCTATGCGCTACAGTAATATTCCGTTTCAGTCAATTCTTAAAGATATTGCACTGCGTTTTCGTGACGAGCAGACCTCATATTCAAGTTGAAGGCAGGAGTTTGATTCCTAGCCACAGTGTTTTTATTTACGTATTTTGGTCGCTCTACACAGCCAACTTCGTTGTTTTCGAGTGGGCCGGCCCAGTCGAGGTCTGCCTTTTGCGTCTGCTTGCTATTGGACGCAATAAGCGTCCAGTAGGAGCTCACTTGATGGCAATGGGTCCCCATCACCCGCGTACTCTGCGGGTAAAAACCCTATTAGAATAAGTGTATGGAACAAAAATTTACCCATGGATACTTAAACAGAAAAATATCATACCCATCGGTTAGAGAGGGTAAGGGTATGGGATCGTATAACCCATGCCCGCGTACCCATGTACCCATCTAAAATATTGAAAAAGTTATACTCTTGACGGACATGGGTGGTAGGTAAGCTCAGGATGGATGGCTAAGGGTATGAGGGTGGCTCCACCATACCCATACCCTGCGGGTGCCATCCTTACCCTTGTTAGGCCCTCAAAGTTTGAAGCAGAAGCCCTAAAGAAGAAGGTTTAGAACATCAGGTAAGAAGCCCGTGAGTTGGTGCGACAGCTATTTATCGCATTAAGCGAGCCCGATAGTTTCTCTCGCTGAAGCGTCTGAAGCCCGTGAGTTGGTGCGACAGCTATTTATCGCATTAAGCGAGCCCGATAGTTTCTCTCGCTGAAGCATCTGACTAATCGAACCAGTTCACTAGCGTGTAGAGAAATAGAAAAAAGTAGAAGAAAATGAGGGCAGGAGGCGATTCAAATGTGGGGCGTCTCTAAAATGCATAGAGCTACTTCCACTGCGCCACTCTTGGATTCGTGTTCATAAAAGAGTCGCACACTCCTTGAGGTAAAATACCGGAGGGTTTTTTTTTTCTCTTTTTTTGTTTCTTTCTTTTTTTTTGGTTTTCTTATTTTACTCCGGCTTTCCTTTTTTCTTTATTACAATTCGTTTTTCTTTTTATTTCTCTTTGTTTTTTCATGTTTTTTTCATTTTACATTCTTTGCTTTTTTTTCTTCTGCATTTTTTGTTTGTTTTTCATTTTTCTTTTGCATTCTTTTTTTTGTTTTTTCTTATGTTTATTTTCGTTTTCACTCTACATTTTCGTATGCGTCAAAAAAAGTGTTCAATATTTTTTCTTTACACATTCAACATTGTCCGAACACTTATTCAAATATTTTTCAAATATTGTTTCAACATTTTTTAAATACTCATTCAACCTCTTTCAAATACTTATTCAACATTTTTGAAATACTTGTTCAACATTTTTAGTACTCATTCAATATTTTTCAAGTACCAAGTTAGTGATAGATAGATTCATTTGAGAAACAACGTTTTCGGACAGAGGGAGTACTCGTTACACATTTTTTAATACTTATTCAACGTATTTAAAATACTTTTTCACTATTTTTAAAAATTATTCAACATTTTCAAATACTCGCTCAACGTTTTTAAGACTTATTCAACATTTTTAAAGTATTTGTTCACTATTTAATACTTATTCAACATTTTCAAATACTCGTTCAAATTTTTTTAAATACTCATTAAATATATTTTTCATACTTATTTAACATTTTTCGGATACTTGTTCAACATTTTTAATAATTATTCAATATTTTCAAATACTTGTTCAATATTTTTAATACTTATTCAATATAATTTTAAATATTTGGTCAACATTTTTTGAGAATTTGTTTTGAGGAGTGTGTTTTTAGAATATTTTAAAGTATAGGGAAAAGTACGAAAATAAAACAAAAAACGAGAACAGAAAACTGAAAAAAAGGTCGTGGCCTCCTGCGCGGCTGGGCCGGGCCATCTGGGGCTCCCCCCGACGTGAGGGTTTGTCCTCGTCTCGCTGAACGCAAGGAATAGACGCGCCCGTGAGTTGGTACATACACGTATGTTTCCCTCACATGCACAAGGCGTTGGTACATAGTTTCAGACTTCCAATGGATCCTGGAGTTGTTGCTTGACATCTTTTGAGGGTCTACATCATGATGGTTATGAAGATTCAGTAATGATCTCACTGCTATAGGTCTGAATGAAGTACCATGACTGTAGTCCGTCGTTGATTTAACTTTGAAGAAGTGCACACACCCGATCGATTCAGCAGCAACTGCAGTATGATTCCAAAAGTACGTGATGTACAACTGGACTATCATGTTGATGATGCCTCTTATTGGAAAGAGTGACGTCTTTTATCTGAACTTATGGGGTTACGTGTGCAAGTTAGTGGAAATGTGCATTTCAGTCTGTCTCTAACTATGAGGAACTTTTTTTTTATGACAGTACAATCAAGGATGTTTTCGTTGATAAATTTACCAGTATTTGGTAGTGTAACATACACTTGAAAATAGTAGCTTGGTCTTTGTATGCATGGTTATTTCAGATCAGCAACATTGCATTATGGTTTTCGTTGGTTGTGCACATAGTGATGCTTAACTACTGCTTTGAATTATTTGGATAGCCTCAGTTGTCGGACATGCATTGCGCAATTTTTGTAAATACTGAACTAGAGTTTTGTCTCATCGGATTAGTTATTTGATTGGTCTCTTCTTTGTCTCTGAAATTTATCATTTTCCGTCTCTGCATTTTGCTAGATACTACACGATTGAAGACGATGTAATATGTGTGGAGGAATGGGCTAATTATATGTGCATGAATGTGGTGCATCAACTCTTCTTCGCCTTGGGATTGATAATATTCAGACGTATTATGATCAGATGGACACCGTTTGTAGCGACATGGATGGAGCAGCATATTGAAACAGAAGACGTGAACATGTCAGGGGTTGTCAGACATGCTTATCGGGCTAAAGGTGTAATTTTTCCCATCGATTTTTTTAGCGCCTCTCCACCACATCGCACGATCCCCTCACCTTCACCGGTCTCAACAGAACCCAACCATCTCGATTCTCCCGGTCCAACGACCAATCCACAACCACACACGTCCTCGCCTCCTTGCCCCGCCCCCCAAATCCCAAACCCCTGGCTAGGGTTCCATCCGCCGCCGTCATCACGTTGGAATCTCCCCCTTATAAGCCGCGTTTATGCACACACAGGCCAACATTCAGTGGAGAGCCCACTTCATCCCAAAAGTCCGGACTGAAGGAAGGAAGGAATCTCCCCCTTATAAGCTGATTGTGGCCTTCTCCCGTAAATAAGGTGGGACTAAACCCGAGCCAACCTCACCGGCCTACAACAGCCCTAACAAGACATGCATCTTGGAGCTGGCGCAGAGGGAGGAAGATAAAGGTTGGTCTGGCCCATCGGCCTCGCAAACGAATAGGTCTGTCCTGGTAAATGTTTTCACTCCTTTTTTCTCTCCTTCCGTGTATTCTTCTCATAAAGGTCACATGCCTAACTTCGTGCTAGACCTTGCTAACTCAGCCACTTGATGTTCAACTCTGTGTGCTGGGGCGGAACTACATAGAACTAACCGGAGTCACACGGCAACCGGTAGAATCCTCTTTTGGTTTAGCCGATGTATAGTTCAGATGTTGGGCTTCGACACCGGTAAATTTTGGAGCTGGACACCGGGCGGCCGGCAGCCACTAGCAGTCTGGCTTTGGATCAGTTTGATCGGTCCTCTCCTTTGCGTTGCTCTCTATGTAGTACGTGCTCTGTTCGGCTGTTTGCCGCCTCACCGGGACAGGTATGAAAGCGTCCGTTGTTGGCATCTCAGTTAGAGACAGTCATCAAGCGCTGTCCCTGCCCTTGGTCGCTACTGCAGTTGGCAGATCGATGCATAATCTCGGTTAGATCGTGTACGTATCTTAATTGTGTAGTTCTCTTTTTTTTGCGAATATTAATTGTGTAATTCTCGTTCTCTAAATTGTACAGCCAGGGTGTCCAAATCTAAGGGTATCATAGTTGTATGGTTAGGGTTTTTCAATTCAAGGATATTACAATTGGGAAATGGATTGTTGTGATTAACCTAGCCGCCGCCTCCAAGAAGCCTAGCTTTCTGCCTCCCACCGGCGCCGGCGCCGGTCCATCCCGTCTCCGGTGGCCCTATGGCCATGGAGGCGGAGTGGATCTCGGCCCTTGCCGGTGGGAGGGCTCGTTTTTAGATCTTTTTTCGAGCTTTGTTAGGGTTTTCCCGCCTAGCCCCCGTTCCAGTGATGCGTCTTGCATCGTCGGTGGGCGTGTGGAGTTGTGTCTCCGGTGGATCTGACTTTGGTGGATTTGCTCGGATCTGTTCGTCGTTCATTTTCGTTCGTGTGTTTTCAGATTGGATCCTTTTGATCTACACTCTTCATCTGCGGCGGTTTCTGGTCTGGTGCGTTGGTTCTACGGGGCCTTAGCACGACGACTTCCCGATTGTCTACTACAACAAGGTTTGCCCGGCTCCGGCGAGGGAGGGCGATGACAGCGGTGCGCCTTCGGCTCGCTTCAGTGCTTGTAGTCGTCGCTAGGTGGTCTACAGATCTAGATGTAATTTTTATTATTTCTAGTGTTCGTTGTACTACCATGATTGAAGATGAATAGATTGGAAGTTTTTCCCGTAAAAAAAAACAATAAGAACCAATGTTGAATAAGTTTAACTTCGGAACCATGCAATTCAATCAGTATGTTTTATTTATTATTTTTATTTTCTTCAAATGATATAATTCATTGTGCACTTCGCCAACATAATAACCAATAAATTCTAGGGGAATTTATGAAAATGTTTCTTAAGAAGATTAAGACATCAGCCCAAGATGACAATGCTGGCCCATCACATGACCAAATAATGTTCCATCAACTAGTCCTTTACTCTTCTTCATTTTGATAAGCATTTTTAGTTTTGGACATTTTAAATTATCCTTGTGTGTTACTTTATGTATAGTATTGCTTGATATGCTCCCGTGTATGGTGTACATGTGAACACCCGGTCATTTTTGTTCTGGCTCCTCCCCTGGTCGTGTACACCCTCATCTTCATCATCAGACAAGACAGCACATCACCATTACTGCCAGTGCCATCTTCAGGAGTAGTAGTAGTAGTACAAAACAAGTGATGGAATCGAGATGAAGAGGTCCATCTTACGGCGGGGAAGGACCAGCTTCCATAGGAGAGCGCGAAGGTGACCAGTGGCTCGGCCTCTCCAGCCTGAAGGCGTCGTCACCATACATTCCACGGGCTTCATTGTTCACCTGCTCGATCAAGGGTCATCATACGTTTACAGTTGATTCTGCTTGGGAGTGGGAGTGCTAGATACCGACGCAAAGCGGTTCGCTATCGATGGTGACACGTACATGGTTGACGCGCAGGATGAAATTGAAGTGCTCGTACAGCCGCATCCACTGGCGGAGCTTCATGGGGCCGAAGGGGGCCATTGCCCCCCTACTCTAAGAATTTTTTTAAGTGTACCCCTGATTATTACTCTTGAATATCAAAGATTTCTCAGATTTCATGCATAACTTATCATCTTCGCTCCCTCAACTCTGATTGGCCCCCTCGGTAATCTTCATCAAGCTTTGCTACATGGTTTCAGAATCCTACAAACAGAAAATCAGTGCTCGAGAGGTTTCAGAATGCAGGTACTGACTTCAAACGGTAGATCCGGGGGGAGGTGAGGCGGGGTGCTGAGCGGCCTCGTCAATGCCCTCTCGGGAGCTCGGTGGACGTCCTCATGGTGCCGGAGCTGATTCTTTAGATCATCCACCTAGCAAAATTTAAACACCGTCACGTCACATCAGCGCTGAGAAGCATCCTCAACGAACATGAAGATATAACTAGGAAAATTATCCATCCGTTGCAATGGGGAATATAATATAAATATTTTTTCATGGCAGCGGAAGCAAGCAAACAAAAAAACATGAAACAGTTATGTGTGTTTTTATGCATCACGTATATACTCCCTCTGTAAACTAATATAAGAGCGTTTAGATCACTAAAGTAGTGTTCTAAACGCTCTTATATTAGTTTACGGAGGGAATACATCAATGCTTGTGATCCTACCAGGGTGGCGCGGAGGAGGAGGAGGGTGGTGCTGGCTCGTCGACAGCGTCATCCATTGGGACATCATTGTGCATGCAAATTTTATACATAACTCAATTAATATAAATATAATTATTGCGAGGGAATTAATATGAATAGATGAAGTGTGGGCCCATGTTTTTGTTACCATCCAACTTCTAGATCAGACCTTGTACACTTCTGATTAGTTGATTGAAGATGGTTCATAGAGCATCTCAAAACTGGCACAATATATGGAAGGTTCTACAAATCATTGCATGGTGGAATTAAAAGTAGCTATTTGTGGATTGAAATTTTGAAAATTTGCATATTCAACTTTTGAACTCGAATGAGATGTGCATTGCACGTGCCAGCTTACTAGTTACTCAAAAAGGCTTGGGGGCCCAAGTTATATCAGAGAGTACAACGTGAGGAGAGGAAAATGTGCCAAGATAGGGCGGCATCTCTACTTACCGGGTCTTTGAACCTATAGACCCAGATCGTGAAATCAGAGATTACATTCCAAAGAGTATCCAAAGCTGAGTGAGTCTCGTAGCAGAATACCTGGGCCTTGCGAGTCCCAGAGTTTCCAGAGGATGGCGAGAGCGACTGTGGGGAAGATGTTGATGTCGAGGCCATCCGGAGTGACGGTATCCCAAAAGTGGTCGATGTCGAGGGGAGGGCGAAGTCCGAGGAGCCGCCACACCGGGAGTACCCTAGGGTAGGAGAGGGCAAGGTGTGACACGTCCTCAAGATGATGGTCACACCTCAGGCAGTGAGAGTTGGGGGGCGATGGTCTTGTGATGCAGATTCGCCTTGGTGTTTAGCCTATCCCTGAATAGCAGCCAGCCAAAAATCTTGACCTTCGTACCCTTAGAGCTCCAAATGCGGTCGGTGGGGAAGTCCGGCTCATCGGCGGAGGAGAGCAGCGAGTAGGCACACCTCACGGAGAACGGGACGCCGTGGGTGAGGAACCTGTCGTTGGGGTCACCTGATGGAGCGACATTCTGCAACAAAGATAGAACAACAACAAGCTCGATGGACGCATCATGGGTTCCGCGGTTCCGCAGGTTAGCGAGTAAGCCATCATGCAAAACCTCAGAGAGTAGGACAGAGGGTTTTGTGGAGCGAGAAGAGAATGGCATATTTTTGGGCTAGAGCGGTATCTGTGAGCCGAGTGACAAGCCAAAAAATAGGTAGGGTGCCACTATTTGTTAAAACGAATGAGATAGAGAGAAGGTGGTGAAGTTGGCTTTTAACTATCTTACCCAGTAAGGAGGGGTAAGAGGCTGACACTGAGAAATCCAGCGAGTAATGATGCAAAAATCACTTAGCCCATGGAAGGTCAGGTTTTTCTAGAAGTTTGAAGAAAAATTATTGTAGAAGGCAATTGTTTTGAAGTTGAAGATCTTTGATGTCTAGACAACCATGCGTCTTCTCCTTGCAAATAGTTTTCCACACGATGAGGCACTTGGCTCCTGAACACGTTTCCTCGGCAGCCCAAAAGAAGGAGCGGCGAATCGCGTCTAAATGTTTAATAATTTTCTTGGGGAGCTTGAAGAATGACATGAAATGCGCGGCGAGAGCATAGAGAGTAGCAGAGATAAGCGTCAAGCGACCACCCCAAGAGAGGAGGCGAGCGGCCCAAGCGGCAAGGTACTTCAGAAAATATTGCACTAAGGGCTCAAATGCGGCGGAGGGGAGACAACGGTAGGCCTAGGTAAACCTATGGGAAGTTGGATAGGCCACAAATGGTGTGTGTGATGTTTTGGGCCAACAAAGGGTATGTATGAATGGGGAGGAAGGTCGTTTTGATGAAGTTTTTATTTCTTGGAGAAAAGACATACGCCGGACTTTATAAATAAAGCCATTAGGCAGAGTAGCAACGAGCACCTAACATAACCAACAACAAACTGGAGAGTATCCCAAGTATGAAGGAAATAACAAAGGGGCACATAGGCCAAACGATCACGACACGCAGTTCGACAACCTACATAAACCTAGGAGCAGATATGAAGGAGGCATCAAGTCGCGCCATCCTGCTGGCGAGAGTATTGGCAGACGATCGAACCCTTCAGATAAGCTCCTCCAGTGCATCTCGATCCGCATCCTTAGTCAACAATTTCCACTACTCCAAGAAGATATACATCTTGAGCAAGTAGTTAGCCGGCCTATTAAGGAAGATATGTTCAATCGTGAATTTATTTCTAGTAGTCCAAACCGCCCAAAATAACACAGAGAACCCCACCTAGAATAAACACCTATTTTGCCCCAACATACTGGCCGCCAACGGGCGGAGCTCAGCAAAAGATTTAGGGGCCCAAGAAACCCCCATCCAAGAACGAATACAACACCAAGCCACCTTGGATAAGACACACCCAAAGAATATATGGTCCGAGTCCTCAAGATCATTACAAAAGGGCACACTGATCAGACCAAGGGTCGTTCCGTTTATGAATCTGGTCTGCCGCGGGAAGCCGGCCTTTGATAGCTTGCCACATGAAAGTCTTAACCTTAGGCGGCACCCTAGCAAGCCACACAGATTTGGACTTATTCATGGGAGCACCAGAAACTAAACGCAAGTAAAGCGATTTGACGGAGAACCTGCCAGAAGTAGTGTGGGGCCAAGCAACAGAATCATCCTTCTCCGAGAAAATAGGGAAACAAGCAGCAAGAAGGTGTTGTTCTCCCAACTCCTTAGGAGAAAGAGTTCTCCTAAAACCCAAGTCCCAGCCTAAGTGGGAGAGCTCAGAGATTGAGATCTCCGGTGAAGAGTTGTATGAAAACAGAGTCAAAAAAGCAACAGCTAAAGTAGAATCCCAACACCACTAATCAAGCCAGAAATGCATGTAAGTGCCATTACCAACCACAAAATTAACATTAGCCCTAAAATCATCACGAACTTTGACCAAATCATGCCAGAACTGGGACCCACCCGTGGGCGAAGCAAATAAAGGAATGCAGTTAGGAAAGTATTGCCCTTTGACAAGAGAGTACCACAGAGAGTCGGGCCCCGAATAGAGAATCTTCCACCACTTCTTAATGATAAGGCGCTTGTTCATGATGGAGGTGTTTACGATGCCCAACCCACCATGGGTTTTAGGTGTGTAGATAAACTTCCATTTAACCAGCCGGTATTTGCGCCGATTGTCCGCAGAATACCAGTAAAAAGCACCCCTATGCTTGTCAAAACCCGCATGTGTCCCCTCAATGAGACGATAGAAACCCATAGTAAGCATAGGCAGAGGGGAGAGACATGCGTTAGTCAGGCACACCTTGCCAGCATTCGTATTGTATCTGTCGCGCCAAGGCATGACATGGTTGCCAACTTTGGCCACAAGAGGCACAAAATCCTTGTCACATAGTTTGAAAGGAGGAATAGGAAGGCCAAGATATTTGAAAGGGAAGGATCCAAGCTAGCAGTTAAGCAGCCACGAGACTCTCAAAGCCTCATCCACGGGCACCCCAGTGACCAAGACCTCACTTTTAGAGAAGTTAATTTTGAGACCCGAGAGAGCTTCGAAACAAAGCATAATAAACTTTAAGTTAGCAATACAGAGATCATTGAGCTCAACCATAATAATTGTGTCATCCGAATATTGGAGGTGGGTAACCCTTCCAGGAATGATATGAGAAACCATAGGAGAGATATTACCCGCCAGGGCAGCCCGAGACAGAATACACAAGAGCGCGTCAGCCACAAAATTAAAGAGAAGCGGGGAAATTGGGTCACCCTACCATAGGCCCCTACCGTTGGCAAAATAGTTACTGATAGAACCATTGACGACCACCGCCGTATGCCCGCCAAACACAAATTGCATAAGGCGATGGACATAAGCCCCGTCGAAACCTTTGATCAACAATACCTTGCGCAAGAAATCCTAGCTAATGGAGTCATAGGCTTTCTCAAAGTCCAGTTTAAGGATCAGGGCTTTCGTCTTCACGATTTCATGAAGGTTAAGAATCTCATCTAAGATGAACCGACCCTTCACAAAAGTAGATTGCAAAGGACTAAGAACTTTATGCGCAACCGGAGAGAGGTGACAAGCAAATCCTTTGGCCGGAAATTTGGCTAAATTATTGATGAGGGCAATCAGGCGGAATTGCGTAATGGAATCAGCCCTTTTCACTTTGGGAATAAGGGAGAGAATAGCATAGTTAAGACAAGACAGATCCACAATCCTCAAACAAAAACATTGGATTTTATGGATAGGCCTGTGGCTAGAGCGAAGTCATCGAAGATGGATTTTAGAAAGAGAACCTGATGCCAAGAAATTTGAAAGATTTGTATCTTTTGTCCGATTTGTAGTCGTGCACGGGACTGTACAGATAAGTCTTTGCTCTGGGAACTATTATCTTCTCTAGCAGAAATTAGTAAGTTAGATTGCCTAAGAAATATCATGCTATAATGTATGTAGTAACCACAGTCCAATATTTTGGAAATTAACCTGATGCCAAGAATTATGAAAGGTTCATATCTTTTGTCCAATTGGTAGTAGTCGCACAACAGGACTCTGCACGTAAGTCCTAAAGAAATAGCATGCTATAAGTTTTATACGAAAATATCATGCTATAAGCACTGACCACAACAATAAGAAGCTTCGAGGTACCTGCATACCTGCAGCATTGTTGCTGCAAATGACCTGCCTCTGGCTCTTGATCTTGGACTTGACTTTTTTAGAAGCACGGCTCACTGCAAGGACAGAACCGGAATATCTCATCAGGTGATATGCGCCACTATCTTCAGACATCTGACCCAAATATCTTCTCAGCAAATATTCGATTAAATGTTGCTCCTGAGAACGGATACATGCTATCCATCCAATGATCTTTGATGGACTTCCATGGCACGACAATTATATGTAGCAGCCAACAGTTCACAAATCCGTCTTGCACGAGATGCTTTGCTTAACTCAGGGGTCGTATTATTTAAGTACAAATTGGCTGGGTCGTGCTGTAAGCGTGCTGTTCTATAATTTGTTTGGTCCAGAGGTCGGTGCACCTCGTGCCTAACCCGCCAGTGTAGGCCGTGTTAGAAATGCTTATCCTGCAACCACTTGCTGTACTTTCTTCCCCCTCTCTTCTTTTGCAGAGCTAAGAGCATTTCCAACAGCCGCGCTAAACAAGCGTCGCGCCGCAAAATTGCCCATTTTAGCGCGCGCGTAATTGGTAGAGTGGCTTCAGCGGGGGCGCAAAAACCGCGCGCGCGGCATATCTAGTTCAGCGCGCGAGCCGAAACTCCATCGCGCGCCGCTTATTTGATGCGCCCGCTCCCGCACGCTGGACTCTCGAGCGCTCGCTCGCAACTTCACCCCTCATCCAGCCGCAGCGCCGCCGCCGCCACCCGGCGACCGCTCCGGCGCTTCCCCGGCCTATCTCCGCGCCGCAGCGGCTTCCTCCGCCCCCCTCTAGTCACCGCCGCCCCTCGCGCGCGGCCGTCCTCCGACGAACAGCGCCCGGGCGCTCGCTGCCGCTCGGCGCCCACAAGGTGTTCGACAAAACGCCTGCAAGGTATGTAGTGCTCAAACTTCATGAATTTGGTGCATGTTGATTGTAGTTTTTATAGCATAGTATTGAACATTGTAGATGAGTTCGTCGTATGATTCTTCCGAAGAAGAATTTGATATGGAAGAGGAGGAGGATCTTGCAATGATCCTAACTATGGACATCAATAAAAAACCGAAGCACGATGGTTCGGTTATGGGTCGGCAGAAAATTTGGAGGGATAGGATCGATGCCCACAACAGATTGATCAGTCATTATTTTGCGGAGAATCCCACATACCCCGAGTCGTACTTTCGTCGCCGGTTTAGGATGAGCACCGAGTTGTTTAGGCGCATTGTAGAGAAACTAGCGAGCCATGACTGGTTTTTTCAGCAAAGGAGGAATGCCGCCGGAGACCTCGGGCATAGCACCTTTCAGAAGGTGACAACCGCTTTGCGTATGTTGGCATACGGTATCCCGGCTGATCTAGTTGATGATCACTTGGCTATGGGTGAGAGCCAAGCCATCATGTGTGTCAAGCGCTTCGCAGTCGGAATTGTGCAAGTGTTTGGCCAGGAGTATTTGAGATCTCCCAATGCTGAAGACGCCGCAAGGCTATTCGAGATGAACAAAGCTCGCGGCTTCCCTGGTATGCTTGGCTCAATAGATTGCATGCATTGGAGTTGGAAGAATTGTCCAAAGGCATGGCATGGGCAATTCCACGGTCAAAAAAAGGGTTCCACTATAATCCTTGAAGCGGTGGCCGATCAAGAGACTTGGATTTGGCATGCTTTCTTTGGAATGCCTGGATCTTTGAATGACATCAACGTTGTCAACGGTCACCACTGATGAATAAGATTGCAAATTGTGATTTGTCATCGGTGCAGTTTGTAGCAAATGGCCGTACGTACAACTATGGCTACTATCTTGCGGATGGCATCTACCCAAAGTGGCAAACATTTGTGAAGCCGTTGAAAAAACCGGAAGGTAAGAAAAATCTTGATTTCCACAATGCTCAGGCGGCGTCTTAGAAAAGATGTGGAGAGAGCTTTTGGGATTTTGCAAGCCCAATTTGCTATTGTGAGAGGACCGGCTAGATTTTGGGATCAAAAGATGCTTTGGTACATCATGCACGTTTGTGTGATCATGCACAACATGATCATCGAGAATGAGCGTGGCCAAGATATAGACTACTCTCAGTATGAGCTCTTGGGACATCCCGTGCGAGTGCGACGGAGGGCTGAAAGGGTGGCCCGTTTTGTTGCCTCCTATCATGCCATCCGACGTCCCGCGACGCATGATGATTTTCAGAAGGATCTCATTGAGGAGTGGTGGGCTTGGAGTGGACGACAAAAAGCATCATGATTTGTGCGTTTGATGTTGTATTGTTGAACTATTTGTTGTATTGAACGATAAACTATTTGTTTGAGTTGTAATAACGAAATTGAACTATTTATTTTGTTGATTTATTTTTTTACGTTTGATCTTTTTGCTTGTGTTTGGAATGCATATGTTGTTTGTGCGAGAGTCGCGCGCGCTGCATTTTAGCGCGGCTGCTGGAGCCAGCGCTGCCCGCTGCGCCAAACCAGGCGATGGACGCGCGGCAAAGTAGTTTTTAAGACGCAACGCGTTGGACGGCTGTTGGAGATGCTCTAAAAAGGAGCAGTTATCTAAAATTCACAATATATACCCTATTGTTTTTTCCCCGGCGTTTCTCACCGGCACAATGTATATCCTGCAACCGGCTTACAGCAGGCGGGTCCCACCTGTCTGAAACGGCATCAAAACGAGCTAACTGAGCGGTTAGTGGTTTTGTGTTGCCAAAACTTAATGTCTCCTAGATATGATTCCTTGTCCCAAGAATCAGTCAGATGGCTAGGATTAGGTAGCATCATTCACCGCTCATCACACATATCCTAGGACTCTTGAATGATATCACAATATAGTTAGCTAGACAGGAGTATCTTCTGCGATGAAAAATCCGCAACAAGAATGGAGCTGTCCTTCGCCCATCATTAGCTACTCCATAGTACGGCAAATGCATGTGACACTTGTGATTTCATTCCCCCAGATCGCCGTACCGTCACACTGCGATAATACACGGGATGTACTGCACCTCTCACTGGAAGAAAACTGATAGTGAATTAGTGATAGCAAAGTTGCTCAAGATAACAAGGAAATAAAGAGCTCGTAAATCTGATGCAGGCTCATGTCATGTGTGTACTACTAACGGGCAGCTAGATGAAAGAATTATTCCGTGAAGAGAGAAACCAGAAGCTAGCACCAGCCTGGATTTCTCATGGAACACATTATACAATGATCGGCCACGGCCAGCATGACGACACAAACAGGAGCACATGCATATATAACCGCGAGATCCGACCGACCAGACAGTTCCGCAGCGAAAGGCTACTAATTCTATGCACGCACGCACACGGATGAATCCCAGCTGGGAAGAAGAAGCCAGAAGTGGAATTAACTGGACGTGCATCTGGAACACGCGGCCGACTGGCCGACGATTCGGTGCCCGGAGAGCTACGTACTGGCTCCCCGGAGGCAGTGTCCCCTGGAGCGCCATCGGAGTTCGCGCACGCAACCTGGAGGAAGATGCCGGTGGCTGCTGCAGCATGTGGCCGTGGCCTCCGGGAGCAGCGAGGGGTGGGTATCTGCCACTGCCATGCCAGCCTCTCTCTCGATCACCGGGTTACCAGATTATGATATGGGCAAGTAGGCAAAGCATGCCTCTCTCTCCCAGCTGGCCATTTCCATGCTATATAAGCATGGCAAGCGCTGCGCATTTGGCCACAAGCCCACAACCACACAGCAGATGAGCAGAGGCAGATCCACATCTTGTAGCAGTGCAAGTGCAGAGCCTAGCAAGCTCAACCACCCTCCTGTTCAGGCGCCCGTTCTAGCTCGAGATGGAGTACAAGCTGAAGAACCATGGCAGCAAGCACCGGGGAGGATCAGGATCAGGATCAGGAGGGCTGGGCAGGATGCTGAGGGAGCACAAGGCCAGGCTCTACATCATCCGCCGATGCGTCGTCGCGCTCCTCTGCTACCACGACTAGCAGATCCATCTCTGCTCCTCATCTGATTCTTGATTCTAGCTAGGCTTGACAGACTACTTCTCTGGAGTGTGCGTGTGTGTACATAGAGTCATAGACATAGGGTAGTTTAGAAGTTCTGTCGCTGACAGCTGATTTGGATGTCCAAGTTTTGGTGTGATGTGGTTTGTTGTTCGATCCTAAGTCCTGCAATGGCAAGGATGTGCATGTATTGGTCCGTTGGGTGTTGGCATCCTCGTTGTGTATTCGACATTTGCTCGATTGGAAATGAAAGATCTCGGAAAATGAAAGAAATCAGCGTGGAAGTTATCAAAAAAGGTTTATCTCTCGAAAAAGGCTTCTGCCCCGCTTTATATATAAAGCAACGATCACCAACAGCCACATACGAATACGCGCCACCACAACAAACGCACACACCCAAGGCAGAATACACAGGCGCTGAGCGCAGCAACACCAACCCTAACTACGAAGAGATGAAGCCGCATACGACGATCCGTGGACTGCAAGGCGGCGCCTTCAGAAAGAATACGACACCGGTGCGCCGTCACCACTCGATCCGAGGATCGGAGATTCCCCTGGAGCAACACGACGGACAGTGAGAGCCGCGACGACGCCTTTAAGAAGGAAGCGAGCTTCGCCGCCGCCTGTCTGTCCGAAGATAGAACCGGTTTTCACCCCGGCCAACACTCACCGCCACCGAATGCCACACCCCGGCTGCCACGCCGCCCACATGGCCATGGCCACCAGGCAGCACCGAGCCACGGGCTCTGCCCAAGAGCACCACGCTATACCACCAACAGGGCCGCTGCCCCGGCTTTATCCAAGACCTTGACACCACCTGACCCGAGACCCGCCGCTACCCCAACCAAAGAGACAATCTCTTGGCATCCCATTTCATGATATGTACTGTCTAAGCATGATCGTTGGTCTCTGACTAGCTACCTAATTGTGATTGAAAATATGCACCCTTGGGGAGTGTTCTTACTTCATTCGATTGGATCGGGTCCACGCAAGCAATTTCATACACATGCATGGCGGTCTCAAAGGCATGCACTTGTGAATTCGCGTTACCGCAAAGAGTAGGTTGCAAATTTGCTAAAAATTCAAAATAGCTGTAACACGAGCAGATTAAGCTTCTTTTATAAGAACGACCAGATTAAGCTATACATGGAAAAAATATTAATCCTGGCCCTTTTACTTTAAAAAAGATTATTATTCCTGAAGATGGCAGTAACTTCTCCACGATGCTGAATGGTTTACTCAGAAAATTGGCAGCATTATCGCATATATATTACTTCCTTTGTAACTTAATACAAGACATTTTTTACACTGTCATGGACTCTAAAAACGTGTTATAACAAGTTACAGAGGAGTAGCTCAATATACAGGGGCAAATTTACTGGCATTGGAATACGCTGTCGCCTCGAGAGAGGGTGCTGCATGTGCCTGTGGAGCAGCTCCACACTTGTACAAGGGGTATATGCCCCCATCCCCAGCTCTCTGCCCAATGTCTCTCTCTCTCTCTCTCACCAGGTTTCTATACGTGCAAGTAGGCAAAGACGAGAGGATCATGTGAGAGAGTCTGTCATTATGTCATTTAGCCTTGACCGTCCTATATAAGCACGGCAAATCCACACTTGGCCACAACCACAGCAGTGGGAGAGCAGAGCAGGGAGCCCTCCAGCTGACCTAGCTCAGCCACCCTCATGCTCTGTTCAGCCAGGATGGACAGCCATGGCAGCAAGCACAAGGGGTCAGGAAGAGGAGGAAGGATCAGAAGGATGCTGAGGCAACACAAGACCAGGCTCTACATCATCCAGCGATGCGTCGTCATGCTCCTCTGCTATCATGACTGACTATAGTCCATAGTGTTCTGTTCTTCGTTCGGTTCTCATTTGTACCTACTCTAGACTTGACAGATTATTTGGTGTGTGTGTGTGTGTAGTTCATAAGTTTCAGGTTGATTTTGCTGACGGATAGTTTTGATGTTGAAGTTCTGTGTGGTGTAATGTGGTGCTCCTAAGGCCTGGAACGACAAGGATGATGTGTTAGGTCTTGGCATCTTTGTTGTGAATTTGCTCGACAAGAAATGAAAGATCTCAGAAAAAGAAAGAAAGAAATAGTGTGAAAGTTCTCAGAAAGGTTATCTCTTGGCATCCCATTGTTTTGAGTCTCTGTCTACTTACATAATTCCTAACGCGTATATGCATCCTCTGGGAATGTTCTTATTCAATTGGATTGGATCAGTTTTTCGAACGATTTTGCACACGGCGCCATCTCAAAGGTGTGCATTCTCGGAATTTTTAGCGATATCGAGGTGAAACTGGCAAGATCAGTCTGTATATATCTTCGTTCAAAATTCAAATAGTTATACGCACAACCAAGAGAAAATACAAATAAGCAATAATTATGGTTTCTGAAGATACATTGCTCATGGGATCCCCTAAAAGAACTCCTTGCTCATGGGAGGACTAGTGGCTTTCCAGCAGTACTATACAGTATCAGTTTATCTAGCACACTCCATGCTCATGGTTCATTCTGTATCAGCTTTTGAATTTTTAATGCAACAAAAATGTTTGGTAAAACCGAACAGCACTGGATGACAGAAATGAGAAGCTTCAAGGAACTTGCATGCATGCTGCTCCAAATCTCTTGGTCTTGATTTTTTGAGACGCACAGCTCACTGCGAGCAGATCTCATCAGGAGCTATTATGCGTCGTTATTTTCATGGTGACTAGATTATCGGACGATCAGGCAAGCTGACAATTAAATATTTATCCATGAAATCATCCAGGTCTGTGCACTGCAACTACAGTGAGCTGTTATTTGATGAAATGTTGCTCCCAAGGAGGTATACATGACATCATCCATGCTGAGCCTTGATGGATGCCTCAACCTGAACACAAGCAAATTTAGTTTAGTTTAGTGCAAATTGGCTGGGTTCCGAACATGATGTTTTTTAAATAGTGCAGAGGTCGGTGAATACTCCGTTTATCCCGCCATTGGAGGCCGCGTAAGAAAAGGTTTATCCTGCAACCACTGGCTGTACTTTCTTCAGGATTCACGTCCAAGTTCAGGCCATCCATGTAAACTATGGTGGGATAGCTAAACTAGTGCTAATCATGGTGCTACTTGATGTACTCCGACCAGTAGCTCTGAAGTTTTCTCCAAACAAGAGATGTGAAACTGCGGCAATCCACCTTCGCAGCTCCCGCATCGGCGGGCATCGCGCGCTGGCGCTGCCTTCGGAAACCGAATGAAAATTCAGTTTACAAATTTGACCAGACAGAAATGTGCAGTGAGGTGTCTGCATAGACTGTGCAGACCTTGTCATTGTGGCTACAACTGGCTACTACTATGACTTTCTGGTCTCCAGACCATTAACCAGTAGCACAAGATGAACATGGTGTTATCTCAGAAAGAAAATGTGAACGTGGTTAGTTAGCTGTAACGACGTCTGAGAGACTTGCACAAAGTGCTGTAGAATCCGGATGAAATGACTTGTCTGCGAAGATATTATAAGGATTTTTTTGCGGGTGATATTATAAGGATTTGATGCTGTAATGATGTGCAGAGATAACATTTCACAGTATCAAAATCTTTGACTAAAGCTCACATTTAGCACCTCTCCTGCAGTAGTGCAGTTCATTTTTTCGAAAAGGGGCGCTTTATTACTTAAAAGATTTAAGCATTACACCCGGCCTCTGCATAGCTAAGATGCACACAGCCAAACAATATCCTCTCATTCAAAAAAATAGGCGAAATACAAGGAAAACATGCAGTATCCGTATAACGCCTAAAGCGGAGGGAGGCCAATCCTAAGATCATGCTGCCACCCATGTTGGGTAAAAGTATCCCTCGCCGTAGCCTCCAATCGTGTACACACCTCCATAAACAGGTCTCGATTCTCCACACATTGTAGAGAGGACCATAAACGAAGAGTCCCGGTACATCTGTAGATAACCTGCATAAGAGAAGTACTTTTATCATTAAAAACCTTATCATTTCTACAGAGCCAAAGCGACCAAATAACGGCAAGCGCTCCCACTCTGAGAAGGGTTCTAAACCTGTGATCAATCCCATGTAGCCAGTTGCCAAACACATTAGCAACACTACAAGGAGGATACAAGCCAGAAGCTATTTGGATGACTGACCATATAGAACGAGCCAATTTGCATTGAAAGAATAAATGTTTTATTGTCTCATCATGGTGACAAAAGACACATTGCGGACTTCCATGCTAATTCCTCTTAATAAGGTTATCTTTAGTAAGAATGACTCCACGACGAAGATACCATGCGAAGATTTTATTCTTAAGCGGTATCTTCATCTTTCATATCTTCTTATTATTATCAACTGGCACATCAGACTGGATTAACGCTCTATACATAGATGTTGGGGATCGTAGCAGAATTTTAAAATTTTCTACGCATCACCAAGATCCATCTATGGAGTCTACTAGCAACGAGAGGGAAGGAGTGCATCTACATACCCTTGTAGATCGCGAGCGGAAGCGTTCAAGTGAACGGGGTTGATGGAGTCGTACTCGTCGTGATCCAAATCACCGATGACCGAGCGCCGAACGGACGGCACCTCCGCGTTCAACACACGTACGGAGCAGCGACGTCTCCTCCTTCTTGATCCAGCAAGGGGGAAGGAGAGGTTGATGGAGATCCAGCAGCACGACGGCGTGGTGGTGGAAGTAGCGGGGATCCCGGCAGGGCTTCGCCAAGCGCAAGCGGGAGAGAAAGGTGTCACGGGAGGGAGAGGGAGGCGCCAGGGGCTAGGGTACAGCAGCCCTCCCTCCCCCCCTTTATATAGGCCCCCTGGGGGGCGCCGGCCCTGGGATCCCATCTATGGGGGGCGCCCCCACCCCCAGGGTTTCCAACCCTAGGCGCAGGGGGAGGCCCATGGGGGGCGCACCAGCCCACTAGGGGCTGGTTCCCCTCCCACTTCAGCCCATGGGGCCCTCCGGGATAGGTGGCCCCACCCGGTGGTCCCGGTACAATACCGATAACCCCCGAAACTTTCCCGGTGGCCGAAACTGGACTTCCTATATATAATTCTTCACCTCCGGACCATTCCGGAACTCCTCGTGACGTCCGGGATCTCATCCGGGACTCCGAACAACTTTCGGGTTTCCGCATACTAATATCTCTACAACCCTAGCGTCACCGGACCTTAAGTGTGTAGACCCTACGGGTTCGGGAGACATGCAGACATGACCGAGACGCCTCTCCGGTCAATAACCAACAGCGGGATCTGGATACCCATGTTGGCTCCCACATGTTCCACGATGATCTCATCGGATGAACCACGATGTCGAGGATTCAATCAATCCCGTATACAATTCTCTTTGTCAATCGGTACGTTACTTGCCCGCCCGAGATTCGATCGTCGGTATCCCAATACCTTGTTCAATCTCGTTACCGGCAAGTCACTTTACTCGTACCGTAATGCATGATCCCGTGGCTAACTCCTTAGTCACATTGAGCTCATTATGATGATGTATTACCGAGTGGGCCCAGAGATACCTCTCCGTCATACGGAGTGACAAATCCCAGTCTCGATCCGTGCCAACTCAACAAACACTTTCGGAGATACCCGTAGTGCACCTTTATAGTCACCCAGTTACGTTGTGACGTTTGGTACACACAAAGCACTCCTACGGTATCCGGGAGTTGCACGATCTCATGGTCTAAGGAAATGATACTTGACATTGGAAAAGCTCTAGCAAACGAACTACACGATCGTTTGTGCTATGCTTAGGATTGGGTCTTGTCCATCACATCATTCTCCTAATGATGTGATCCCGTTATCAATGACATCCAATGTCCATAGTCAGGAAACCATGACTATCTGTTGATCAACGAGCTAGTCAACTAGAGGCTTACTAGGGACACGTTGTGGTCTATGTATTCACACATGTATTACGATTTCCGGATAACACAATTATAGCATGAACAATAGACAATTATCATGAACAAGGAAATATAATAATAACCATTTATTATTGCCTCTAAGGCATATTTCCAACAATAGACTCTACTGAGAACTGTCCATTCCCATGTAGGTTCCATCGGAATACATCAGACCCATGTGACAATTGCACTGTGGACAACTGCTGGAGCAGGATGTTCCACGATTGTAGTCTGGGTCCAAATAAATCCCTTCTGAATGTCACATTTGGCGGAAATGATTCCATTACCGTGGCGATAGTATCGCCCTTGTGACGTACAATGCTGTATAGAGCCGGATATTGTTCCCGGAGAGTGGCATTTCCTAGCCACTTATCCTCCCAGAATCTAATTTCCGAGTCATCCTTAATCGAGAAAGATCCATAGCAAAAGAAATATTTCTTCGTAGCCATTAGACCCGCCCAAAAGTGAGAATCCCCAGGCTTCCAATATACTTGGGATACTGCCTTGGAGCCCACATATTTCCGTTTGAGGAGGGTTTGCCATACACCATCTTCCGTTAGTAATTTAAACAACCATTTACCGAGTAGGGACCTATTCTTAACCTCAAGGTCATGAATGCCCAACCCGCCTTGGTCTTTGGGACGGCAAACCACACTCCATTTAGCCAATCGATATTTCTTTTTCTCGCTATCTCCTTGCCAAAAGAATCTTGATCGGAAATAATCCAATCTAAGTAAAACTCCTTTTGGCAACTGGAAGAAGGAGATCATATATAGTACCATATTACTTAGTATTGAATTTATTAGGACCAATCTTCCTCCTAGAGACAGCAGCTTACCTTTCCAACTGCTAAGTCTTTTTTGCAGCCTCTCCTCGACGTGTTTCCATTCAGCATTTGTGAGTCTCCGATAATGTATCGGTATCCCCAAATATGTGATCGGAAACTGGCCCAACCCACATCCGAACAGTTCGGCGTACAGGTGAGCCTCGTCTTGGGCCTCGCCAAAGCAAAACAATTCACTTTTATGAAAATTGATCTTAAGACCTGAGAGTTGCTCGAATGCTGATAAAATTAATTTCAGATTTCTCGCTTTCTCGAGGTCATGATCCATGAAGAGAATTGTATCGTCGGCATACTGAAGTATGGAGAGGCCACCATCAACTAGATGATTTACTACCCCATCAATTTGTCCATCAGCCTTGGCACGCTCAATCATGACTGCTAGCATATCCGCCACTATATTGAATAGCATGGGCGATATCGAGTCACCTTGTCGCAATCCCTTCTTCGTTTGAAAATAGTGGCCAAGGTCATCATTGACCTTAATGGCAACACTGCCTCCTGAAACAAAGCTATGGATCATTGCGCGCCACTCTGTAGAAAATCCTTTCATTCTGAGAGTCTGTTGAAGAAAGGTCCATTTGACTTTGTTATAAGCTTTTTCAAAGTCTATTTTAAGTACGACCCCATTCAACTTTTTTCTATGTAATTCATGGACAGTTTCATGAAGGATAACAACTCTGTCTAGGATGTGTCTACCTTGCATAAAAGCTGTCTGTGAAGGACGAACCACATGTTCAGCAACCGAATTCAGCCTAAGAGTTGCAACCTTCGTGAATATTTTAAAACTAACATTAAGGAGGCAAATAGGTCTATATTGTTGTATCCTTTCAGCCTCATTAACCTTAGGTAATAAAATAATCTCACCGAAGTTTAAGCGAAACAAATCTAGTTGGCCAGCATGTAGATAGCTAAACAAGAGGAGGAGATCCTATTTGATGACTTCCCAGAAGTTCTGATAGAACTCTGCAGGAAAACCATCCGGACCCGGGGCTTTGTTGTGCTCCATTAGGAAAACCGCCTTTCTAACTTCCTCCTCGGAGTATGGTGCTGTTAGAAGGTTGGTTTCCTCATCAGAGACCTGAGGGATGTCATCTGTTCGAGACTCATCCATCGAGAAGTTTCCTTCCTCTGGGGCTCCGAACAAATTTTTATAATAATTAGTGATATAAGATTTAAGTTGCTCATGTCCCTCAATTGTGCCCTCATCCTGTTGAAGTGAATGAATAAGTTTCTTCCTGTGTCTGCCATTGGCGACGCCGTGGAAATATCTAGTATTCGAATCACCTTTTAGGATAAATTGAGAGTTAGAGTGTTGGTACCATTTGAGTTCCTCTTCACGCAGCATGCTAGCTATCTATCCATTCGATTGACTCTTGATCTCGATTTCATGCTCAGATAATGGTCTAACCTCTGCCAAAGCTTCTGATTCATCAATGATAGATGAAAGACGAAGCTTCTCCTTTTTTAGGACACCCACTGTATGCCTAGCCCAACCACCAAGGAATTTACGTAATGCACGCATTTTGTTATTCCATTTGTGTATTGGGGTATCCCTGGCCACCGGTTTCTCCCATACCTTCTTGACCATGTCATGGAAGCCATCCCGGAGCAACCAACCAAGTTCGAACTTGAACTTGCATCTATGTTGTGGTCGTGGCAAACCAGTAGTTAGGAGAATTGGTGTGTGGTCTGATATGGCCTCGAAACGAGGTAGAGCACGAACAGACACCATAGGAAATTTAGATTCCCAGTCGGTATCCATTAAAACGCGATCTAGTTTCTCGTATGTCGGTTCCGGAAGACTGTTCGCCCAAGTGAATTGTCTTCCAATCATGGAAACCTCTCGCAGATCGAGAGTGTCGATGACATCGTTGAAAAGGAAAGGCCAATGATTATCAAACCTACCACGGCTTTTCTCATTTGGAAAACGAAGCAAATTGAAATCCCCTCCTATAAGAATGGGGTAGGGATTATCTTTCGCCAGATTAACCAATTCACGGAGAAAATCAACCTTGAGTTCATCCTGGGCTGCCCCATACACGGCGACGAGGGTCCATGTGAAGTTGTCGGCCTTGTTGCGAATATGGAGTTTAACGTGAAACTCACCATCCGAACTAGCCAAAAAATCCATAGTCCCCATGTTTACGCCAAGTAAGATGCCCCCAGAACGACCTCTAGGCGGTCGTGAAACCCAAGTGTATTCTATCCCGCCAGAAAGACGGTTAAGCAGACTTACTGAGAAGTCACGTCTCCCTGTTTCAGAGATAGCCAAAAAATCTAAATTGTATTCCCTATTACACTCCGCAATGAATAAATGCTTAGCCAAGTCACGAAGACCTCTGCTGTTAAAAAACATTCCATTCATGGGGAAACAATAGGAGATTTAGAAAATTTCGCCCTCTTATGGGACTTACTAACTTTTTTCGAACGTGCGATCTTTGATTTACGTCCGGAGGCTGTAAGCTCAATCAAAGAAGTAAGCCCGGATTCATCTAGACCCACGTCTGAAACCGCTCCAACTAAATGAGAGAGTAGCTGGCCATCTGATGTGGCATGCAGCTCCTCCTCGTCAGTAGGAGAGGCAAAAGGCTTGCTAGAAACATGTGGAACAACTTTTAATCGATCATATTCCAAATGTTTCAGAGCCTTTGTCGAAATAGAAATATCCTTCTCATTCTTTCCCAGACTAACACCCACATTATTCAACTTAGAAACGATGCTAGTATTGGAAAAAGCTAAAAATGGTTTGGGTGGCGACATAGTACCTTGGTGATCGAGGTTCTGCGTTGCTTTACGCCGCATAGCCTTGGCCAAGGAGTCCTCATCTGTGACTGAAGTACCATCGTCGGCAACCGTATGCCGACTACTCCGGCGTGAAGGTGTCACCCCCCTCGATAGTGGAGGCGCCAGCTCTACTGTCGGTGGAGGGGATGATGATGGAGAAGCAACCCCCTCCCCGATAGTCTCAACAGCAGGATGGAGCGACGAGGTCACCATCTCACGGTGTGTGAGGCACCGGACCAGACGTACCAGCGGACGCGGGAGGGGTGGACGTGGCTAGCTCTACCTGCGGCTGGGGCCGAAGCGCAGCCACGGATGCATGCATGCATGCCTGCACACCCACGGCCAGCTCTTCAGGATCACGTCCATGCATGCATGTGTGTACACCAGTGGTCGGCCCTTCACGACCACTCCCAGCTGGGGCCAGCGTCCACAGCTCGACCCGAGCAGGTAGCTGGGCGGCCACCTCCAGCACATCCGGTGGCAGTTCATACAATGTCAAGTCAAATAGTTTTGAAGTATCATCACTATAAGATAAGTTCAGAGATTAAAAAAAGGGTCAAAGTCACTGTTTAAGAGCCAAGTCAGAAGCCACTGTTTGGATGAAGGAATATCAAAGTGTTTGATCGGTCGGGGTATGCGGCTCCTAAGATACATTGCGCATGGGATCCCCTAAAAGAACTCCTTGCTCATGGGAGCGAGGACTAGTGGCTTTCCAGCAGTACTATACAGAATCAGTTTATCTAGCACACTCCATGCTCATGGTTCATTCTATATATATCAGCTTTTGAATTTTTAATGCAACAAAAAAATTTGGTAAAACCGAACAGCACTGGACGACAGAAATGAGAAGCTTCAAGGAACTTGCGTGCATGCTGCATTGCTGCTCCAAATCTCTTGGTCTTGATTTTTTGAGACGCGCAGCTGATTGCGAGCAGATCTCGTCCGGAGCTATTATGGGTCGTTATTTTCATCATGACTAGATTATCAGACGATCAGGCAAGCTGACAATTAAATATTTATCCATGAAAACATCCAGGCTTGTGCATTGCAACAACATGACATCATCCATGCACTGAACAACCTTGATGGATGCCTCAACCTGAGCACAAGTGCACATGATGCTTTGTTTAATCAAGGTGTCACTTTAGTTTAGTTTAGTGCAAGTTGGCAGGGTTCCGAACACGATGTTCTTTTATTAGCACAGAGGTCGGTGAAGCTCCCGTTTAACCCGCAATTGGAGGCCGCGTAAGAAACAGTTATCCTGCAACAACTTGCGGTACTTTCTTCAGGATTCACGTCCAAGTTCAGGCCATCCGTGTAAACTATGGCTTGGACAGCTTGACTAGTGCTAATCATGGTGCTACTTGCTGTACTTCGACCAGTAGCTCTGAAGTTTGCTCCAAACCAGAGATTCGAAACCACGGCACTCCACCTTTGCGGCTCCCGCATCGGCGGGCATCTCGCGCTGGCGCTGCCTTTGGAAACCGAATGAAAATTCAGTTTACAAGTTTGACCAGACAGAAATGTGCAATTAGGTGTCTGCGTGGACTTTGCAGACCTGTCAGTCTACTACTGTGGCTTTCTGGTCTCCAGACCATTAACCAGTAGCACAAGATGAACATGGTTTTATGCCAAAAGGAAAAAAAGATGAACATGATTAGTTTGATGTAGCTACGTCTGACAGACTTGCAATAAATGCTGTAGAATCCGAATGAAATGACTTGTCTGCAAAGTATTATAAGGATTTGATGCTGTAGATGATGAACATAATGTGCAGAGATAACATTTCACAGTATCAAAATCTTTGACTAAAGCTCACATTTAGCACTTCTCCTGTAGTTCATGCAATGTAAAGTCAAATAGTTTTAAAGTATCATCACTATCAGATGGGTTCAGAGATAAGAAAAAAAAAAGGTTAAAGTGCCTGGTAGTGTTGTTTAAAAGCCAAGTAGAAGCCACTGTTTGGACGAAGGAATATTAAAGCGTTTGGTCGGTCGGGCATGCGGCTCCTGAGCTAGAGTTGGTTGACTTAAGCTCATGAGTCAAACTAGTTCAATCAATAAGCGCGACTCCGTAACCGGCTCCTCTGCACTCTTTGTTGCAAGTAACCACAGTGCAGAAATCCCTCTTATTGTCTTACAGGATACATTAATTGGTTAATTCACTGGTCGCCTTAGTTTAGTGCAAATTAGCTCGGTCCCAAGCCACCATTGGAGGCCACATAAGAATCTCTTATCCTGCAACTACTCCCTCCGTAAAGAAATATAAGTGTCTACATCACTACTTTAATGATCTAAATGCTCGTATATTTTTTACAGAGAGAGTACTTGCTGTATTATACATCCAGATTCATGTCCAAGTTCAGGCCATTGTTGTAATGTACACCAATGAATCTCTTACTATATCACAATGTACACCAATGTCGTGGTCGGACCAGTTCTTTTGGCGGCTTATTGCCTCCTCCCCAGCTTTTTCCATAAGCCGTCTCCATCATTCATTGGGGCTTTTGAACTAGCTATGGGATAACTAATTTAGAAGCCTTAAATTTTTTTGGTACCGGCTTATTTTTTAAGCTGGGGAGAGGCAGCTTATTTTTTAAGCGGCCCAAAAGAACTGGGTTAGTCCCATGATCAGGTTTATTTTTTTGTGATATAAGAGATTCATTGGTGGACATTGCCTCAATTGGGTAGCATCACCAACCACCACACATGTCATAGAACCGTTTCGAAGATATCACAGTAGTTAGCTAGACAAGAATATCTTCTCCGAGATGAAAAATCTGCAACGAGAATGGAGCCCATCATTAGCTGGGTGGTTAGCACGGGGAGCGGGAGCAGTCTGATCGAGCTAGCAACGACACGCCTGTGATTTCTCCAGGATCGTCGTATCGTCACACTGCAATAATACACGGTACGTTTAATGTCCTTTCCCGTACTGGCCAGTACGGAACGCAGCTTCAGCAGCGAATCTGCTCATGTGGTGTGGTGGCCTTTGCTAGCTGCTCCTCCACCTTCCCGGCGTTGCGGTCTCATGGTTTCCAGAGTACATTTTGTGCCCTAAAAAAAAGAGATTTTTCACGGTTACAGCTATGCTCGATAATGGAACTCAGTAATGTTTTTTTTAAAACAAAGGTAGATCATTTGCTGACGGTTGAGAGGATTTTTCTTGTGAAACCAGTCTGAAGAGAGGATTTTTCTAGCAGAGCCGGTTTCGACCGGTGTCCTGCTAGCCAATTGAAATGTGTCATGTGTTTACGTGCACATTATCACATACAAAGTATTTGATTCATTTCCTTTATTGTATGTGATTTCTCCTATTTTTTGCTGGGAACCACTCACTATTTAGGACCGTGACTTCATTTTGTTCAATATAGTTTATTCTTTTACCCCCACAATCCATCCACCCATATTTTTACTTTGATCCTAAAATTTGTAACACTTTTGACTTTGAAACAGTGATCCGATTTACAATCTGTTTTACAGATTTGTGATCATGACATTTCAATCTTTAAAACAAGATTAATCTTGGACATGTTCTGAACAAGTTCATATTCAAATTTGATACCATAATGAAACTTATATGAAATACAAGATGATATACATTAATGAAATTGGAATAAACCAATAATGAAAACATGTGAAAGGTGTAATAAACCATAATGAAACTTATATCAAATTCGAGACGAAACATTGATAAATTATGGAATGAAACAATAAAGAACACATGCAAAAGGGAATGTATGAAAAAAGTAATGAAAACATCTAAAATTGTGATGACATGGAAACGAAATCATATAAAAGATATGTGAAAAGAACACTTTTAGAGCTTAGTCCAAACATTAAACATAATTTAACAAAATGATATGAAAATTTAAAAAAGAAACTCTAAAAATAGAAATGAAACCTGAATAAAATGGTACTTAACTCCAGAATGAAAAGCAATGAAAGCATCTAATGGAAAAAGTTAACGAAACAAGTAAAAATACGATGAAACACACATGAAATAATTTCATATAAGTTTCAACATAGTTTCATAATTTTAATTTGAAGTTTTTCAAATGTGTTAAAATTATCTTGTTTTGAAGATTTAAGTATTGTGAAAACTAATATCCAAACGTTCGCCAATCAGATATTTGGTTCAAAAGATATAATTGATACTCCCTCCGTAAACCAATATAAGAGTGTTTAGATCACTAAAATAATGATTTAAACACTCTTATATTAGTTTGCAGAGGGAGTACAAACTATATAATCAAACTGAAAAACGTTGGTGGGTGGGTGGGATTTAATACTACCTACCCACTAGTCACTGCCTATGGGGCCTCCTCGCTAGTTGTCCCACATGTCACAGAGCTAGGTAAGAAAGTTAGATGGATTGAAGGCGAAAGAACATAGTATGTTGTATATGTGTCGGGCAATGCATGGTATAGCAATTGATAGCGAGCACACATCCCAAGCAATGATGGACAACAACAACCTATCCTGTAGAAACTGGTTCCGCTAGAAAATCTTTTCACAATTCGTCTGATTGTGTATCATATTCTTATTGGCTTTTGGAGAACAACTGCCTTGGATAATATTTATGCTGGCGGTTTTTCAAGACGTTTTAGATGAGGTGTCTCAGATAGCCATTTTTACACTGATGAGAAGTACTCGAAGGCTTGATATACATGATTAAATTTTTGTGCAGTTTGATTTTGGTTTGTGTGTATACCTTATATGCTAGTACTATGCTCATGAGCTCTTTATTTTGGAAATTTTAAGAAGTGCCCATACAAGTTTCAAAAAAGAATCGTGAAAAAAAAACATGTCAACAGAGTTTCATGAAAAATGGCTTTAATCATGATCTACACAGGAAAAAAATGATGATCTATGATTGTGAATAGTCCTACCATCCCTGCGTATATGAATACAACTTACAGCCATAAGTTTATTGGAAAACATGATAACAAAAACACCTATCATCCAAAGAAATGTCTTCCATATATTGATACGCACTCACACCCATGTTTTCGCATCCAGCGGATTAATGCCTAGACAAGGATTTTTCATCCTAGAGAGGCCATGCCCCACTAATCAAGTTAGGACATCAGCCTAACGACAAGCCTTCACAAGGAGAAGGAGGTGAGCAAGTACTTCATTTCTAGATCCAAAAGTGATGGCCAGGCCATATGTTTTGATATCAATCTTCCATTAGTTGCACCGCCCATGACTTTGTGTTTTTAGAGCTAGTCACCCATGGAAGGCCACCACCAAAACTCCTCTTCTTTTTCAAGAAAATTCCAATCTATTCATCTTAAATCATGGCAGTAGAAAGAACAACATAGGTAATAAAAATTACAACTATGTTCGTGGACCACCTGGGGATGTCTACAAGCACTGGAGCGAGCCGAAGGCGCGCCGCCATCATCGCCTCTCCCTCACCTGAGCCAGGACGCACCAGAGTAGCAACCCTTGCCGATGAAGAAAGTTGTAGATCAAAAGGATCAAACCTGTAAACACCCACAGAAAGATGAACGAAGACTGGATCCACCGAAGACCAGCACCGGCCGAAGCCCGGGAGATCCGATGGAAACAAACCTCCACACGCCCTCCGACGATGCTAGTGCCACCGTCACACAACCCCAACCAAGACGATGAATCTAACAAGAACGAGAACGGGTCCCTCCTGCCCGCGGGGGGGGGGGGGGGGGGGTGTAGGGTCCGAGATCCTCCGCACCTCCATGGCCTAGAAGCCATCGGAGATGGGGCAAACCGGCGGCAGCGCCAACGGGAGGAAAAGAGCTTTTCTTGTGGAGGAGAAAAGAGATGCATAATAGGCTATCATCAAATATGAATTGACCTGACTAAGATGAATCAGACTAGACCAAGTCAGTGGTTACTCTATATATCTATCATGGCCACGACTAGTAAGGAGTCGAGGATCTAACCATCTCCATTGGATTTATGCCTAGAAGTGCAAAGGGAGTGGGTGCTTCTAGCGTGAGTTGGACAAGACCTAGCCCCGCTATCGGATGCACAGTGAAACATCTGATACCGTCAGGGGCGGAGATAGGACCCGGGCCCCCAGGGCTTGAGCCTGGGGCGTGAGGCCCAACTTCTTTGATGACTGTAGCAACTACCAACATGTGAGGCCCAAATCCAACATAGTGCACGAAGGCGGCCCGAGGCCTGTTGCCGGCCTGGCTCCGCCCTGGATACCGTTAGATAATATCAAGCCAATAGATTCGTTTTTTTCTTGCCCAGTAACCATCATGGTTTTTGTTGCACCCCTAGATCCATGGACAAACAATCAAAGATGTTGCCGATCGACACACGAGCCACCATATCCGTTTGTCGCCGGTTACTAGGAGTTGTGCTCAATCACCCACATTCTGCACGTTACGGCCCAGAGCCACCCTCACATGAGACAACAAGCCACCACTGCAACCGCCATTGCCCCCCCCCCCCCCCCAAATGATGCACAAGAGGGGGTCGGCTTACAGATAAACAAGGACGGACACCAGGAGCTACCGAACACGAGCAACGACTGCTCGATGCTAGCGATACCTCCTAATTGTATGGAGTACGATCCACGGCTTCCATATGTCGTGATCGTTATCATCATTTTGCTAACTTTTTTTCTCAAAAAAGGATAATACGGTCTTCTACATGCACACAACCTTGATTTACTAAAAAATAATCAGTTGTACAAAATTGTATAATAGAGGGCCCACATGTCAATGACATAGCAACCGAGATTACATGGCACATCACACACCGTCACAGAGACTGGCTGAACGAAGTCCACATGCTACACCCACAGTCGAGAGTATTCTGTCTCCAATTTGCTAACTCTTATTCGCTTGATAATATATTGTATTACTGATCGGGCGATGTCGAGAACCGTTTATCCGAGGTTAATATCGATGTGAAGAAATTATTACACCAGATAAACAAATTATTAAAATATGGTGATTTTTTTAAATCAGCATTTTGTAAAATAGATCAAGAATTACCCTAATTATTTTATCAATTTGTGCGATGTTTGTTTGTACGGTCTTATATACTTTTGTTGTTGTTGGTAGCCTACTTAATTAATAGCTAAACCAGATGTTCATTCCATTAACAGATAAATAAAGAGCACCAGCTTGGGTTTCTCATGGAACCTCAAGAGTAACAAGAGCACACAACAAAACCGCAAGATCCGACCGGACATTTTTTTTTGCTTTTGAGAAATGACGGCATTTTATTGATTAAGCAACAAAGTTTCATAGAGTCTTCCAGATACAATCCGAAGCAGAATGAAAAACATAGAAACTGCTGATAATCTGAACGGTGTCCATCCATGTTCCCGGAATGAATTTTGCATATATATTACCTTCCACGACACACACACACACACACACGCACGAATGAATCCTACAGAGGAAGAAGCCAGTAGTGGAAACGGCCGTGTCGTTTGGCGTTGGCTTTGGCCACGTATGTCCCGAGGAAGTGTCCCCTGCAGCGGCATCGGAGTTCGCGCATGCAACTTGGGAGGAAGATGCCGGTGGCTGCTGCAGCATGTGGCCGTGGCCTCCGGGAGCAGCGAGGGGTGGGTGGGTATAGCTGATGCCATGCCATTGCCAGCCTCCCTCTCTCTCTCTCTCTCGATTGATGGACCAGCAGGTTATGATATGCGCAAGTAGTCTGCCACTCTGTCTCTCTTTCCCAGTTGGCCATTTACACGCTATATAAGCATCGCACGCGCTGCGCACTTGGCCACAACCACACAGCAGATGAGCAGAGTCACCTCCATTTCTGGTAGCAGTGCAAGTGCAGAGCCTAGCAAGCTCAACCACCCTCCTGTTCATGCGCCCTATCTACCTCAGAGTCAGGATGAACAAGATGAAGAGCCACGGCAGCAAGCACCGGGGAGGATCCGGAGGAGGAGGGCTGAGCAGGATGCTGAGGGAGCACAAGGCCAGGCTCTACATCATCCGCCGATGCGTCGTCGCGCTCCTCTGCTACCACGACTAGCAGATCCACCTCTACTCTTCTGCTCCTGATCTGATCCTTGATTCTAGCTAGGCTTGACATAGTAGTTCTCTAGGGCGTGCGTGTGTATACATAGGGTAGTTCAGAAGTTCTGTTGCTGACAGCTGATTGGGATGTCCAAGTTTTGGTGTGATGTGGTTTGGTGCTCGATCCTAAGTCCTGCAATGGCAAGGATGTGCGTGTATGGGTCTGTTGGGTGTTGGCATCCTCGTTCTGTATTAGAACTTCTTTCGAAAAGAAATGAAAGATCTCGGAAAAGAAACAAATAATTATGGAAAGGTTTATCTCTTTCCCCTCCACTCCTTTTGGCATTATTAATTAAATACCCTTCACTATTTGACTAAAAATGGAACGAAATGAGATTGGATTGTTCCTCAGTTGAAAAGAGATGTCTTGAGCAATCAGAGAAGCACTTTGATAAACATATTTGATCTTTACCGACTCAATTAAGGTATTAGTGTTTGTTCTGTTACACAAAAAAGGTCGCATTTTTGCACTTCGTTCAAATAAGAGTTGTACCGGACGGAATTATCCTCTTTCTCAGTATGATCTCTCTTCCATTTTTATGATCTGTACCGTCGGAGGCTCGAAGCATGATTGCTGGTCTCTACCTAATTGTGAATGAGAATATGCATCCTTGGGGAGTGTTCTTACTTCATTCAATTATCAGTGGTGTGAACTATTACGAACACATTGCCATCTCGAAGGTGTGCATTTCGTGAATCTGTATTACTGGCAAGAGTAGGTTGCAAATTTGCTCAAAATTCAAAATAGCTGTAACACGAGCAGATTAAGCTTTGTTTAGAAGAACGACCAGATTAAGTTGTAGTGCATGGGTCATGGAAAAATTATGAGTGAAGTGCACTGTAGGTCCTTGAACTATTGCAGGGGTGTCACGTATAGGTCCTCGAACTATGAAAATCGTCATCCAGGTCCTCGAAGTGCAGTAAGTGTGTCATTCAGGTTCAAAATCTCCCTGACCCCCTCTAACTGGCCAGCTGGCGCCGTTAACCGTGAACACCGAATAGTAAACCATGAACAGTAAAATAGCGTACCAGTTCGGACATCATTTTCTGTACGCGATAGACAGTGCATGATGAACGATAAAAAAACAATCTGAAATTCTTTGGCATTGAAGATACCCTGGTGTGTGAACAGTAAAAAATGTTCATTAATTCAAAAAAATGTTCACGAATATGGAAAAGTTATTCACGACTTTAGAAAAATGTTCACGAACAATAAATTTGAAAATATGTTCGCCAACCACAAATATTATTCGCGGTATGGAAAAAATGTTCACGGCTTTAAAAAATGTTCACTAATCGCTAGTGAACATTTTTTAAGGTCGCGAATATCTTTTCCAAATTCATCGTTTGCGAATATTTTTTTAAGTCACAGACATTTATTAAAGTTGCGAATATTTTTCCAAATTCATAGTTCACGAACATATTTTTAAAGTCGCGAACATTTTATTAAAGTCACGAATATTTTTCCAAATTCATCATTCGCAAACATTTTTTTAAAGTCGTGAATATTTTTTCCAAATTCATCGTTAGCGAACATTTTTCTAAAGTCGCGAATATTTTTTTCCAAATTCATCGTTCGCAAATATTTTTCTGAATTAATGAACATTTTTACTGTTCATCATGCACTGTTTATCGCTTGCAGAAATGATGTTCGGAACTGAACGCTATTTTACTGTTCACGGTTCAATGTTCACGTTTAACGCCGCCAGCTGGCCGGTTAGAGGGGGTCAGGGAGATTTTGGACCTGAATGACACACTTACTGCACTTCAAGATTCTGGATGACGATTTTCATAGTTCGAGAACCTACGTGACACCCATAAAATAGTTTGAGGACCTACAGTGCACTTCACTGAAAAATTATTATTTGCTCTAAAAAAGATTATTATTCATGAAGTTGGCAGTAAAATTTCCTGATGCTAAATGGTTTAATCGGAAAATTGGCAGCAGCAGCATCACATATATGTTAGTTCAGTATTCAGGGGCAAATTTACTCTCATTCGAATCAGCTGTCACCTTGAGAGAGAGGGTGCCCTTGTAGCAGCTCCACACTTCTACAAGGGGTATATGCCCCCATTCCCATCTCTCTGCCCAATGTCTCGCTGTCTCTCTATCACCAGATTTTTATACGTGCAAGTAGGCAAAGAGGTGAGGATCATGTGAGCGAGCCTGTCATTGTGCCATTTGGCCTTGACCCTCCTATATAAGCATGCCAAATGCTGCACACTTGGCCACAACCACAGCAGAGACAGATCCACCCAGCAGTAGCAGTGGGAGAGCAGAGCAGGGAGCCCTCCAGCTCACCTAGCTCAGCCGCCCTCCTGTTCTCTTCAGCCAGGATGGACAAGGTGAAGAGCCATGGCAGCAAGCAGAGGCGGTCAGGAAGAGGAAGGATCAGCAGGATGTTGAGGCAACAAAAGGCCAGGCTCTACATCATCCAGCGATGCGTCGTCATGCTCCTATGCTACCATGACTGACCATAGTCCATAGGCGTTCGGTTCTCGTTTGTGGCTAGGCTAGGCTTGACAGATTCTTTGGTGTGTGTGTTCATAGGGTGTAAGTTGTTCAGAAGTTTCAGGTTGATTTTGCTGACAGTTAATTTGGATGTTGACGTTTTGTGTGGTGTGATGTGGTGCTCCTAAGTCCTGCAACGGCAAGGATGTGCGCGTATCGATGTGTTAGGTCTTGGCGTCTTTGTTGTGAATTTGCTTGATCGGAAAAAGAAGATCTCTGAAAAAGCAAGAAAGAAATAGTATGAAAGTTCTCAGAAAGGTTATCTCTTGGCATCCCATCATTGTATGATCAGTACTGTTAAAGCATGGTTGCGAGTCTCTGCCTAGTTACCTCATTGCTAATGCATATGTGCATCCTTTGGAAATGTTTTTATTTGATTGGATTGGGTATGTCGTTCGACTGATTTAGCACACAAGGCTATCTCAAAGGCGTGCATTTTGGGAATTTGTGGCGATATCGAGGTGAAAGTGGCAAGAGCAGTCTGCATCTTTGTTCAAAATTCAAATAGTTTTACACACGACCAAAAGAAAATTCAAATATGTAATAATTATGATTTCTGAAGATACATTTCCCTGATGCTAACAGCTTTCTGTGAGTTCAGTATTTCTGATAGTAACCTCAACCTAGAACTTAGAACTTTAGTGCTCATGGGATTCCCTAAAAAGAACTCCTTGCTCATGGGACTACAGGCTTTCTAGCAATACTATACAGAATCAGTTTATCTAGCAAAGTCCTTGCTCATGGTTCATTCTAAATCAGCTTCTGAATTTTTAATGCCTCAAAAATGTTTGGTAAAACCGAACAGCACTGGACGACAGAAATGAGAAGCTTCAAGGAACTTGCATACATGCTGCATTGTTTGCTGCAAATCTCTTGGTCTTAATTTTTTCAGACGCACAGCTCACTGCGAGCAGATCTCGTCTGGTGCTATTATGCGTTGTTATTTTCATGGCGACTAGATTATCAGACGATCAGGCAAGCTGACAGTTAAACATTTATCCATGAAAACATCCAGGTTCGTGCATTGAAACGAAGGTGGGTTTTAGACATCTCAGCACAATATCTTCCCAACAAGTATTTGGTGAAATGTTGCTCCCAAGGAAGCATACATGACATCATTCATGCACTGAACAGCCTTGATGGGTGCCTCAACCTGAACACAAGCTCACATGCTTGCATTGTCTAATCATGGATTAACTTTAGTTTAGTGCAAATGGGCTGGGTTCCGAACACGATGTTCTTTTATTAGTCCAGAGGTCGGTGAAGGCCCCGTTTAACCCGCCATTGGATGCCGCGTAAGAAAAGCTTATCCTGCAACAACTTGCTGTACTTTCTTCAGGATTCACGTCCAAGTTCAGGGCATCCATGTGAACTATGGCTTGGGACAGCTTAACTAGTGCTAATCATGGTGCTACTTGCTGTACTTCGACCAGTAGCTCTGAAGTTTGCTCCAAACCAGAGATGTGAAACCACGGCACTCCACCTTTGCAGCTCCCGCATCGGCGGGCATCTCGCGCTGGCGCTGCCTTTGGAAACCGAATGAAAATTCAGTTTACAAATTTGACCAGACAGAAATGTGCAGTGAGGTGTCTGCATGGACTGTGCAGACCTGTCACTGTGGCTACAACTATGGCTCTCTGGTCTCCAGAGCATTAACCAGTAGCACAAGATGAACATGGTTTAATGCCAGAAACAAAATGTGAACGTGGTTAGTTAGCTGTAACGACGTCTAAGAGACTTGCAATAAGTGAAGTAGAATCTGGATGAAATGACTTGCCTGCAAAGATACTATAAGGATTTGATGCTGTAGATGATGAACATAATGTGCAGAGATAACATTTCACAGTATCAAAATCTTTGACTAAAGCTCACATTTAGCACCTCTCCTGCAGTACTGCAGTTCATGCAATGTAGAGTCAAATAGTTTTAAAGTATCATCACTATGAGACAAGTTCAGAGATAAGACCAAAAAAAGGTCAAAGAGCCTGGTAGCATTGTTTAAAGAGGCAAGTCAGAAGCCATTATTTGGATGAAAGGAATATCAATGCGTTTGGTCGGTCGGGGCACGCAGCTCCTGAGCTGGAGCTGGTTGACTATACCTCATGAATCAAATTGGTTTAGCCAATAATCACAGCTCTTTAACAGGCTCCTCCGCAGTATTTCTTGCAAATTTTTCTATGACTTCCCTTGCATTAGCTACTCTGTCAAATATAATCCTCGCAGCTCCTCTATGATTTTCTATGCATGATTATAAGCAGGTGAAGTAATATACAGTGATACATTAGTCGTGTATCAAAGCTTCAGGTATAAATTTTGCAGAACTGAAGTACACTATCCATACTGAAAGTATGTTTGCAATTCCAGAAAAGACAAGCACTACAGACTACATGACCATTTCTCAGGGAATTGTTAAGTAATTGGTCTTGGTGGATGGCTCGACCTGGAACAAGCTTGCAGGTTGCTTTGGTTAATTCACTGGTCGCCTTACTTTAGTGCAAATTAGCTTTGTTCCAACATACTACTGTTCTTCTTTCATTAGCCTGACGGTCGGTGAAACCCGCGTCTAACCCACCATTGGAGGCCGCGTAAGAAATCTCTTATCCTGCAACTACTTTTTATTTTTAATCCTTGATTCATGTCCAAGTTCATGCCATTGTTGTAATGTACAGCTTGGCGGACAAATCCAGTGGTAATCTTTGTGCTGGTTGCTGTTCTCGACCAGTAACTCTGAAGTTTGGGCAGTTGCCATAAACCACAGATCTGAAACCTGGAACTCTTCCCTCACAGCATTGGCTTCAGACGCCAATAAGTATCTCCTTTGATTTGTGTCCGCATGAACCGTGCAGACCTGTCAATTTAGGAGCAGAAGATGGAAAAGAAGTGATGTATGTTCGATCCGGGTGAAATGACTTGTTTTGTGAGATATGGTGAGGATTTGATGCTGTAAGACGATGAACATGGTTGTTCATTGATAACATTTCACAGCAGAAAAATCTTTGACTAAAGATCATATGTATCAACTCACCTGCATTTCAGTCCATGCAATCAAAGTGAAATAGTTTAAAACTGTGATCACTAACAGAAAAGTTCAGTTCAGTCTTCTCTACAATAAATAAATGTTCAACGATGATGAAAAAAAGTCAAATAGCCCAGTAGTTTTGTTTGGTCAGGTAAGTCAGAAGGCATTGTTTATTTATTTGGACGAATGAGAATCAAATCGTCTGGTTGGTCGGGAGCTAGAGCTGGTTGACATTTTGCTCACGGGTCAAAATGATTCAGCCAGTAATCTTAGTTCAAAACATGGCTTGGAACAGCTTGACTACTGCTAAGCATGATGCTACTTGCTGTACTTCGACCACTAGCTCTAAAGTATGGGCAGTTTGAAACCGGCACACCGCGGCACACAGCTCCCGCATCGGGGGGCATCACGCGCTGGCGCTGCTGCCTTCGGAAACCGAATGAAAATTTAGTTTGCAAAATTGGCCAAACAAAGATATGAAATTAGGTCTCTGCATGAACTGTGCAGACCTGTCAGTGTACTACTGCGTCTTTCTGGTCTCCAGACCATTAACCAGGAGCACAAGATGAACATGGAAATTTCTCGAAAATAGAATGTGAACATGGTTAGTTAGCTGTAACGATGTCCGACAGACTTGCAATAAATGTTGTAGAATCCGAGATGGTTGACTTTTTCTCACGGGTCAAACTGGCCCACCCTGTAAGCACAACTCTGTAACCGGCTCCTCTGTACTCTTTGTTGCAAAATTTTCTAGTACGTTCTCATCCGGAAATCCCTTTCGGAGCTCGGCCTCCAGTGAGGCCTCCGAATTCAAATTTGAAATTTCATCAAAATTCATATTTTTACATTTCAAAAAATTCTGAAAATAAATATAGATATACATGAAGGCATAACACACATGTGCGTAAATTTTCAGTTCAAAATACATTGAAATGAGGGCTGCGCAAAAAAGACAAATCTGGGGCTATTTAACTCATGATACTATTCATCCTCTCAGGTCATGAATTTATCTTTTTTGTATAGGCCGTAACTCAAGGTATTTCATCATGAATTTTTACACACATATGGGTTACATTCTTACATACACACATATTTTTTTTACAGAATTTTTTGAACCATAAAAGTTTGAATTTGAATTTTTCAAAAATAAAGGCCTCCATGGAGCTCGGCCTCCAAAATGCCTCTCTCGTTTTCATCCGGATTATAAGTTGCAGCAATGACTTGTGTGACAAGAATTCAGCTGCAACCTATGAAGAATTGAAGGGCATTTTCAGAAACGATAAGCACTACAGTCACCCTGTTATGCTGCAAGTAACAACAGTTCAGAAACCCCTTTGCATAGAATGGCCTTGATGGATGCAGAAACTAGCTTGCAGGATGCTTTGGTTAATCCACTGATCATCTTAGTTTAGTGCAAATTAGCCTGGTCCCAACTCCCAAGCATGATGTTCTTTTTTTACTCAAAGGTCGGCGAAACCTACGTTTAAACTGCCATTGGAGGCTGTTGGCGCCGCCTCGCGCGACGCCGCTCTTCTTCTACCTCTTGCCTCACACAAGAAGAAACTCCACCCACACCCACGCACACATGCACATGACTAGCTAACAAACTCCATGCGTGACTACATCAACTAACTCATCCATGCACTAACTAACTAACCGAGTCACCTGACTAGTTAGTACTGTACTGGACGTCACCTAACGTGGTTTACTCCAACAGAGGCCGCATAAGAAACTTTATCCTGCAATCAGTTGCTGAGTTTCGCCTATGATTCATGTCCAGGTTAAGCCCATTGTTGCTGTACTTGTGCTAGTTAATCGGCGGACAGCCTGGTTTATTTTACTTAGACCAGTAGCACTAGTTGGCGCAAACCACAGATCTGAAACCGCGTAGCTGAACCTCGCAGCATTGGCTTCAGACACCAGCTACAACCTGCAAGTATGCAGTCTGGTTATCTGAACCACATTTTTTTGGCTCTTTTTTGTCAATTGCTCAATGATGATTTGTGTCCACATAACCATTAACCAGCAGCAGAAGATGGGCACACTAAAAGATTTGCAAGAAGTGTCGTGTGATCCGGGAGAAATGACCTGTTTGCAAAGTATGGTGAGGATTTGATGTTGTAGATGATGAACATGGCTGTGCGTAGGTAACATTTCACAACATCAAAATCTTTGACCAAAGATCATATGTAGCAACTCACCTGCACTTCAGTCCATGCAATGGAAAGTCAACTAGTTTAAAAGTGTGATCGCCAACAGAAGTTCTGTACAGTCTTCTCAACTATAAACAAATGTTCAATGATGATGAAAAAAGTCCGGTCCCTTGCGCGACAGATGTGCACCAAAGGCAGTAGCCGATCCGCTGGTCCGGGAGTCTGAAGACCTGGACCCCAGGCCGTCAAAACCTTATGCCGAACCGATCGTGGGAACGGGCATGCCACTATCAAATGCTCCATATATAGTTTCTTGTCCAATGCGCACGTAGTGCCAAACTGATCGCGAGAATATATATGTATATATGTGATAAAAGACAGTAATGCATGCATATACTAAGTCAGTAAAAACAATAGTTCCTGCAAATATAGCACAACACAATAGTGATTGCAAAGACAAATTTGTACTTGATTTTAGGTTATCTGAACATAACATATAATATATTTATATAGAAGTGAATACAGTACCTTCAGCCTTTTAACTTCATCTCAACAGGTCTCCTCAAGCAAATAATGATTGCACTTGCAGGATGCACCCGGACCTCATCAATCTCTGTTCTATCGAAATCTTTTATTATTGATCCTTCCCAAATTCTACCCTGCTAGCAGCTACTGGATACGACTTTCCTTCAGTCATCTAATCTTTTGTATCGGGATCTAGTCGTTTAACTGGGAGTAAGACAGAAATAGATTTAGATTATGGCCATTCAAATAAAAAGCCTCCCCAGCATGCATTTTTACTCCCTCCGTTCCTAAATATAAGTCTTTGTAGACATTTCAAATGGAATACAATATACGGATGCATGTAGACATATTTTAATGTGTAGATTCACTAATTTTGCTCCGTATGTAGTCACCTGTTGAAATCTCTAGAAAGACTTACATTGGGGAACGGAGGGAGTACTATCTAAATAGCCATTGCTTACATATATAATTATATCTGTTGCAATGAAAGCTCTTCAGAAAATTAAAAATGTTCAGATATTTCTTAACTAGCATATCAATAAGAATTTAGGTAATCAGAAAATATTCAGATCAAGAGTAGCATAATAAGGGATCATCCTTACAGGTTTTGAACCGGGATCTTGGACATGTTCATCCTAGAAATATCTGACTATGGAGGTCAATGATCCTGTTTTTTCGATAAAGGGTGGATTTTATTGACTTGGAATGAAGCATCAAGAAGATACATACACAACGAGCACGCACCCGGCCTCTGCATAGCTAGGATGCACACAGTCAACACACACACACACACAAATAAACTTGCCGGCAAATAGCAAAGTCATCTAAGACCAAAGCTACGCCTGAGCGAGGAAAGCGAAATTGACCCTGAAGAGATCAACAACGATCAAACAACTACAACAATGACCATATCCACACCAGCCATCTCTTGACATCACAACGACAACGAGGTTCTTCAACAGCAACACCTTCAGGAAGGAAACGCTCAAGCGCCGCCGTCACTGGTTCCAACCACCAAAGGTTAGAATCTTGGTTTTCACCCTCGATTTGGTGCCCAGATGGCCGATGGTTCGATCTGCGGAGATTACTACAACACACGTGTTGGAAGCATCCACATCGGGCGGGCAGGCTACAAGTATTTCCTGTAGAAGCCATTGTCGTGCTCCGGCCATGCTTGTGAGGAGCAACAGTCTTCTCGTGCTGGCTACATCAACGGCGCCCTCCCTACGATTTGTGGTGGTCATTGGAAGGTCTTTGCGAGCGTTACTCGCTCTAGATCCGATGGCTACTGCTCATACAGGCGGTGTTGCGAGATGCGGCCGGATGGCTCCTCTGTGGGTTCTGGCAGCTCTTACTCTCACCAGTTTGCTTTTAACAGTAAGATGCAATCTATGAATGACACTTGAAGCAAAGGGTATGGTTGTGCAGCGACAACGATGGGATTTCTAGCCTAGCATGTAGCTGCTGGAATCGTGAAAAATGGTCGCGACAACACATGATTGACTTCGTTTGGGTGGTACTTCTCGAGTACCCTGTCTTGAGCTCCGGGGTGAAAATCCTATGCCTAGCCCAAGTTGGTTATAGCTGGCAATGATGATGTTTTTGTATCATTACCTTGTTGAAGGCATTGTTCGGATATGCTCGGACTTGTTCTTCAGGCCAATAATCCTGTTGGAGTAGGTCAATAAGAAATAAACTCTTTAGGACAACCTCTCTGAAGAACCATGTTGCTAACTGTAACTGATAAGAAAACAAATAAGTGGACACTAAAAAATACTACCTATGTTCCTAAATATAATTATATTTGAACTGCAAAACGCCTTATATTTAGAAATAGAGGTAGTATGTTAGTATACATCACCCAAACCCCATCCCTTGGAAATGAAAAGGAAGAAGCCAGAATGTGGTTTTGTTGTCCTTGTAAAGAGAAATACAAATGAAATTCTTCCTCTTCGGATCCTCTCCTCGGCCGCCGAATATCATCATTGAAAACCATGCTAAGAGCGATTTCAAAGTATTCGTCGTCTTCTTCCTCTTTGGATGTCGACAAGTCCTCGAAGACCATCTCTCTCAACCTCTCATCTTCAATTCAAATGGCCCAGTTCAATTCGATTGTACAAAACAAAACAAAATGAAAGAAAATTCACCTGGGCAAACCATCAAACACTTGCAAGGTGGTGGTGGTGCACCGGCCGGCTGGCGTCATTTAGGCCAAACCAGCGGACAACGATGTGTGGGAATGACCTGCAGCGGTGTGCAAGCAAGGTCAGACGCGGCGGCCACCAAAGAGGAAGAAGATTTGAGAGGAATATGATGAATCGGTTATGGAGACGGCGGCGGCGTTTCACCTTGATTCCGACAACAGCGACGGGCGGCGAACGGGCTCGTAGTCAGGAAGAAGGGCGGTGAGGGCCAAGGGAGGCAACAAGGTGGTGATGGGGCCGGCGGACGGTCGCGGGAGGTGCGCTAGCGAAGAGGCAGTGGGGGTGTGAGATGCAAGAGAGGTAGATTTTATCCTCCAAGCCATAGCGCCCAAGTATATTTAGGTGCCGAATAGGAGGCGGAGTAAAAAAATTTACTACTCTATTCGGTTTAGGGGGTCAGCTAGGTACTGGTTAGAGGAGTAACACCAAAATTTTACTCCTCTAATGCCGGATAGGGGGTCGGCTAGAGTTAGCCTTTGGGCATCCACAATGCTGACCCACAAAACAGACACCGCATCCATCCGCGGACAGGTGGGCAGTCCACGGACACAGATGCGGGAGCCGGCCATCCAATGCTATCTGCATACATTTCAAACCAGTTTTAAACAAACCGAACAAATTACATATAAAGCGAATAATTTTCATTCAAACCAGACGAAAACATTTACATTTCGGGCATATTTTAACTAAACTATACCGCACTGCGGTAAAAACAAGTCTACGGCCAGCGGCGGCGGATCACCACTCACACAACATGTCTTCCCTATGTCCGGCATCCCGTTCATCAGACTGACGGATGCCCTGGAGGGATATGCTTCAGCGAGAGGGGAAGAATACCCTCCATCCGCTTTCGTGAAACACGGAGCGGAGTTGGTTTTTGGGTGGGGAAAGACGGTGCCGTGGTCTACGCCCCCGCTCATCAGGCAAAGATACCGGTTGTGTAACCCGGAGACGCGGTGGCGGTGGCCTTCATGGGACCCAAGCGGCGGCGGCCTCCCGTGATCTACTTTTCCTCGCTGTCCGCGGTAGCCGCGGACGTGCCGGACTCCGCGGACATGGCTTCTTTCCCCACCTGACTGACGCATTCGCCGGGAGAAGGCGTTGTCCAGCTTGGACGGGCAAGGAGGGATTGGCGATGGTGATGGTGCTGGCGCCAGATCCGGAGGGTTTGCTGGCAAGCCAACCTGTATCAGGTTGGCTCGTCCTGGCAACCCAGTCAGCTACAATGCTGGAAAACTCCTTCTGTTCGCCGGAGGCCATGGCGGGTGTTGTACAAGGAGGAGGTGGAGAGAGCGGAGGTTGTGTGGTACTTTCCCAGCGCCTGGACACGTTTATATAGTGGGTGGACGCGAGGAGCCAGCTAGAGAGGTGTTTAATGCTCGCTAGCATAGGAACGGACATGTGGCGCTTGGGGCGCCAGAGTAGGTTCCTCGGCGCACACACCGGTTTAATGGAGGTAGGCAGGCGGACGGATGCCGTTTTAATGCGAAGAGAAAACATGCGCAGCGGGCGGCGCTCTCAGTTGGCGAGCCGCTTCAATGTCGGCTCCAATGAGCGGTCGCGTCCGCTCTGGGCGGACATGAATGTAGGCAGCTGACTTCGGGCGGTAAAGCACGTGAGCACGGAAAAGGGGTTTTTGGTGGGCCAGATTAGTCAGACGCGGGCCTTTCAGTGGTCTGCACGCCCGCAACTCCCCCCCTCCTAGGTTTGTCTCCGGATTCCGGAAAAAAATACGTCCGGACCGGTCGGCAGACCGATCTACACTAGTAGAAAAAAGGTCTAATGTGAAACCCATTAGTCCCGGTTTGGTATTGAACCGGCACTAATGTGACCATTAATGACGGTTCCAACGGCCAGGCGGGCGGCGCTCATTAGTATCGGTTCGTGGCGAACCTTTAGTACCGGTTCGTGCAGGTGGCGGCCTTTAGTACGGGTTGGTGGCTCCAACCGGTACTAAAGACCCCCCCCTTTAGTATCGGTTGGAGCCACCAACCGGTACTAAAGGTGGTGCGCTGCCACCCGCAGTGCACAATGTTTAGTCCCACCTCGCTAGTTGAGAGGAGCTCGCACCGGTTTATAAGCCCCGCCGCGGCTACCGTGTCGAGCTCCTCTCTAAGAAGGCCTTTGTGGGCCTATTGCAAGTCTTCTGCCCTGTGGGGCCTACTGGGCCGTACGGGCCTGCATCCTGGCCCAACTAGAGATTGGGTTTCTAGTCGTATGCAGGCCGTGCCGGCCCAGTAGGCTGGCTGTTTTTGCTTTATTTTAAAAATAAAAAAAATCCTTACCAACCGGCACTAAAGGTTCCCCAGACCACGGCGCGCCTCGTGCCACGTGGTGGGCCTTTGGTCCCGGTTCGTGTTAAACCGGGACTAAAGGGGGGACCTTTAGTCCCCACTCTTTAGTACCAGTTCCAGAACTGGTACTAAAGGTCCTTATGAACAGGTACTAAAAGTCGTTTTTCTACTAGTGCTAGACCCGTGTTGGATGGCAAAACATGTTCGGTCCGCGTGGTCCGAACATTTGCGAGTAGTTTGTGGGTCGCGACTAGTATAATTTCGAGCATCGCCGCCATCGGAATCAGTACGCCCCCCAAATCATCGTCTTCAAAATCATCTTCCCCTCACTGTACACTTGTTGCTTTCCTCGCCCTTGTCCTTGCCGTCGCCACATCCCTGACCGGCGGCATCAATCTCGTCGCTACCGACCTGTTGATGCAATCATGAAGTAGAAGCTGAGAAATTGTATGGGTCCCATATGGCCATATATATGTAAAACAATGGAGGTTGAGATATGTCTACTTTGAATTTGCATGCCGTCTGACTTGTCTACAAAAGCATATAGAACACACTTCATTTGCAATATAGTGATTGCAATATGGCGACTCTGTTTTAGAGTTGCTCTAAGGAGGCATCTACGGAGCTATGCCTGCGGTCGATGGCGTGTACATGGGGTTAGGGCCGCTACCTTCCGTATGTTTCTCCTTCCAATTCCTGGTTGGTTATTCTTTTCTTCATTTTTATCTCCTTGTGTTTGCGGTTTTTTTTTGTTGTTGCGGTTTTGGGTTGTGTGGATGAGGGATACGAGATTTTTTTTCCGCGGGGCAGGGGTCAAAACTTTGGGATTATTTTTCTTTTTTAAAACAAAGACGTCAGATGCGTCCGACTTTAACTTAATAAAGCCCCCAACAGGCAGCATAACACGACACCAAGTCTTAGTACAGCACCAGAAGCCATTCCGGCCCTCGCAAGGATGAAAACCACTGAAGTTTAGGCGAAAGTTAAGCAAGCCACTAGCTGATTACAAGGAAAAAGCCCATACAGAGCACGCAGGCTCGTCAACCAGCAAAAGGGACCACGTCCTAGACCGTGGTCAAAGGCTCCCTAGCCAGCACATACACTTGCATCAGACGTTCTTGGGCAGTCTTGAGCATCTCAGCATCCTTGCGTCTCTCCAACGGACTCCACTGCTGCAAGAAGAGGTTGCATTTGTAGATAATATTAGCCGGATGTGTTGGAAAACATCCCTCGATAGTAAGTTTGTTTCTAGTTAGCCACAAAGCCCAGAGAGTGCCCCTACACAACTCCACATAACCCGTTTCGCAGGTCCCTGAATCGCGTCTAATAGCTGGAGAAGCTTTGCAGCCGATCTAGGATCCCATTGGACACCTGCCGCGGTCCGGACCGCGCTCCACGCAAACCTCGCTAGAGGGCACCGAAAGAACACGTGATTGGTATCCTCTGGTGCCCCGCACAGCGCACAAGGGCCGATGGCTGGTCCGTTGTGTTTGGCCACGTTCAAGGAGGTAGGAAGTTTATCACGGAACATTTGCCAAAGAAAGAGTTTGATCTTTAGAGGCAGCCGCACTTTCCACAGCCCTTTGATCACAAGTTGCGCCGGCCCTCGATACTTCTTGTGATATAACGATTTAACCGTGAACTTGCCCGGGCTGGTGAGCGCCCAACTCACCGTGTCAGGCTAGCCCGATATGCCTATTGGGCCAATCAACTGAAGCAAGGCCGCAAGGCTAGTTTTCTCTTGCTCGCTAAGTTCCCGTTTAAAGTGTATCTCCGGTGGTGTTGACTCGAGCGCATCCGCCACCGTCATTGCTGGGTCGACAGCAATAGCATACAGATCCCGAAATTCGGCCCACAAGGGTTGGGCACCAATCCAGTGGTCTGTCCAAAAGCGAGCCGAATGGCCATTCCCAATCGAGAATTTTGCCCCCATGGCGAATGCCGGTTCGATCGCCTGCAAGTCATTCCAGAAGGGGGAACCCCCTGTCCTGCCTTCGAAGAAATTTCCGTTAGGAAAGTATTTGGCCCTAAGGAGATCGACCCACAGCCCGGTTGCCCCCTGGGCAATTTTCCAGATCCATTTACACATCAACGCGATATTTAGGATCCTCGAGTTAGTGATTCCAAGGCCCCCCAAGGCTTTGGGTCGACAGACCCAGGCCCACTTAACCATATGATATTTACGGTTCGGGCCCGTTCCTTCCCAAAAGAACTTGGCGCGGGGTGTGTCCATCTTTGCATGAACCCCTTCTGCGAGCAAAAACAGGCCCATAGCAAACATGGGCAAGGAGGAGAGGCTCGAGTTCATGAGGACGAGCCTTGCCGCTTTCGAAAGAAATTTACCCCTCCAAGGGCAAACCCTTCCCCGCACCTTGGCACACAGAGGTTCCCAATCCTCTATCGTGGGTCGTTTGGTGTCCACCGGTAGGCCGAGGTACGTAAACGAAAATTTGCCCACTTTGCAGTTGAGAAAATCAGCTATGCGTCTTCCCTCCTCCGGCTCTACCCCCATAGAGAGCACCACACATTTATGGAAGTTTATTTTGAGGCCCGACATGAGCTCAAAACTAAGAAGAATCGCCTTGACCATAGCTATGCTATGTTGGTCCGGACGAAATAGCAGTAACGTGTCATTCGCGTACTGCAAATGAGTCACTCCCCCTGGAATGAGATGGCCTACCAACCCTTTGATATGACCAGCCGCGGCCGCCTTCCGAAGCATAGCGGACAGCGCGTCGACAACAAATTTGAACAAAAGCGGGGACATCGGGTCACCCTGCCTGAGTCCACGTTTGTTCTGGAAGAAGTGCCCTACTTCTCCGTTCACCGAGACTGCAGTTTGGCCTCCCGAGACCTGCATTACGCGGTGCACCCAAACAGCTGAGAAACCACGGCTAATAAGCACCTGACGCAGGAAATCCCAATTTACCCGGTCGTAAGCCTTCTCGAAATCTAGCTTCAGCAGAATGGCCGGTTCCTTGGTGCGTTTGAGTTCGTGAAAAATCTCCTGGAGGGCAAGCGGTCCCTCCAGAATGTTGCGGCCGCGAATGAACGCGGATTGGTTGTGATGAATCGAGCGATGAGCAATCGGTCCTAGGCATGTGGCACAAGCTTTAGCGCAAATCTTAAAAGGAACGTTGATGAGCGCAATTGGGCGGAATTGTCTAATGTTGTCGGCCCCGTGGACCTTCGGAATAAGCGATAAGACTCCAAAATTAAGTCGAGCTATATCTACCGTCCCTCGCATAAACCCGTTGCAGATCGCAAAGATTGGGCCTCTAAGAAGTGGCCAAAAACGCTTGAACATAGCCACCGGCCACCCGTCCGGGCCCGGAGCCATGTCCGATTTCATACCCATCAGGGTGGCGTCAATTTCTTCTGGGAGGAAAGCAAGCCCCAGCTCGGCATTCTCACACTCGAGGACGCGTTGTGAGGTTTCCCACATGTTCGCGCGAAGGCCAGCCCCCTGGGCCTCGCAAGTCCCCATCAAGTTGATGTAAAACTCATAAATGTGGCGTGAGATGTCCTCTTGTCGCAACAACAACCCTTGTTCCTATTGCAACCCGAGGATTGCGCATTTTCTACTCCGGTCATTTGCGTAGGCGTGGAAGTACTTGGTATTGGCGTCGCCTTTAAGTGTCCACTTCAGACCACCACGACGACGCCAATATTCTTCCTCCACGCGCAGTAACGCCTCGACCTGCCCCTCTAGAGCATATCGGTGAGCCCATTCCTGCTCCGAGAAGGCTCGCGCCTTAGCCTCCGCGTCAATCCTCGCAATCTCCTTGAGGATCGAAGCCCTGAGCACTTTGTCATTCCTCCCTAGGTTGGCGCCCCACCCCTTGAGGCTAGCCCCGAGCTATCCCCCGACCGCGTTCCAGAACTCCATCAGGCCCCTCTGGGGCCCAACCTGGTTAAAGCACGCCCACCATTTCTCCTTAAAGATCTCCTCGAAACCTGGCGTTTCAAGCCAGGCCGTCTCGAAGAAAAAATGTGGGCTACGTCGCAGTCTATCCTCCCCCGAGGAGTAGATTAGTGGAACATGATCGGAACCGATGCGGGTTTCCGCAATTAGTGAGCAGAGAGGGTATCCAATTTCCCACTCCGGAGACATGAACACCCGATCCAACACCGAGCGGACCGGGTCGAGTTGCTTGTTTGTCCATGTAAATCTCGCGCCCGACCTGGCCACTTTCCTTAGGGCCATGGAGGCAATGACAGTATTAAACATGGACACCCGAGGCCATTTTATGTTACTGTTATTTTTGTCCGCTCCTGACCGGATCAGGTTGAAATCCTCTCCCACAAGGACAGGGAGCGCAGCTGCAGTCACCATAATGACTTTGGCTTGGAGTTCTCCCAAGAAATCCGCCGATCGAGAGTGATCGGCCGGACCATAGACCTGTATGACAACTAGCTCGCGAAGAGATGCACGAATGCGAAAGTGCGCAGCAATGAAAAACTGCCCAATATCCCAAGCGATAATATCATACAAGGCGCGGCTTAAACCCATAAGCATGCCACCTGAGTGCCCAACCGCGGGGACATGCTGCCACTCAAAATGCTCAAGCGGATCTATAGAAAGCAGCTCATGAAAGCGGAAGTCCGCCTTGATCGTTTCCTGTAAACCTACGATATCGACGTCCTCTTTGCGCATGTAATCCTTGAGCTGGGTATGCCGCTCCGCGTGTTGGAAATATGCCCTAGAGGCAATAATAAAATGGTTATTATTATATTTCCTTGTTCATGATAATTGTCTATTGTTCATGCTATAATTGTGTTATCCGGAAATCGTAATACATGTGTGAATACATAGACCACAACATGTCCCTAGTGAGCCTCTAGTTGACTAGCTCGTTGATCAACAGATAGTCATGGTTTCCTAACTAAGGACATTGGATGGCATTGATAACGGGATCACATCATTAGGAGAATGATGTGATGGACAAGACCCAATCCTAAGCATAGCACAAAGATCGTGTAGTTCGTTTGCTAGAGCTTTTCCAATGTCAAGTATCATTTCCTTAGACCATGAGATCGTGTAACTCCCGGATGTCGTAGGAGTGCTTTGTGTGTACCAAACGTCACAACGTAACTGGGTGACTATAAAGGTACACTACAGGTATCTCTGAAAGTGTCTGTTGGGTTGACACGGATTGAGACTGGGATTTGTCACTCCGTATGACGGAGAGGTATCTCTGGGCCCACTCGGTAATGCATCATCATAATGAGCTCAAAGTGACCAAGTGGTTGGTCACGGGATCATGCATTACGGTACGAGTAAAGTGACTTGCCGGTAACGAGATTGAACGAGGTATTGGGATACCGACGATCGAATCTCGGGCAAGTAACGTACCGATTGATAAAGGGAATTGTATACGGGATTGATTGAATCCTCGACATCGTGGTTCATCCGATGAGATCATCGTGGAACATGTGGTAGCGAACATGGGTATCCAGATCCCGCTGTTGGTTATTGACCGGAGAGTCGTCTCGATCATGTCTGCATGTCTCCCGAACCCGTAGGGTCTACACACTTAAGGTTCGGTGATGCTAGGGTTGTAGAGATATTAGTATGCGGAAATTCGAAAGTTGTTCGGAGTCCCGGATGAGATCCCGGACGTCACGAGGAGTTCCGGAATGGTCCGGAGGTGAAGAATTATATATAGGAAGTCTAGTTTCGGCCACCGGGAAAGTTTCGGGGGTCACCGGTATTGTACCGGGACCACCGAAAGGGTCCCGGGGGTCCACCGGGTGGGGCCACCTATCCCGGAGGGCCCCATGGGCTGAAGTGGGAGGGGAACCAGCCCCTGGTGGGCTGGTGCGCCCCCCCTTGGGCCTCCCCTGCGCCTAGGGTTGGAAACCCTAGGGGTGGGGGCGCCCCCACTTGGCTTGGGGGGGAAGCCACCCCCTTGGCCGCCGCCCCCCTGGAGATTGGATCTCCCAGGGGCCGGCGCCCCCCAGGGCCCCTATATATAGTGGAGGGGAGGGAGGGCAGCCGCACCACAGCCCCTGGCGCCTCCCTCTCCCTCCCGTGACACCTCTCCCTCTCGCTGAGCTTGGCGAAGCCCTGCCGAGATCCCGCTACTTCCACCACCACGCCGTCGTGCTGCTGGATCTTCATCAACCTCTCCTTCCCCCTTGCTGGATCAAGAAGGAGGAGACGTCGCTGCTCCGTACGTGTGTTGAACGCGGAGGTGCCGTCCGTTCGGCGCTCGGTCATCGGTGATTTGGATCACGACGAGTACGACTCCATCAACCCCGTTCACTTGACCGCTTCGGCTCGCGATCTACAAGGGTATGTAGATGCACTCCTTCCCTCTCGTTGCTAGTAAACTCCATAGATGGATCTTGGTGATGCGTAGAAAATTTTAAAATTCTGCTACGATCCACAACAGTGGCATCATGAGTCAGGTTTATGCGTAGTTACTATGCACGAGTAGAACACAAAGCAGTTGCGGGCGTAGATCATGTCAATTTACTTGCCACTACAAGTCTTATCTTGATTCGGCGGCATCGTGGGATGAAGCGGCCCGGACCGACCTTACACGTACGCTTACGTGAGACAGGTTCCACCGACTGACATGCACTAGTTGCATAAGGTGGCTAGCGGGTGTCTGTCTCTCCCACTTTAGTCGGATCGGATTCGATGAAAAGGGTCCTTATGAAGGGTAAATAGTAATTGGCATATCACGTTGTGCTTTTACGTAGGTAAGAAACGTTCTTGCTAGAAACCTATAGAAGCCACATAAAAACATGCAACAACAATTAGAGGACGTCTAACTTGTTTTTGCAGCATATGCCTTGTGATGTGATATGGCCAGAAGATGTGATGAATGATATATGTGATGTATGAGATTGATCATGTTCTTGTAATAGGAATCACGACTTGCATGTCGATGAGTATGACAACCGGCAGGAGCCATAGGAGTTGTCTTTGTTTTTTGTATGACCTGCGTGTCATTGAATAACGCCATGTAAATTACTTTACTTTATTGCGAAACATGTTAGCCGTAGAAGTAGAAGTAATCGTTGGCGTGACAACTTCATGAAGACACGATGATGGAGATCATGGTGTCATGCCGGTGACGAAGATGATCATGGCGCCCCGAAGATGGAGATCAAAAGGAGCAAAATGATATTGGCCATATCATGTCACTATTTGATTGCATGTGATGTTTATCATGTTTTACTTCTTATTTGCTTAGTACGACGGTAGTAAATAAGATGATCCCTTATAATAATTTCAAGAATGTGTTCCCCTAACTGTGCACCGTTGCGAAGGTTCGTTGTTTCGAAGCACCACGTGATGATCGGGTGTGATAGATTCTAACATTCGAATACAACGGGTGTAAGCCAGATTTACACACGCAATACACTTAGGTTGACTTGACGAGCCTAGCATGTACAGACATGGCCTCGGAACACGGAAGACCGAAAGGTCGAGCATGAGTCGTATAGAAGATACAATCAACATGAAGATGTTCACCGATGTTGACTAGTCTGTCTCACGTGATGATCGGACACGGCCTAGTTGACTCGGATCATGTTTCACTTAGATGACTAGAGGGATGTCTATCTGAGTGGGAGTTCATTGAATAATTTGATTAGATGAACTTAATTATCATGAACTTAGTCTAAAATCTTTACAATATGTCTTTTAGATCAAATGGCCCACGTTGCCCTCAACTTCAACGCGTTCCTAGAGAAAACTAAGCTGAAAGATGATGGCAGCAACTATACGGACTGGGTCCGGAACCTGAGGATCATCCTCATAGCTGCCAAGAAAGATTATGTCCTAGAAGCACCGCTAGGTGATGCACCAATCCCAGAGAACCAAGACGTTATGAACGCTTGGCAGTCACGTGCTGATGATTACTCCCTCGTTCAGTGCGGCATGCTTTACAGCTTAGAACCGGGGCTCCAAAACCGTTTTGAGCAACACGGAGCATATGAGATGTTCGAAGAGCTGAAAATGGTTTTCCAAGCTCATGCCCGGGTCGAGAGATATGAAGTCTCCAACAAGTTCTTCAGTTGTAAGATGGAGGAAAATAGTTCTGTCAGTGAGCACATACTCAAAATGTCTGGGTTGCACAACCGCTTGACTCAGTTGGGAGTTAATCTCCCGGATGACGCGGTCATTGACAGAATCCTTCAGTCGCTTCCACCAAGCTACAAGAGCTTTGTGATGAACTTCAATATGCAGGGGATGGAAAAGAACATTCCTGAGGTATATTCAATGCTGAAATCAGCGGAGGTGGAGATCAGAAAGAAACATCAAGTGTTGATGGTGAATAAAACCACTAAGTTCAAGAAAGGCAAGGGTAAGAAGAACTTCAAGAAGGACGGCAAGGGAGTTGCCGCGCCCGGTAAGCCAGTTGCCGGGAAGAAGCCAAAGAATGGACCCAAGCCTGAGACTGAGTGCTTTTATTGCAAGGGAAGTGGTCACTGGAAGCGGAACTGCCCCAAATACTTAGCGGACAAGAAGGCCGGCAACACTAAAGGTATATGTGATATACATGTAATTGATGTGTACCTTACCAGTACTCGTAGTAGCTCCTGGGTATTTGATACCGGTGCGGTTACTCATATTTGTAACTCAAAACAGGAGTTGCGGAATAAGCGGAGACTGGCGAAGGACGAGGTGACGATGCGTGTCGGGAATGGTTCCAAGGTCGATGTGATCGCCGTCGGCACGCTACCTCTACATTTACCTACGGGATTAGTTTTAAACCTCAATAATTGTTATTTAGTGCCAGCTTTGAGCATGAACATTGTATCTGGATCTCATTTAATGCGAGGTGGCTACTCATTTAAATCCGAGAATAATGGTTGTTCTATTTATATGAGAGATATGTTTTATGGTCATGCCCCGCTGGTCAATGGTTTATTCTTAATGAATCTCGAACGTGATGTTACAGATATTCATAGTGTGAATACCAAAAGATGTAAAGTTGATAACGATAGTCCACATACTTGTGGCACTGCCGCCTTGGTCACATTGGTGTCAAGCGCATGAAGAAGCTCCATGCTGATGGACTTTTAGAGTCTCTCGATTATGAATCATTTGACACATGCGAACCATGCCTCATGGGCAAAATGACCAAGACTCCGTTCTCCGGAACAATGGAGCAAGCAACCAACTTATTGGAAATCATACATACTGATGTGTGCGGTCCAATGAGTGTTGAGGCTCGCGGTGGCTATCGTTATGTTCTCACTCTCACTGATGACTTGAGTAGATATGGGTATGTCTACTTGATGAAACACAAGTCTGAGACCTTTGAAAAGTTCAAGGAATTTCAGAATGAGGTGGAGAATCAACGTGACCGAAAGATAAAATTCTTACGATCAGATCATGGTGGAGAATATTGAAGTCACGAATTTACGCACTTAAGGAAATGTGGAATCGTTTCACAACTCACGCCACCTAGAACACCTCAGCGTAACGGTGTGTCCGAACGTCGTAATCGCACTCTATTGGATATGGTGCGATCTATGATGTCTCTTACCGATCTACCGCTCTCATTTTGGGGCTATGCTTTAGAGACTGCCGCATTCACTTTAAATAGGGCACCGTCTAAATCCGTTGAGACGACACCGTATGAATTATGGTTTGGAAAGAAACCTAAGCTGTCGTTTCTAAAAGTTTGGGGATGCGATGCTTATGTCAAGAAACTTCAACCTGAAAAGCTCGAACCCAAGTCGGAAAAATGCGTCTTCATAGGATACCCTAAGGAAACCATTGGGTATACCTTCTACCTCAGATCCGAAGGCAAGATCTTTGTTGCCAAGAACGGGTCCTTTCTGGAGAAAGAGTTTCTCTCGAAAGAAATAAGTGGGAGGAAAGTGGAACTTGATGAAGTACTACCTCTTGAAGCGGGAAGTAGCGCAGCTCAGGAAAATGTTCCTGTGGTGCATGCACCGACTAGAGAGGAAGTTAATGATGATGACGATCAAGGTACATCGGATCAAGCTCCTACTGAACTTCGTAGGTCCACAAGGACACGTTCCGTGCCAGAGTGGTACGGCAACCCTGTCTTGGAAATCATGTTGTTAGACAACGGTGAACCTTCGAACTATGAAGAAGCAATGGCGGGCCCAGATTCCGACAAATGGCTAGAAGCCATGAAATCCGAGATAGGATCCATGTATGAAAACGAAGTATGGACTTCGACTGACTTGCCCGATGATCGGCGAGCCATAGAAAATAAATGGATCTTTAAGAAGAAGACAGACGCGGATGGTAATGTGACCATCTATAAGGCTCGACTTGTCGCTAAGGGTTATCGACAAGTTCAAGGGGTTGACTACGATGAGACTTTCTCACCCGTAGCGAAGCTGAAGTCCGTCCGAATCATGTTAGCAATTGCCGCATACTATGATTATGAGATATGGCAAATGGACGTCAAAACGGCATTCCTTAACGGCTTTCTTAAGGAAGAATTGTATATGATGCAGCCGGAAGGTTTTGTAGATCCTAGGAATGCTAACAAAGTATGCAAGCTCCAGCGCTCAATCTATGGGCTGGTGCAGGCATCTCGAAGTTGGAACATTCGCTTTGATGAGATGATCAAAGCGTTTGGGTTTACACAGACTTATAGAGAAGCCTGTGTTTACAAGAAAGTGAGTGGGAGCTCTGTTGCATTTCTCATATTATATGTGGATGACATACTGTTGATGGGAAATGATACATAATTCTTGGAAAGTATAAAGGCCTACTTGAATAAGTGTTTTTCAATGAAGGACCTTGGAGAAGCTGCTTATATATTAGGCATCAAGATCTATAGAGATAGATCGAGACGCCTTATTGGTCTTTCACAGAGTACGTACCTTGACAAGATATTGAAGAAGTTCAATATGGATCAGTCCAAGAAGGGGTTCTTGCCTGTATTGCAAGGTGTGCAATTGAGCACGGCTCAATGCCCGACCACGGCAGAAGATAGAGAAAAGATGAGTGTCGTCCCCTATGCCTTGGCCATAGGGTCTATTATGTATGCCATGTTGTGTACCAGACCTGATGTAAACCTTGCCGTAAGTTTGGTAGGAAGGTACCAAAGTAATCCCGGCATGGAACACTGGACAGCGGTCAAGAATATCCTGAAGTACTTGAAAAGGACTAAGGATATGTTTCTTGTTTATGGAGGTGACGAAGAGCTCGTCGTAAAGGGTTACGTCGACGCTAGCTTTGACACAGATCTGGATGACTCTAAGTCACAAACCGGATACGTGTATATTTTGAATGGTGGGGCGATAAGGTGGTGCAGTTGCAAGCAAAGCGTCGTGGCGGGATCTACATGTGAAGCGGAGTACATGGCGGCCTCAGAGGCAGCACAAGAAGCAATCTGGATAAAGGAGTTCATTACCGACCTAGGGGTGATTCCCAACGCGTCGGGCCCAATGACTCTCTTCTGTGACAACACTGGAGCTATTGCCCTTGCCAAGGAGCCCCAGGTTTCACAGGAAGACCAGGCATATCAAGCGTCGCTTCAACTCCATTCGTGAAAATGTTCAAAATGGAGACATAGATATTTGTAAAGTGCATACGGATTTGAATGTCGCAGATCCGTTGACTAAACCTCTTCCACGAGCGAAACATGATCAACACCAGAACGCTATGGGTGTACGATTCATCACAATGTAACTAGATTATTGACTCTAGTGCAAGTGGGAGACTGTTGGAAATATGCCCTAGAGGCAATAATAAAATGGTTATTATTATATTTCCTTGTTCATGATAATTGTCTATTATTCATGCTATAATTGTGTTATCCGGAAATCGTAATACATGTGTGAATACATAGACCACAACATGTCCCTAGTGAGCCTCTAGTTGACTAGCTCGTTGATCAATAGATAGTCATGGTTTCCTGACTATGGACATTGGATGTTATTGATAACGGGATCACATCATTAGGAGAATGATGTGATGGACAAGACCCAATCCTAAGCATAGCACAAAGATCGTGTAGTTCGTTTGCTAGAGCTTTTCCAATGTCAAGTATCATTTCCTTAGACCATGAGATCGTGTAACTCCCGGATGCCGTAGGAGTGCTTTGGGTGTACCAAACGTCACAACGTAACTGGGTGACTATAAAGGTACACTACAGGTATCTCTGAAAGTGTCTGTTGGGTTGAGACGGATCGAGACTGGGATTTGTCACGCCGTATGACGGAGAGGTATCTCTGGGCCCACTCGGTAATGCATCATCATAATGAGCTCAAAGTGACCAAGTGGTTGGTCACGGGATCATGCATTACGGTACGAGTAAAGTGACTTGCCGGTAACGAGATTGAACGAGGTATTGGGATACCGACGATCGAATCTCGGGCAAGTAACGTACCGATTGACAAAGGGAATTGTATACGGGATTGATTGAATCCTCAACATCGTGGTTCATCCGATGAGATCATCGTAGAACATGTGGGAGCCAACATGGGTATCCAGATCCCGCTGTTGGTTATTGACCGGAGAGTCGTCTCGGTCATGTCTGCATGTCTCCCGAACCCGTAGGGTCTACACACTTGAGGTTCGGTGACGCTAGGGTTGTAGAGATATTAGTATGCGGAAATCCGAAAGTTGTTCGGAGTCTCGGATGAGATCCCGGACGTCACGAGGAGTTCCGGAATGGTCCGGAGGTGAAGAATTATATATAGGAAGTCCAGTTTCGGCCACCGGGAAAGTTTCGGGGGTCACCGGTACTGTACCAGGACCACCAGAAGGGTCCCGGGGGTCCACCGGGTGGGGCCACCTATCCCGGAGGGCCCCATGGGCTGAAGTGGGAGGGGAACCAGCCCCTGGTGGGCTGGTGCGCCCCCCCTTGGGCCTCCCCTGCGCCTAGGGTTGGAAACCCTAGGGGTGGGGGCGCCCCCCACTTGGCTTGGGGGGGAAGCCACCCCCTTGGCCGCCGCCCCCCCTGGAGATTGGATCTCCCAGGGGCTGGCGCTCCCCCAGGGCCCCTATATATAGTGGAGGGGAGGGAGGGCAGCCGCACCACAGCCCCTGGCGCCTCCCTCTCCCTCCCGTGACACCTCTCCCTCTCGCTGAGCTTGGCGAAGCCCTGCCGAGATCCCGCTACTTCCACCGCCACGCCGTCGTGCTGCTGGATCTTCATCAACCTCTCCTTCCCCCTTGCTAGATCAAGAAGGAGGAGACGTCGCTGCTCCGTATGTGTGTTGAACGCGGAGGTGCCGTCCGTTCGGCGCTCGGTCATCGGTGATTTGGATCACGACGAGTACGACTCCATCAACCCCGTTCACTTGAACGCTTCCGCTCGCGATCTACAAGGGTATGTAGATGCACTCCTTCCCTCTCGTTGCTAGTAAAATCCATAGATGGATCTTGGTGATGCGTAGAAAATTTTAAAATTCTGCTACGATCCACAACACCGCGTGGCCGAAACCACGAGTATTCCGAAACAGGACTCGCATCTAGATCACGCGGTTACGCAGCCGGACACCTCTCGAGGTGACTGCTTTTGCCACGCGCCTCGCCTTGCCCCTACTAGGCGAGGGAGAGGGGGCAACCCATGTTGCCTGACCCCCCCTCTTCGGGCACAGAGAGAGTAGGGACGACCCCTCCCTCGGGGTCCCCCGTCCTCTGTTCAGCACGCGCTCCAGCCGCAGCCGCAAGCGCTGTCTGCGCTACCTCCTTGGCGCGAACGAGCAATATCAGCTCGCGAGCCCCACCCACACATGAGGGGTCAATGCCGCTCGCATCCAACACCGCATGCAAATGTTCATCCGAGAAAGAATCTAAAACCGTGAAGCGAGGGGGTGGATTACCTAAAATCTCCATGTTCTTCAACACTTGTAAAAGTTGCGCCCGCTGCAGGGACGGCATGTTGCCCTTGGCCCCCTTGGAGCGCGAGCTGGTGCGCACCGGCGCCGCTGGCACCGTCTTGGTACGCTTGGCCTTGGAGATCATCGCCGTCTTGGAGGCCTCCTGCAGCAGTGGGTTGACGGAGGAAGGCGCGGTCGGGGCTGCCAACGCCATGATGGACTGCCGTGGGGTGGGAGGCGTGCCCAGCGGCTCCATCGCGCGCACCGCCTCCGCGCTGACCTTGCGCACCGCCGTCTTCTTCATCTGCTTCATCGAGCCGCTCAGGGAGGTGCCACGCCCGCCTGAGGCAGGGGATCGGGCAGGGAGGAGACGCGAGGGGCTTGGGGAGAGAGCGAGCGGGGAACGACCACCGCCCGCACCCACAACCACAGCAGGGGCCGAGCACATGGGTGGTGAAGACACCGAGCCCAAGTTGGACCTGTACTGGTTGGGGATCGAGAGCGCCACCCCTGTAGAAGACATCTCCTCAGTTGCCCGCGGCGCCGCCGCCCCCTCCGCCGGCGCAGCAGGGCCCGACACAGAGATCCCGAGCTTGTCCCACGCCGTCGTGTCAATTGAGTCATCTTCCTCCATGGTCCTTGTCCTTGAACATGTCCTTGTCTTGGTCGTCCAGGCCCCTACCGTTGGAAGGAGGAGGTGGAGGTGGGAGGGCTGGAGCCGCCTGGCGTGGGTGGTCCAACTCCGGCTCGAGCTTGACGTTGTAACCCTCGCCATTGAACCAAATCTGCACCGATCCACGCAGCTTGGCCGGCGCGCGGCATGCAAAGCGCATGCGCACCGGACCCGAGCGAATCAAAGAGAGCTCATCCACCACCAGAGGCCGCCCAATCATGGTCGTGGCCGCCATCAACCGCTCCACGTGTCTCTGCTTCGGAGGGACGCCCCACATCTTCACCCACACTTCAGGCATGGACAACGCCTTGGGCTCAGCGAGGACCGCGTCACGTATATCTGTCGTGATGTTGTTGATGGAAAGAAAGAGCTTCCCGCTGCGCGTCGCCATCCTCAACATGACCGGGTCAGGGAAGTCCACTGAGAAGCAATCAGTGTCAAAAGGGGCCACCTGCCAGTCCCACTTGCCCTCGAAGAGATGAGGTAGCTTCGCCTCCAGGATCTCCTTGGACAGCACACCGGGCGTCGCCGAAACCAGAGCCGCGTTGGCACCCAGCAAGCCCGCCGGCGCCGCATCCGCCTCCTCGGGGTACTGCAAGCAGAAGAACCCACCACCAGCAAACGCGTGGCCCATGGACTGCAGCATCAGCGGCTTTCCCCGCGTGGGGCAGTAGGCCGAGGCGTGCCCCTCTTGGCTGCAGAGCATGCATAGCTGCTTGAAGGTGCAGTGGATCTGGTAGTGGCCCGTGCGCCCAGACTTGAAGCACTCAGGCCCATCCGCCTCCTCAACGGGGATGGGCTCCGCCGCCGTACCCTTGGAAGAGGAGGGCTTGGAGGCCGCCGGCATCGCCGCCTTGTGCTTCTTCTGCTTCTGCTTGGAGAAGGGTCGCCGACGCGGTCGCCGCAGTGGGGGTGGAGCGCATCCTTGCGCTTGAGCTCCAAACCCCGCTTCTTGTGCTCCTTCTTCTTCTTCTTCTTCTTCTTCTTCTTCTTCTTCTTCTTCTTCTTCTTCTTCTTCTTCTTCTTCTTCTTGCGCTCTTGTTCCTTGAGCCACCAGGGAGGGGGAGGCCCCCAGCCACCCTCCTCGCCGGCGCGCTCCACCGCTTGCACCTTCACCTGGGCTCACAGATCTCGCTCGCGACGCCGCTCCGCCTCCGGATCCGGCTCCGCCCACTTGTCTACACGCCGAACCGCCTTGGATCCCATTGCCACGACCTCGGCGAAGGAGCGCACCAGGGGTGGGGGAGGGGAGAAGGAGCGTGCGGATCCGCCGAAACGCCGCACCTCAAAGAGAGTGGCTGGAAACCCTAGAGAACAATCTAGGGCACCCCGACGGATCCAGAGCCACTTAAGTACCGGGCACGCCGAATGTGGGCCAGAGGAACTAGGCCTGGGCTGAGCCGTACAGCCCACAGCCTCTCGCACCACTCCCACCGAGGGGGGCCCGCATCCTGGGCCGAGCTCGGCTCGCACGGGTCGGTGCAGCCCGCGACCAGAGTCTGGCCCAGCGGCCCATCCAGGTCAACCGAGCCAACCCTAGGCCAGGGTTCGGGTGCCCGCAGCTTCGACGACGCCGCCGCCCCGGGCGCCGCCACTGACGCCGATGCAGGCATCAGGGCACGCAGAGGAGAAGCAAACGACGACGAGGTCGCCGCTCCACCCGCTGCATCCCGCCGCGGCCGCGGCCGCGACGCCTCCGCCGCGCCCTGCTACGATACTCGGCACGACGCCCCTAGTGGGCGAGCACCACGACCGCCGGGCGCGAACGCGCTGCGCTGGCCGGCCTTGAGAGAGCCCCCAAGCTCCTCAGCCCGGGCCACGAACTCGCTGACCGACGGCAACACTCCGCCACCACGCCTAGCAACACCCTCGCCGTCCTCCGCTTTCGAATCCTCGCCGTCACTTACCTCGGCCAACGCCCAGAATCTGCTCCCCACCTAGCTCGGAGACGCAGCCGCGCCTGAGGCGCCGAAGGGGGCACGCGCGCCGGCTGCCCCGGCGCTCGCACCTCCGACCAGGCCTCCGACTCGCCGGGGCAAGCGGCCAACGCCGCGTCGCCAACCCCATCGCCTCCCGAGTCGCCAGGCCGTACCAGAGCCGTTGGAGCCATCGCCTCCCCTGTTCGCTCTGGAATTCTTTGGGCCATGAAATTTATGACTGCGTCAACTTTGTTTGGGTGGCATATTTGAATGGTGTTTCCGTTTTCATTAGACGGGTTTCACCCATGGAAAAAGTCCAAAACAAAACTTAAACTTGTAGATCAAAACTAAATCAAACCCTGAACTTGTAATTCTGGAAATCAGCACACGTAACTCTTTGATCCAGGACTATTTTGAACCTTGAGGGTGTTTAGCTGGTATTCGCTGACGTGGCAAGGATCGCTGACGGGCTGGTTGGACATTAGGACGAATTGGGCCGGCCCATTAGTGCAGCCGCTCGCGTGCTCGCTCTGCTTTGTTTATTTTATTTTATTTTTCTATTCCTTTCCTTTTCATTTTTGTAATGATACTAACTTCTTTTACATTTCATAATGACAATAAACATTCTTTCGAACTACAAGGAATTACTTGTCTTCTATTAGAAGCGACAAAAAATACCAACAACCATAAACAGTGATCTTGCGAGGACTCGAACTTAGGACCTGGCCGCACCTAGCAAAACGACCAGAAGGCTGCTAATGATCATATATAGCGCTTCAAATATAGAAACAGATAGGAGCGTTCATATACGAAAACATTTTTGAAAAAATTCAAAAACATTTCTTCAAAAATAAATGTGAACTTTGAAATAGCAGATATTTTTTTAAACACGAATAATTTAGAGAATTCTAAAAACATTTTTGGAAAATGTGACATGGTAACATTTTGCCAACTAAACGTTTTATATTTTCTTAATCACAATAAAAATCTTATAAAACTATATGAACATTTTAAAATTTTGTTCAGGTTTAAAAAATTTTATCCATTTTTTTTAAATATGCCTCAAATATTTTTAATTTTCCAAATTTATTGTGTTTTCAAAAAAATTATTGTTTGTTAAAAAATCAGAATTTTCAAAAAGTGTTTGCACTTGAATAAAATCAGAGATTTCAAAAATTGTTCAGGCCTGCATGTTTTAATATTTGTTTACCCTTAAAACATGTTTCAAATCTCACCACTGTTATGTATTGTTAAATTGTTCGGGCCTCTCATTATAGCAAATAGTTCAATTCCTCTAGAGTTTCTCTTTTTTTCGTATTTTTACTTCTCATGTTACAAAAAGCATGTCTGTTGGGCCAGCCCAGTTGCGACCGCAGTCAACAATACCTTTCGTTACTTTTACTTCAGCAAAGCATGTCTTTTCTATTTCTCCTTTTCTTTGTTTTTTCTCTCCCCCTATTTTCTTTTTTTAAATCATGTAATTTATTGCAAAATAAATACGCGAGCGTTTTTATTGAAAGTAGATGAACTTTTTCAAATCAATGATTTTCTTTTTCAAATTCATGAACTTTTTTCAAAATCGATGATTTTTTTCTTTCAAAGTTTCCAATTTTTTCCAAAATGATGAACTATTTTTAAAAACCGATGAATTGTTTTCCAAATAGATGATTTTTTTTCTAGATTGATGAATTTTTTCCAAAATCGCCAATTTTCTTTTCGAAATCGATGAACTATTTTTTGAAATCCGATGAACATTTTTCTAAATCTATGATTTCTTTTTTCAAGAAATATAAACTTTTTTCAAAATTGGCAATTTTCCTTTTAAAATCAATGAACTCTTCTCAAATCTGATGAACTTTTTTTCAAATCAATGAACTTTGTTTTCAAATTCAATGAACTTTTTTCATATTTGTGATTTTCTTCAAAATTGATAAAAAGATTAAGGAATTTTCACAAAAAAAAACTGTTTTGAGGCAGTGCAATTGACAGCGAACGTACTTGTTCGATCGAGAGTGATCTTTCCTTTAGAGGGAGTGCGGGTCGAGGGGAATCGAAGCTGTGTTTTTAATGGTGGGCCGGCCTAATTTCGTGAATGTGGGCGCCATCAATGTGATCCATTGCCGAGAGCGCAGACGTGGAGGTCTCCGGGAATTTCCTATTGGACGCATGTTGCGGCAAAGTGTCGACCTTTCGCACAGACCTGATGATCGAGCGAAGACCTGGGCCGGCCCATTTACTGTGTTACAGCGTCTTCTGTTTTGGGAACCTTCTAGAGTTTCCCAGCCATTTTTTTCTGGTAAAGTTCCGTGAACCAGGTTTCCAGTCTCTTTTTCGTTCTTTGTTTTTTTCGATTATATATTTATTTTTATTCTTCCTTTTATCTTATCTTTTCCTTCTCTATTTATTTTTCCTTTCCTGTTTATTTATATTTTCCATGTTTATTTTTCATTTTCTAAATATTTCATGTTTTGAAAATTGTTCGGAAACTTAAAAAAATGTTCATACTTTTAAAAAACGTTCAACTTTTTAAAAATGGAAGTGTTTTAGAAATTTTCATAGTTTTTTAAAAAATGTTTGCATTTTTAGAAAATTATTCCGGACGTCGCAAAAAATGCTCTCACATTTCAAAAACTGTTTGGAATGTTTTTATTCAAATTTATCAGCACTTTTTAAATAATGACCGGGATTTAAAAAAATGTTCCTGTTTTCAAAACTTGTTTACAAATTGAAAAAATGGTCTTATTTCCAAAAAAAATCGTGTTTCACATTTGTTTGGGATTTTCAGAATTGTTCACTATTTTGAATTTTGTTCTAAAAATTTGAATATGTTCCTGACTTTAAAAATAGTTTGTGTTATTTGTTCTTATTTTTAAAAATTGTTCCTGTTTTGAATTTTTGTTCACCAATTCAATAATAAAATCACGTTGTCAAATTTTTTTCTGGGATTAAAAAATCCGTATTCAATTTTTTCACCAATTAATAGGTTCACACTTTTAAAATATTCTAGAGATTTGAATATTTCTGAAAATTTTAAAAATGTTCGCATTTTAAGAATTGGTTGAAATTTCAAAATATGTACCTTTTCAAGTCTTCTTTACAACTTCAACAAGTGTTCAGGAATTTGAAAGTGGCATTGCAGTTTGAAATATGTTTAGAAATTTAAAGCCTTGTTCACGTTTGTCAAAAATTATCCACACTTTTCAAAAAAGTATTTGAAACTTTGTTAAGTAATGTTCAATTTACGCCGCTGGTGTCACTTTTTTAAAGGTCGCGCTACACATTTGCCAACGACACTCAGTAATTCGACTCGCTAGCAAGGTGATTGCACAAACACGAGATCTGCAGTTCGAAACCCCACTCACATGTCCACTTTTTTTTGGGCATTTTCCTCCCGACTGGTAGGTCCGATTCAGCCCCAATGGGGACTGGCCTAGTCGGGCACGCCCAGTGAGAAGGGACATCTATTTGACGCAGGACGCGGCAAATAGGAGCTCTCGGTCTCCCGTTCCTTCCTTTTTTTGCAAACAGGCGCACAACCTCTTCTCCTGGGATGGCCCATCTTCCTTTTTGTTCTGTTTTCACAGCAGAAAACTACGAGCCTAGTATGTTTCGAACCGATGACCTCCTGATCCTACGCAAGCTGAGCTAACCACCCTACATCTTTCTCCTTCTTTTCTTTTTTCTTCTTTCTTTTTTATTGGGATTTTTTTATCTTTTATCTTTTAATTTTTTCTATTTTTCTTCTTTTGGTAAACTGAATGATTTTTTTTCAAAATCAATGAGTTTCTCAAGACCAAACTTTTATCAAAATTGATGAACTTTTTTCATTTTTTGTGAATTTTTTTGAAAAACAATGAACATTTTTTAAATTGATGAACTTTTTCTTCAAAAATGATGATTTTTTTCCAAATCGATGAACATTTTCAAATTCATATTTTTTCAAATAATTCCAAAATCTAAGTGATACAATATAAATACCCCGTCTATAGTTGTTCTTATATTTTTGGCACTGTTTTTAATTCACTGCTATTGAGCAGGTCTAGTGGTTAGAAAAACTCATATGAGAGTCCAACCACGCGAGTTCAAATCCTAGATAAAGCCACTTTTTCGCGTTGTGAGCTCACTGCCCTCGCGTTTCGTCTGCCGGCCCGACTGAGCGCAGAGGGCGCCCTATAGGAGCTCCCTTTTGCTTTGCATGTTACGGAAAGGAAAAGAAAACTTGCTTCTCGTATGTTGGGCTGGCCCAGTTACAATGCAGTCAACAATCCCGGGATTCGACCTGGCACGTCGATAATCCCTGTTTGGGAACTCTCTCAAGGTTTAAAATAGACCAGGATCAGAGAGTTTGATTTAGCTTTTGTCTTTGTTGTTTATGTAGAGGCATTGGTGGATGGATGGTCGGTCACTAGCCGGGGTTTGTGGCCAGGTGTGTGATGACGTATAAGCAATTTTCTTTGGTTCGATATATACTCCATAGAGCAACTCTAGCAGAGTCGGTCATTTTTGTAGTCACTTCTAGTATTAGACTAACGGAGGATACGATATGTGGCCATAGACAATGCGGTTGGAAGCACGACGATGTGGTAGCTACCTCTTCTTCCTTTTCACTGGTGGAGCCTCTTGGAGGCAAACAGTGTCCTGAACACCCCCCCCCCCACCCACCCACCCCAAATTGCAATTTTCTTACGTAGCCCATCACATACGTGCATAGCTACCTCCTAGCTTGCTTGATTTTTGTATATGTGTAGCTTCGAGTCCATGAAGCTTTCTCTGCAAAAACTCTTTACGGCTTGCCTCCATGCTTCCATCTATGATGATCCTTGGAGTAAATTGCACAGAAGTACCACAATTGGGGCATTGGAAGCAGATTAGTACCAAGTTTGGTAATATTTACATGTCAGTACCAAGTCTGGGGCTAGACGTTACAAAAAGGTCTAAATCGCGTATAAACGCGTATTGACAGTGTATCTGACCGGCAGGGCCCGGCTGTCAGCTGCTGACGTGGCATTTTTTTGCAGACCCCCCCCCCCCACGGTGTCGCTCCGCGCCCGCCTCGCCGCCCTCGCCCTCGCCCTCTCCCTCCGCGCCCGCCTCCATCTCCACCCCCGCGCGCTCCACCCCCGGAGTCGTCGTCCTCGTCGTCCCCGTCGCCGATGATCCAGCGGAGGAAGGTGCTGTCCTGCGAGGAGGGCGGCGGGTGCGGCTCCTGCATCGCGGCGGCGTGCGGGTCGCCCCAGCCGGCCATGTCGATAAGCGGCAGGTGGTGGACCCAGTCGTCCTTGGCGTCGTCGTCGTTCGCCCCGGGGCCCGGCGGGGGCGGCCATGCCTGCGCCGGCGGGGCCGCGGAGACGTTCTTGGCCCAATCAAGCCACGCCGGCGGGCAGGGGCGAGGGGGAAGACAGCGTGGGATGCGCGGCGGGGCTGGCCCGGCGGTCGAGCACCGACGCGGGGTCCCATTCCCCAAATCCCTTTCCATCCTCCGCACCGTACGACCGCAACAACCTCCCCTTTTTCCGCCGGCGAGCGACCGATCCGGCGGACGGACCATAGCCGCGCTCGTCGGCGACGTCGCCTACTGGCTGGCGGAGCACCCGGACATCGTCGGCTTCCGCTGGAGCCCCTCCGGCCTCTGGTTCTCCACCTGGGCCTTCCTCCTCGGCTTCCTCGCCACCTACGTGTCCCTCTGCCTCGCCGCCGACGCGCTCCTCCGCCGCCGGAAGCCGCTCCCTCTCGGGCCCCTCCCCCCCGCGCACGCGCTCCTCATGGCCGCCGTCTCGGCCACCATCTTTGCCGGCACGCTGCTGTCGGCGGTGGCGGAGATTCGGGACACGCGCTGGTCGTGGCGGGGCCGGAGCCGGACCACGCCGCTCCGGTGGCTCCTCTGCTTCCCGCCGTGGGCGAGGGCGAGGGCGGCGAGGCGGGCGCGGAGCGACACCGTGGGGGGTTTCTGCAAAAAAATGCCACGTCAGCAGCTGACAGGCGGGCCCTGCCGGTCAGATACACTGTCAATACACGTTTATACGCGATTTAGACCTTTTTGTAACGTCTAGCCCCAGACTTGGTACTGACATGTAAAAATTACCAAACTTGGTACCAATCTGCTTCCAATGCCCCAATTGTGGTACTTCTGTGCAATTTACTCTGATCCATGGACTTTTACGGTTGGTGGGTGTTAGAAGGGAGAGAGGGATTGGTGGAATAGTTGTTGTATTACTTGAGCCTGGTGGGCATATATATAGGAGTACAATGATCAACTTGGAGTACAAGACAAGCCAGAACAAATCCTAGTCTATCTCGTCTTTCCTAATAATCAATATACTCAACATCCCCCACAGTCACAACGGTAGCGACGCAGACGGTGAGACTGGAGAAGAATCCGAAGGTAAGCCGACGGACACCCCCCCCCACAGTCGAATGGTCGATGCGTCGCGGAAGGCGTGGCTAGAGTGGAAACCGACGAAGTTGCTCAAGCAAGGCGGTAGCCCTTTGTGCCGATGTCGATGTAGCCGAGAGCGTAGGGTGGTGTAGCCGTGGTCGAGGTAGCCGTGCGAAGAATGCCGTGGTCGATGTCGAGTCGGGGTAGCCGGTGTCGAGGAAGTCGCCATGGAGCCGCGGGCGCAAGGATGCGCCGAGTTAGCATGGGCGCAGTGGTGTCGAAGTAGGGGTACGCCGGGGAGAAGACGGTGTTGACGAGGCGTCGCGCCGGGGTTGCCAAACCCGGGGACACGTCGTAGACGAAGGCACGCGTCAGTGTTGCCAGCACCTGGCATGCGTAGACGGTCGAAGACGAAGTTGACGAAGCGCCACACCAGGCTTGCCAGGCCCGGGAACACTTCGTGGACGAAGGCGCGCATCGGTGTTGCCAGCACCGGGCATGCATAGATGAGGGACCTGCACGAGCTATATGCCATGTCGAAGAAGTTGGAGGGGCTAGCAGAGAAGAACTCGACGACGATTGCGGCATCCATCGGCGCGGGGTCGATGTCACCAACGGTGGTCGTAGTAGACGAAGTGGTCGGTGTAGATGACGGCGACGCTGGCGACGGGCTGGTGCTGGACGAAGACGATCGGGGTGGACGGGCGGCGGCGGCAGCTACGGAAGTAGCGGCGGCGGCGGCGGTGCTTGAAGTAGGCGAAGAAACCTGACAGCATGGCGAAGACCGGCGCGGACGGCGGCGTTCCCGCGCCAAGGAAGACGGCGCGACGCATACCACGGGAGGTCGACGCGCGGTGAAGGCGGAGCGGACCGCGGGCCGCGACACTACGGCCCGAAGGGCGACGCAGCGGCAGCGGGCAGGTCAGGGCAACGGCGGGAAGACCTTGGGGAGGCGGCGGGGACCGCGGGCCGCGACGCTGCGGCCCGAAGGGGCGACGCAATGGCGGTTTGCAAGTTGGTGCAGCCGCGGGGATGGCCCTAGGACGGCGGCGTGGACCGCGTGCCACGCTCGCTACGACGCGACTGGGCGACGCAGCGGCGGCGCGAAGGTCGGTGCAGCCATGGGACGGCCTGGAGCGGACAACCTCGGGGCGGCGGTGGACCGCGGGGCGCGACACTATGGCTCGAAGGGGCGACACAGCGATGACGCGGGTCGGTGCAGCCGGGAAAAGAAACACGGGGCGGCGGCGCTGCGGCCCGATGGGGCGACGCAGCGGCAGCCCGTTGCTCGATCGGTAGAGGGGCGCGCTGAACTCGGGACGGTCTTCACAGGGCTTGCGGAGGCGCGCATAACCGACGGGCCAGGTCGATTCGCACGGCGTAGATGAGGCGGATCGCGGCGGCGGGCGGGTGATCAATCCGATCGCGCGCGAGGTCGGGGACGCCGCTCGATGGAGGCGGGATGGCGGCGGAGTCCGAGATGAGGCCGGCAACGACGGACGGCATGTGACGTCGTGCGGACGAGCGTGTCAGCACCGGCACCGGGCTGCCAAAGCAGCGTCGGCGCCTGAGCAGCGAGGCCCGAGCGACCAACGGAGCAGCGGCGCCCAAGTCGAGGCATCCAACGAGCTTGGCGCAGCCGTCCCGACGCAGCCGAGGACGATGCCGGTGAGGTAGACCGCCGGGCCGCCGTGCAGACGCGGCGGAGGCGGGTGACGTGGATTGATGGGCGGGCCAGCGCGCGAACGGCGGCTATGATTGGTCGTCGCATGGCGCGAGGCCGCCGGGTCGGGGCGATGCAGGCGTCTCGGTCGGAGCAAGGCGGTGACGGCCGGTGTAGATCGACGGGCGGGGCCACTGCGCGGACGACGGCAGTGATGGGCCGCCGCACCGCGAGGCTGCCCGGTCGGGCGACTGGCGGGCTGACGCTCGGACGACGGCAGTGAGGTGCCGCCTGTCGCGCGAGGCCGCTGGGTCGGTGAAGAGGCCGGCCGGTCGCACCGGTGTCGGAGTAGAGGCACATGGCGGTCGACGGCGGCGGTGGGCGACGCAAACCGATCAAGTGGATCGGAAAACCAAAAAGTAGGCGCCGATCAAAGCGACCGGCGAGAGAGAAAATCCGGATCAAAGGATCGGGAAAAAGACTCTCTAGGGCAGCCGGTCGACACGACCGGCAGACGAACCCTAGGTACGGGCGGCGTGGCCCCCGGCGGCGGGCGTGAAGGCCGACCACCCCGGGGGTGGCGCGCGGAGCGGAAGCGACGGTCGGCTAGGGTTTAGAACCCGGAAACTGATACCATGTTAGAAGGGAGAGAGGGATTGGTGGAATAGTTGTTGTATTGCTTGAGCCTCATGGGCATATATATAGGAGTACAATGATCAACTTGGAGCACAAGACAAGCCACCATACTTATTCTTATTTGTGGCCGAAGCTCTTTCTTTATTGTTACAGAATGCGTGTACTGGAGGATCTCTTCTGGAGTTCAAGGTTAATAGAGAGGCCCCGGGTATTTCACATCTCTTGTTTGCTGATGATTGTCTTTTATTTTTCAAGGGGTCCATTGAGCAAGCCTTGGAAATCAAAAATATTATTGCGACTTATGAGAAGGGGACGGGTCAATTGCTGAGCCCTGATAAATGCTCTATCTTGTTCGGAAAGAATTGTAGTATGGAGGTCCAAGTGACTGTTATTGTAATTCTAAGCATTACCTCAGAGGGGTTTGAGGATAAATATCTTGGGCTCCTGGTGCCACAAGGGAGAATGAAGGCTGGTAAATTTCAATCCACTAAGGAAAAAGCCCTCAAAATTTTATCGGACTGGGTAGAAAAATATGCCTCGTGTGGGGCGAAAGAAACTTGATTAAATCTGTCCTGCAGCCTCTTCCGGTGTACGCAATGGGTATTTTTAAATTTCTGGCATCACTTTGCGAGGAGTTGTCTCAGATCATAAGGAATTTCTGGTGGGGTGACGAGGAGAATAGGAGGAAGACTCATTGGCTGCCTTGAGATAAGATGACTAAGCCTAAAGGTGAGGGTGGGATGGGATTCTGGGACCTCAGATTATTTAACCAGGCTCTGCTAGCGAAGCAGGCTTGGAGGTTGGTGGTTAATCCTGAATCTCTGTGCGCTAAAGTGGTTAAGGCAAAATATTAACCCCAGGGACATATCCTTGATACGGTTTTCCCGCAGTCAGCTTCTCTTACTTGGCAAGGTATTCTGCATGGATTGGATCTGCTTAAATCCGGAGTCATTTGGAGAGTGTGTGATGGGACTAATATTAATATCTGGAGAGATAACTGGCTCCCAAGATCTTCTGGACTTAAATTACTGCCAGAAAGAACAGGACAAGAGTCAAATGGGTATCAGACTTGATGTTGAGTGGTCCTAAGAGGTGGGATGAAAATATGGTTAGGCATTTGTTTTATCCATATGATGCGGAGGAGATTTTGAGGTTGCGTATGCAATCAAATGGGGAGGGTGATTTTCTTGCTTCGCATTTTGAAAAAACTGGGATGTTTTCGGTTGAAAGTGTTGGGGATCGTAGCAGAAATTTAAAATTTTCTACGCATCACCAAGATCAATCTATGGAATCATCTAGCAACAAGAGAGAGGAGTGCATCTACATAACCTTGTAGATCGCGAGTGGAAGCGTTCAAGAGAACGGGGTTGATGGAGTCGTACTCGTCGTGATCCAAATCACCGATGATCCTAGCGTCGAACGGACGGCACCTCCGCGTTCAACACACGTACGGTTGGGAGAGACATCTCCTCCTTCTTGATCCAGCAAGGGGAAGGAGAGGTTGATGGAGATCCAGCAGCACGATGGCGTGGTGGTGGAAGTAGCGGGGGTCTCGGCAGGGCTTCGCCGAGCTCCGCGAGAGGGAGAGGTGTTACGGGAGGAAGAGGGAGGCGCCAGGGCTTAGTGTGCGCAGCCCTCCCTCCCCCTCTTTATATAGGGGCCCTGGGGGGGGCGCCGGCCCCTGGAGATCCCATCTCAGGGGGGGGGGGGGGGCGGCGGCCAGGGGGGACTTGCCCCCCAAGTCAGGTGGGGTGCCCCCACCCCCAGGGTTTCCAACCCTAGGCGCAGGGGGAGACCCATGGGGGGCGCACCAGCCCACCAGGGGCTAGTTCCCTTCCCACTTCAGCCCATGGGGCCCTCCGGGATAGGTGGACTGTCACGACCGGTTTTTCAATAAAATAATTATTGAGAGACCAATCCCTTTTACGGACCAGTAAGGAAGAATTCCTTCTCACTGGTAGACAATATCTTGGTCACAGAAGAAAAATACCAGGAGTACTAAATATAATACAAGGTTGAGCGGAGACTGCCCAACAAATTATTGCATGCACGCCGATAAAACAAGACGGCGGATAGGGTGGCATACTACTAACTCACGATAATAACGGTGGTGGAAATATCACCGCGAAGCGAGTGATATGATTCCAGAAGACTACAGCTCTTCGAGCGTCGGAGTGAGGCTCGAGGAGACTTATTGTGGGTGGCGGAAGCGTATACAATACAAGTGACCAAAATCCGGGATCGCGCAGGACTGACTGGGACTCCTCTAGGCGTCGGACGCGCTATCAAACTCTTCATCGAAGAGATCGCCTTCGTCAACATCTGGCCAAATCAACAAGCCAGGTGAGTACTATGAAAGTACTCGCAAGACAGTTCAGACATAAGATATAACAAACGTAAACATGAAGCATATGAACAATTTATCCAGTGCGTTCAGACATAGAGATAATAAATACTGGGTGCCAAGCGAGGGTATGAATGACGCCTCGAGCGGAAAGTGCAGAATAGTAATACTGGTGCCAAACGAGGGTCTGAATGACTCCTCGAGAGGAAACTGCGAGAATAATAATGCTGGTGCCAAACGAGGGTCTGAATGACTCCTCGAGAGGAAAATGCAGAATAGTAATACTGGTGCCAAACGAGTGTCTGAAAGACTCCTCGAGCGGAAAATGCAGAATAGTAATACTGGTGCCAAACGAGGGTCTGAATGACTCCTCGAGAGGAAAATGCAGAATAATAATGCCACAGTCGGGCGTCGGGGTGACACCACATAAAGGGCTCATAACAGAAAATAAAGGCAGTGCGTGCCACAGTCGGACGTCTGAGCGACATCACAGAAAGGGCTTATCTTTAAAGTAAGAAACAAAAACACGCCACAGTCGGACGTCTGAGCGACATCACATAAAGGGCTTATATTACAGTTCAATAATACAATAGTCCGGGAACATAAATTATCACAAGTACGAGACGAATAAAAATTTAGCCCATCCACAGGAATAATAATTAAACTGGATTTCCCACTTGAGCTTGATCACCGGGGCAAGTTTTCCACGCGGATAGATATGGATGTACTGATTACACTACTTGATCATGGATACGATGACTTGGAAGGAATTGACTCTGCAGAGTTTGTACTTAACCACAGCCAACGGATTTCAGTAGTCACGGGGACTAGTTCCGTCTACGGTGTTTTGGAAGAAACACGTCTAACCAGTACACACCCAATTCAACCTTCCGAAGCCAGGGATCACCCTCGGCAACGTTCAAGAAAAACCTTGAGACGGGGAGGCTACAACCTCGCATAGCATGGGATCAAATTTCTATACGCGCGCTCTAAGGGGGTGCCCCCCTCTCGGTCCCAACCGGAAACACCCATGCCCCCTGACCGGATGACTGGCTTTAATCCTGGGCCAAGGTACCATCATCCCGGCCTATCTGTTTGGTGTGTACACGGAAAGAGGTTACCAACTTACTAAACCGCATCCTGGCAAATGAAACATGTGGTAGCACGGGAAGGGGAGAGGACGATAACGTGACTCCGTCCACGTTAACGTCAGAAATAGTTGGATGACGCAAGGCTGGTATGCTACAACAGTACCACCTTACTGCCCTTCATGTCACCACATGATTAGGCCATCTCTCATCAGAGATCGTCGCAACTTTGGAACATGCGGGAAAAAGAACGATAACGTGACTCCGTCCACGTTAACGTCGGAGAAAGTCAGATGACGCAAGGCTGGTATGCTACAATAGTACCACCTTACTGCCCTTCATGTCACCACATGATTAGGCCATCTCTCCTCAGAGATCATCGCAACTTTGGAACATGCGGGAAAAAGAATGATAACGTGACTCCGTCCACGTTAACGTCGGAGAAAGTCGGATGACGCAAGGCTGGTATGCTACAACAGTACCACCTTACCGCCCTTCATGTCACCACATGATTAGACCATCTCTCCTCAGAGATCATCGCAACTTTGGAACATGCGGGTAGTTGCCTTACAAGCAAAGAGGTATTTACCGGCACTCATATGCCACGCACAAACTTTCAAGCAAACATGCAAAACACTTATCATATCAAATGTTCAAACATGCTTGCCTAGTTCGGAGAAGTCGGAGTCTAGCTCGGCGAAGTTCGCGGCTCCTTCACCTCTTCTGGAACCTACGGCAATTACGAAAACGGGTACTAACGTGAAACCAACATGTGCACAGAAACTTCTCCAAATATTTTTCAAATAAATCCCATAAAAAACTAGACAAAATTTGAAGATTGTCAGAAAAAGAATCACTCAAAAATCCCTTTTTATTAAAAAGTTATAAAGGTTTCTATCCAGGGACTTATCTGTAATGAAACAGAAAAGTTCCAGGGTTTTAACTGAGAAAACAGAAAACGGTTCGATTTGAAATGCGCAAGCGCAAGAGGGAAAGCGTATTTGCCCGAAGGCGCCAACAGAAAACGGTTCGCGAAAGAATAGAACAGAGGCTGACACGCGGGGTCCACATGTCAGGTTTGAAAAGCTCGCCGGCGCCCGAAGACTGCGGTGGACGCCGGCGTCGAACCACGGCGAGTTAGGAGGATCGGAGGGTACCAAGAGCTTCAGCGTCTTCTTCCGCGACGGTGGGTGGTGGACTCGACCAACGGGGAGCACCACGTCGACGGCGACACTATCTCCGGCGGACGGCGGCTCGGGTGAGGATGGGGAACTCCGGTGGAGGGCTGCAAACTTCGAATTGAAGCGTGGGTCAGAAAGAGAGGTGCATGGTGAAGCTACTGGCAAGAGAAGGGAGGCGGAGGTGCACACACGGAGGCGAATCGAGCTGGATCCCGTGGCGGGTCGCGGCGGCCGGAGTCGAGGAAGGAGACCTCCTCGGGGCTCTTCCAGTGGCTAGGCGTGCTCTAGGTGGAGTGCAGGGATGGTGGGTGCTCGAGTTGAAGCTCGGGGCCTCTATTTATAGGCGGATCGATGGGGTGGCCGTGAACGGAGAATCTCCGGCGAGCGATTACGGCGGAGCAGTGGATTGGCAGGAGGTTTGAGTGGCCAGGCAGCATCAGTGGAGGTTACTGGAGTCATTCCACAGCTGAACGGAGTTGGTCTTGGCGTAATGGCGTTGGTCCACGGTGAGATGACCGCACGGGCTCGACGGCGGCAGAGAGCGCGCTCCGCGCCCTGCGGTTCACGACGAGGGTGGCAGCGCGTTCGGGGGAGTGGAAGGCCACGCGGCGAGCTCCGGTGGTTTGGGCGGCGCTGGGTGGCGTCGTCGGCGCCGTGCCTCCCGCTGGCGGCCGCAAAGCCGCCGCTGGCGTCGGTCACGGGGCGGCGCACCTTCTGCTGCTCGTTGCCGATGCCCGCAAGGTGCCAGGCGTTCGTGCAGTGCAGGAACAAGAGGGAGGGGACGAGGAGCAAGGCGACGCAGTGGCACTGGTGAGATCGACGTCGGGTTCTGAAGAAAACGATAGTGCACTGCAGTGTTCTCTGAACTTAACTGAAACTTGACATTGACAATGCACTGCAGGTGTTCGATAGAAAGATTTGGCTATGAGATAAATTTTCCTGGGGCTGTAACTTGGTGAGGTGACCACTCAATGCACCCAGAGGCTGCCTGATTTTACTTGGAATTTTTGGAGAAGGTTTTGAATGAATTTCACCAAATTTGACAAATCTGGTCCAAACTTGCAGCAGGTGTAGTTTGAAAAAAATTAAACTGAAGACCAGTGGATCTTCTTGGTTGAGGGTTCAAAGGACTAGGGAGGAGAGTTGGTTTGGGGGCAAAAATCAAAACAGAAAATGGAGTTCCTTTGTAAAGCACCAAAGGCTAGAATAGAAGGCAGAAATTTATTTGAATAAGATTTAAATGGAAAAGATCACATGGGGAGGTTCAACTTGCTGGATTAGATGCCAAACATGATCCAAAGATGAGGGGATGGTTAGGAGAGAGGATTTGCACTGAGGCCATGGCAAGAAGGAATTGTTGAAAGTGGCAAAGGATTTTTCCAAAAGCCATAGTGCAATTTCCAAAAGATTTTCAAAAAGGCATTTTCCCAAGTGAAAAGTATTTTGTCTTGAGTCCAAATGAAAAGCAGGAACCTCCAAGAGCAAAGACAGATCTTGGGTGAATCCAAACAAAACTTTTGCCATAAAAAATATTTGAAGGGAGAGTTCTTTTGGAAAAGAAATTTTAAATCACCTCCCTCAAGTCAAATAAAATCTTTTGAAAAATCCAATTAAAAACTTGGGTGTCACAACACCTACCCCCTTAGGAAAAATCTCGTCCTCGAGATTTCTGCTGATCCTCAAATAGATATGGATACTCTGCCCGGAGGAAATCTTCCCTTTCCCATGTAGCTTCATCCTCAGTGTGGTTGCTCCACTGAACCCTGAAAAATCTTGTCGTTTTCTGACGGGTCCTCCGTTCAGACTCTTCTAAAATCTTTACTGGTCTTTCTCTGCAGGTGAGATCTGGCTGCATATCAATGTTCTCATGAGGTACATGCTTCTCCGGGTTACTCACACATTTCCTCAACTGTGAGACGTGGAATACGTCATGGACGTCTGACAGCTCCTTGGGTAGGTCTAGTTGGTAGGCTACCGTGCCTCTTCGTGCCTTTACACAAAATGGTCCAATAAATCTTGGGGCTAGCTTCCCCTTAATTTTGAACCGTTGCAGACCCCTCATAGGAGATACTCGGAGGTATACGGAATCACCGGGTTCAAAGCTGACCTCACGATGCTTCTGATCATAGTAGCTCTTTTGTCGGCTCTGTGCTGTCTTGAGTCTGTCCCTGATTTGTTTAACTTTCTCCTCGGCCTCTTTAAGCATGTCCGGGCCGAAGATACGGCTGTCACCTGTTTCTGACCAATTCAGTGGGGTACGACACCTTCGTCCGTACAATGCTTCAAAGGGTGCCATTTGTAAGCTGGCTTGGTAACTGTTGTTGTAAGCAAATTCGGCATACGGCAAACTCTCTTCCCAACTGGATCCATAGGTGAGCACACAGGCTCTTAGCATATCCTCTAGGATTTGGTTTACACGTTCCGTTTGTCCATCAGTCTGAGGGTGGTATGCTGTACTGAAAGCTAGTTGCGTGCCCAGAGCTTGTTGTAGGTGATCCCAAAATTTGGAGACGAATTGGGTGCCTCGGTCTGATATTATAGTCTTTGGGACTCCGTGCAAGCAAACTATACGGGAGAGATAAAGTTTGGCCAGTCTTTGTGTGGAGTAGGTAGTCTTCACGGGAATGAAATGAGCAACCTTGGTTAGTCGGTCCGTGATGACCCATATGGCGTCATTCCCACGTTGTGATCGGGGTAGTCTGACGATGAAATCCATTCCTATTTCATCCCGTTTCCACTCCGGTATCCTGTTAGGCTGGAGTAGCCCTGCTGGCTTTTGGTGCTCGGCCTTGATGCGCTGACATGAATCGCAACAAGCAATAAATGTGGCTATATCTCTTTTCATGTCGTGCCACCAAAATCTTTCCTGAATATCCTTGTACATTTTGGTTCCTCCAGGATGGATCGAGTATGGAGCGGTGTGGCTTTCCGTTAAGATCTGTTGCTTGAGTTCCTCAATGTTAGGTACGCAAAGTCTGTCTCAGTACCATAATGTTCCTTCACTGTCTGTGACGAACTCTGAAACCTTACCAAGGTTCATTTTCTTCTTTATGCCTTCGATGCTGGGATGTCCCTGTTGAGCTTTCTTAATATGTTCCACCAGGGTGGGTTGTATCTCCAGGTTTGACACGGTGCCCTCAGCGACTAACATCATGTTGAGCCTAGTGAACTCTTGCTGAAACTCAGGCCTCAAGTTTTGCGGACCGCCATTGTCCGGGCTGGGGTTTCGACTAAGGGCATCGGCCACTACATTTGCTTTCCCTGGGTGGTAGTGAATGCCGACATCATAGTCCTTGACCAGTTCCAACCAGCGTCGTTGGCGTAAATTCAACTCTGGCTGTGTGAAAATATATTTGAGGCTCTTATGGTCCGTATATATTTCACAGCGATTTCCCAACAGAAAGTGCCTCCACTCCTTGAGTGCATGTATGACTGCTGCTAGCTCCAAGTCATGTGTTGGGTAATTTTCCTCATGTTTTCTCAGCTGCCTGGAGGCATATGCGACAACTTTGCCATCTGCATTAGTACACATCCGAGACCTTTTCGGGACGCGTCACAATACACTTCAAAGCTCTTGTGTATGTCTGGCACAGTTAAGACCGGTGCGGTTGTCAGCTTCTTCTTGAGTTCTTGGAAGCTTTCCTCGCATGCTTCCGTCCATACAAATTTCTTGTCCTTCTTGAGCAACTGTGTTATTGGTTTTGCCACAGTGGAGAATCCTTCAATAAATCTTCTGTAATATCCGGCCATTCCTAGGAAACTCCGCACATCTGTGACGTTGGCGGGTGGTTTCCAGTCCAGTATGGCCTTGATTTTTTCTGGGTCTACGGCCACGCCTTCTTGGTTCAATATATGGCCCAAGAAACCAACTTGTCTTAGCCAAAATTCGCACTTGCTAAATTTGGCGTACAACTGATGTTTCCTCAATTCTCCCAAAACAATTCTGAGGTGCTCAGCATGCTCTTCTGGTGTCCTTGAGTAAACCAGAATATCGTCAATGAATACCACCACAAATTTGTCCATGAATTTCATGAACACTTTGTTCATGAGGTGGACGAAATATGCGGGGGCGTTCGTTAGTCCAAAAGGCATCACTGTAAACTCGTATAACCCATATCTGGAAGTGAAAGCTGTCTTGGGGATATCTTCTGTCCGTACTTTCAATTGGTGATATCCCGATCTCAAATCAATTTTTGAGAATACCTTGGCTTGAGCGAGCTGGTCAAACAAATCGTTTATCAGTGGCATCGGATATTTGTTTTTGATGGTGACCATGTTGAGGGCTCGATAGTCTATACACAGTCTCAATGTCCCATCCTTTTTCTTTGCGAACAACACAGGCGAACCCCAAGGTGAGGAGCTGGCTCGAATAAATCCTTTGTCCAATAATTCCTTTATCTGTTTCTTCATCTCCACCAATTCTGAGGGTGCCATTCTATATGGCTTCTTATAGATGGGAGCGGTGCCAGGTGCTAGTTCGATGTTGAATTCTATCTCTCGGTCTGGTGGCATGCCTGGTAGTTCTTCAGGGAACACATCAGGAAACTCGCATACCACTGGAACTTTTCTCAGTTCTGCAATGTCCATCTTGTTCAGTTTTGGTTGCTGTGATCGTGGCCTTTCTTGAGCGGAAACTCTTATTGTCTTGCCGTGATGGTGAGTGAGAATCACGGTCCGATTGAAACAGTCGATGAATCCTTTGTTGGTGGTCAACCAGTCCATCCCTAAAATGACATCCAGTCCTTTACTCTCCAACACGATGAGATTCGCGTGGAATTGTAGTCCTTCGAACTCAATGACCACTCCTCGGCAGTAACCCTGAGCGATTTGCTTATTTCCGGGGGACTTGATGATCATAGATTTTTCCAAGGGGACTATCGGAAAACCATGTTGCAAAACAAAACTCTTCGAAACGAACGAATGGGAAGCTCCAGAATCAAACAAAACCGTGGCAGGTACTGTGTTGACAGGGAACGTACCGAGCACGATGTCTGGGGCATTCTGCGCCTCTTCCCTGGTCACATGGTTCAGGTGACCCTTCCTGTGGTTGTTGTTGGGGTTGAAATTGTTGCGCTTGGGGGCTGGATTGTTCCCACCATTGTTTGGTTTGGGTGCCGGGTTCCTTGGCTTTGGGCACTGTTTAGCATAATGCCCTTCTTGACCACAAGCATAGCAGGTGACCCCTGGCCGGTATGTGTACTCATTGTCCCTGGCATGAAACTGTCTGACGGGTTTTGGATCAGTAGTCGTGGATCTCCTTGTGTCAGTCCTTGGGACCTCAGTCTTGCCTCGGTGGCTGCGGGCAAGAGTTGTCTTGTCCCTCTTCCGCTTACGGATATCTTCCAAACTACGACGCTCGTTCTCCAAGGTAATGGCCTTGTCCACCAGAGTCTTAAAATCTGGAAAGGTGTGTACAATCAGTTGGCATCGTAGTGCTGGTGCCAGGCCGTCCAGGAATTTTTCCATCTTCTTGCTTTCTGGCATGTGCTCGTCGTAGGCATAGCGAGACAGCTGGGTAAACTGACCATTGTATTCTGTCACCGACATGCCTCTCTGCTTCAGGTCATCGAACTCTCTCTTCTTGATCTTTAGGATGCTCCTGGGGATGTGTGCCCCACGGAAGCCTTCCTTGAACTCTTCCCAGGTGATGTTGTGTTCACTGGGATGCATGTGTAGGAAGTTTTCCCACCATTCTGCAGCTGCTCCAGAAAGGTAGTATGGTGCATAGAGCACCTTCTCATGATCTGAACACTGAGCAATGATCAGCTTCCTTTCAATGTCACGAAGCCAATCATCGGCTTCCAGTGGCCTATCGGTGTGAGCAAAAGTTGAGGGGCGAGTCTTCTGTAACTCAGATAACTTGGAATGCTGTTGATAGGGCTCACGGTGGTTTCCCATATTGATGACATGATTCATCATCTCTCGGTGTTGTTGCTGGCTTTGCTCAAAGAGACGGCATACTTGAGACAGGGCCGCTTCGCTGTCTTGTTGGCTGGACTGACCCTAAGTGAAATTGTTGCTAGTCTGTGTCCCGTAAACCTCTTCTGGCTGATTGGGCATGGAGCGAGTCCACGGGCGAGACATTTTTCTAGTCTGGGGTATTATATTGCAAAACCCATGAGAAAAGCGGTGTAGCATAAGGAAAAATCTTGCAAAGGCAACAATTTAAAAGACCTCAAGGTTTTCAAAGAAACATAAAAGATTTTGCATGGAGAAGAAGTGCTTAGCAAATAACTTACACGCGAAAAGCAAACACACGATACAGCACTCAGGATGTGCGTACACATCCTGACATGTTATTTAAACTAGCGTACTACTCCGGAAGGCAGCAAACACACCAATACAAACTAGCGTACAGATAAAACAGCACATCATACAAGCAGACATAACACGCGGCTACTCGGCGCTCTCAGTCGGAGATGGTGAAGATCTCCTTTCCCTTGCCGATGGCAAGACTCAGCGGTCCAGGAGAATCCACCTCCACCTCCTCTCTAGCTGGCTCCTGGCGCGTGACGCTGCGCTGCGGTGATGGTGCGGGGGCGACTGGTGGTAGAGCGGGTGCGGCAGGCGGTGCGGCTCTGATTGGAGTAGGAGCGATGACTCGATCGAACTCCGCAGTGGTAGGTAGACGGCGAGCAGTGGCCAAAACGGCCGGTGCATACGAGGCTGAAGACGAGACGAGTGTCAGAGGCGGCGCCGTGTGGAGAAGCTCCTTCCTGCTGGCAGGACCGCCCCGGACTAAGTCCATGCGGGCAGCCACAAGACCATCTACGAGGTTGTCGAAAGACTCCTCCAGAGCCTTGAGATACTCCACAACCATCTCGATGGCTTCATCTCGTTCTCCCCGATGGCAGGCGAACGCATAGTGGCTGGTGTATGGCACATGGCATGGGAGGTAGCGGTAGCGACGAGTCTTCATCGTAGGAAGGATGTCCCGAAGGCGAGCTATCGCCTCACGGGCAGCCATCTGCATGGCATGCCTCTCCGTAGGCATGGCCCTTCCCACAAAATGGAAGTGGCGAGCAGCAGAACGTCCTCCCTTGAATTGCACCACAGCTTGGTGCATAGACATGTCGTCACTGAGCTTGTGCTGGTAGAGCGTGAACTCCGGGCGAGCTGCTGGCCCGATCGCGAGTTGGTGATGGAGACGAGGAGCTTGACAAACCCCTCGGGCACGTTGGTGAACACTCAATTCTCACAGCTGCTGCCAGCCATCTACAAAAGTAGGCAAAAATTCTGAGTAGTCATGTCATAAATTTATGATGACCAACAGAAAATAGCTACAATTGCAAAATGCTGAAAAAGCACAAAAGACGCTAATAACCGATTAGCGATCGCACCTAGTGGCTTCCTACAGTCAGCCTGGCTCTGGTACCAAGCTTGTCACGACCGGTTTTTCAATAAAATAATTATTGAGAGACCAATCCCTTTTACGGACCAGTAAGGAAGAATTCCTTCTCACTGGTAGACAATATCTTGGTCACAGAAGAAAAATACCAGGAGTACTAAATATAATACAAGGTTGAGCGGAGACTGCCCAACAATTTATTACATGCACGCCGATAAAACAAGACGGCGGATAGGGTGGCATACTACTAACTCACGATAATAACGGTGGTGGAAATATCACCGCGAAGCGAGTGATATGATTCCAGAAGACTACAGCTCTTCGAGCGTCGGAGTGAGGCTCGAGGAGACTTATTGCGGGTGGCGGAAGCGTATACAATACAAGTGACCAAAATCCGGGATCGCGCAGGACTGCTGGGACTCCTCTAGGCGTCGGACGCGCTATCAAACTCTTCATCGAAGAGATCGCCTTCGTCAACATCTGGCCAAATCAACAAGCCAGGTGAGTACTATGAAAGTACTCGCAAGACAGTTCGGACATAAGATATAACAAATGTAAACATGAAGCATATGAACAATTTATCCAGTGCGTTCAGACATAGAGATAATAAATACTGGGTGCCAAGCGAGGGTCGGAATGACGCCTCGAGCGAAAAGTGCAGAATAGTAATACTGGTGCCAAACGAGGGTCTGAATGACTCCTCGAGAGGAAACTGTGAGAATAATAATGCTGGTGCCAAACGAGGGTCTGAATGACTCCTCGAGAGGAAAATGCAGAATAGTAATACTGGTGCCAAACGAGTGTCTGAAAGACTCCTCGAGCGGAAAATGCAGAATAGTAATACTGGTGCTAAACGAGGGTCTGAATGACTCCTCGAGAGGAAAATGCAGAATAATAATGCCACAGTCAGGCGTCGGGGCGACACCACATAAAGGGCTCATAACATAAAATAAAGGCAGTGCGTGCCACAGTCGGACGTCTGAGCGACATCACAGAAAGGGCTTATATTTAAAGTAAGAAACAAAAACACGCCGCAGTCGGACGTCTGAGCGACATCACATAAAGGGCTTATATTACAGTTCAATAATTAAATAGTTCGGGAACATAAATTATCACAAGTACGAGACGAATAAAAATTTAGTCCATCCACAGGAATAATAATTAAACTGGATTTACCACTTGAGCTTGTTCACCGGGGACAAGTTTTCCACGCGGATAGATATGGATATACTGATTACACTACTTGATCATGGATACGATGACTTGGAAGGAATTGACTCTGCAGAGTTTGTACTTAACCACAGCCAACGGATTTCAGTAGTCACGGGGACTAGTTCCGTCTACGGTGTTTTGGAAGAAACACGTCTAACCAGTACACACCCAATTCAACCTTCCGAAGCCAGGGATCACCCTCGGCAACGTTCAAGAAAAACCTTGAGACGGGGAGGCTACAACCTCGCATAGCATGGGATCAAATTTCTATACGCGCGCTTTAAGGGGGTGCCCCCCCTCTCGGTCCCAACCGGAAACACCCATGCCCCCTGACCGGATGACTGGCTTTAATCCTGGGCCAAGGTACCATCATCCCGGCCTCTCTGTTTGGTGTGTACACGGAAAGAGGTTACCAACTTACTAAACCGCATCCTGGCAAATGAAACATGTGGTAGCACGGGAAGGGGAGAGGACGATAACGTGACTCCGTCCACGTTAACGTCAGAAATAGTTGGATGACGGAAGGCTGGTATGCTACAACAGTACCACCTTACTGCCCTTCATGTTACCACATGATTAGGCCATCTCTCATCAGAGATCATCGCAACTTTGGAACATGCGGGAAAAAGAACGATAACGTGACTCCGTCCACGTTAACGTCGGAGAAAGTCGGATGACGCAAGGCTGGTATGCTACAATAGTACCACCTTACTGCCCTTCATGTCACCACATGATTAGGCCATCTCTCCTCAGAGATCATCGCAACTTTGGAACATGCGGGAAAAAGAACGATAACGTGACTCCGTCCACGTTAACGTCGGAGAAAGTCGGATGACGCAAGGCTGGTATGCTACAACAGTACCACCTTACCGCCCTTCATGTCACCACATGATTAGGCCATCTCTCCTCAGAGATCATCGCAACTTTGGAACATGCGGGTAGTTGCCTTACAAGCAACGAGGTATTTACCGGCACTCATATGCCACGCACGAACTTTCAAGCAAACATGCAAAACACTTATCATATCAAATGTTCAAACATGCTTGCCTGGTTCGGAGAAGTCGGAGTCTAGCTCGGCGAAGTTCGCGGCTCCTTCACCTCTTCCGGAACCTACGGCAATCACGAAAACAGGTACTAACGTGAAAACCAACACGTGCACAGAAACTTCTCCAAATATTTTTCAAATAAATCCCATAAAAAACTAGACAAAATTTGAAGATTGTCAGAAAAAGAATCACTCAAAAATCCCTTTTTATTAAAAAGTTATAAAGGTTTCTATCCAGGGACTTATCTGTAATGAAACAGAAAAGTTCCAGGGTTTTAACTGAGAAAACACAAACGGTTCGATTTGAAATGCGCAAGCGCAAGAGGGAAAGCGTATTTGCCCGAAGGCGCCAACAGAAAACGGTTCGCGAAAGAATAGAACAAAGGCTGACACGCGGGGTCCACATGTCAGGTTTGAAAAGCTCGCCGGCGCCCGAAGACTGCGGTGGACGCCGGCGTCGAACCACGGCGAGTTAGGAGGATCGGAGGGTACCAAGAGCTTCAGCGTCTTCTTCCGCGTCGGTGGGTGGTGGACTCGACCAACGGGGAGCACCACGTCGACGGCGACACTATCTCCGGCGGACGGCAGCTCGGGTGAGGATGGGGAACTCCGGTGGAGGGCTGCAAACTTCGAATTGAAGCGTGGGTCAGAAAGAGAGGTGCATGGTGAAGCTACTGGCAAGAGAAGGGAGGCGGAGGTGCACACACGGGGGCGAATCGAGCTGGATCCCGTGGCGGGTCGCGGCGGCCGGAGTCGAGGAAGGAGACCTCCTCGGGGCTCTTCCAGTGGCTAGGCGTGCTCTAGGTGGAGTGCACGGATGGTGGGTGCTCGAGTTGAAGCTCGGGGCCTCTATTTATAGGCGGATCGACGGGGTGGCCGTGAACGGAGAATCTCCGGCGAGCGATTACGACGGAGCAGTGGATTGGCAGGAGGTTTGAGTGGCCAGGCAGCATCAGTGGAGGTTACTGGAGTCATTCCACAGCTGAACGGAGTTGGTCTTGGCGTAATGGCGTCGGTCCACGGTGAGATGACCGCACGGGCTCGACGGCGGCAGAGAGCGCGCTCCGCGCCCTGCGGTTCACGACGAGGGTGGCAGCGCGTTCGGGGGAGTGGAAGGCCACGCGGCGAGCTCCGGTGGTTTGGGCGGCGCTGGGTGGCGTCGTCGGCGCCGTGCCTCCCGCTGGCGGCCGCAAAGCCGCCGCTGGCGTCGGTCACGGGGCGGCGCACCTTCTGCTGCTCGTCGCCGATGCCCGCAAGGTGCCAGGCGTTCGTGCGGTGCAGGAACAAGAGGGAGGGGACGAGGAGCAAGGCGACGCAGTGGCACTGGTGAGATCGACGTTGGGTTCTGAAGAAAACGACAGTGCACTGCAGTGTTCTCTGAACTTAACTGAAACTTGACATTGACAATGCACTACAGGTGTTCGACAGAAGGATTTGGCTATGAGATAAATTTTCCTGGGGCTGTAACTTGGTGAGGTGACCACTCAATGCACCCAGAGGCTGCCTGATTTTACTTGGAATTTTTGGAGAAGGTTTTGAATGAATTTCACCAAATTTGACAAATCTGGTCCAAACTTGCAGCAGGTGTAGTTTGAAAAAATTTAAACTGAAGACCAGTGCATCTTCATGGATCTTGGTTGAGGGTTCAAAGGACTAGGGAGGAGAGTTGGTTTGGGGGCAAAAATCAAAACAGAAAATGGAGTTCCTTTGTAAATCACCAAAGGCTAGAATAGAAGGCAGAAATTTATTTGAATAAGATTTAAATGGAAAAGATCACATGGGGAGGTTCAACTTGCTGGATTAGATGCCAAACATGATCCAAAGATGAGGGGATGGTTAGGAGAGAGGATTTGCACTGAGGCCATGGCAAGAAGGAATTGTTGAAAGTGGCAAAGGATTTTTCCAAAAGCCATAGTGCATTTCCAAAAAGATTTTAAAAAGGCATTTTCCCAAGTGAAAAGTATTTTGTCTTGAGTCCAAAAGAAAAGCAGGAACCTCCAAGACCAAAGACAGATCTTGGGTGAATCCAAATAAAACTTTTGCCATAAAAAAAATATTTGAAGGGAGAGTTCTTTTGGAAAAGAAATTTTAAATCACCTCCCTCAAGTCAAATAAAATCTTTTGAAAAATCCAATTAAAAACTTGGGTGTCACATGGCCCACCCGGTGGACCCCCGGGACCCTTCCGGTGGTCCCGGTACAATACCGGTGACCCTCGAAACTTTCCCGGTGGCCGAAACTGGACTTCCTATATACAAATCTTTACCTCCGGACCATTCCGGAACTCCTCGTGATGTCCGGGATCTCATCCGGGACTCCGAACAACTTTCGGGTTACCGCATACTAATATCTCTACAACCCTAGCGTCACCGAACCTTAAGTGTGTAGACCCTACGAGTTCGGGAGACACGCAGACATGACCGAGACGACTCTCCGGTCAATAACCAACAGCGGGATCTGGATACCATGTTGGCTCCCACATGCTAGTCGATGATCTCATCGGATGAACAACGATGTCGAGGATTCAAGTAATCCCGTATACAATTCCCTTTGTCAGACGGTACGTTACTTGCCCGAGATTCGATCGTTGGTATCCCAATACCTCGTTCAATCTCGATACCGACAAGTCACTTTACTCGTACCGTAATGCATGATCCCGCGACCAACCACTTGGTCACATTGAGATCATTATGGTGATGCATTACCGAGTGGGCCCAGAGATACCTCTCCGTCATACGGAGTGACAAATCCCAGTCTCGATCTGTGCCAACTCAACAGACACTTTCGGAGATACCTGTAGTGCACCTTTATAGCCACCCAGTTACGTTGTGACGTTTGGTACACCCAAAGCATTCTTATGGTATCCGGGAGTTGCATGATCTCATGGTATAAGGAAATGATACTTGACATTAGAAAAGCTTTAGCAAACGAACTACACGATCTAGTGCTATGCTTAGGATTGGGTCTTGTCCATCACATCATTCTCCCAATGATGTGATCCCGTTATCAATGACATACAATGTCCATGGTCAGGAAACCGTAACCATCTATTGATCAACGAGCTAGTCAACTAGAGGCTCACTAGGGACATGTTATGGTCTATGTGTTCACACATGTATTACGATTTCTGGATAACACAATTATAGCATGAACAATAGACAATTATCATGAACAAGGAAATATAATAATAACCATTTTATTATTGCCTCTAGGGCATATTTCCAACAGTCTCCCACTTGCACTAGAGTCAATAATCTAGTTACATTGTGATGAATCGTACACCCATAGCGTTCTGGTGTTGATCATGTTTCGCTCGTGGAAGAGGTTTAGTCAACGGATCTGCGACATTCAAATCCGTATGCACTTTACAAATATCTATGTCTCCATTTTGAACATTTTCATGAATGGAGTTGAAGCGACGCTTGATGTGCCTGGTCTTCTTGTGAAACCTGGGCTCCTTGGCAAGGGCAATAGATCCAGTGTTGTCACAGAAGAGAGTCATCGGCCCCGATGCATTGAGAATAACTCCTAGGTCGGCAATGAACTCCTTCATCCAGATTGCTTCATGTGCTGCCTCCGAGGCTGCCATGTACTCCGCTTCACATGTAGATCCCGCCACGACGCTTTGCTTGCAACTACACCAGCTGACTGCCCCACCATTCAAAATATACACGTATCCGGTTTGTGACTTAGAGTCATCCAGATCTGTGTCGAAGCTAGCATCGACGTAACCCATTACGACGAGCTCTTCGTCACCTCCATAAACGAGAAACATATCCTTTGTCCTTTTCAGGTACTTCAGGATATTCTTGACCGCTGTCCAGTGTCCCATGCCGGGATTACTTTGGTACCTTCCTACCAAACTTACGGCAAGGTTTACATCAGGTCTGGTACACAGCATGGCATACATAATAGACCCTATGGCCGAGGCATAGGGGACGACACTCATCTTTTCTCTATCTTCTGTCGTGGTCGGGCATTGAGCCATGCTCAATCTCACACCTTGCAATATAGGCAAGAACCCCTTCTTGCACTGATCCATATTGAACTTCTTTAATATCTTGTCAAGGTATGTGCTTTGTGAAAGACCTATGAGGCGTCTCGATCTATCTCTATAGATCTTGATGCCTAATATGTAAGCAGCTTCTCAAGGTCCTTCATTGAAAAACACTTATTCAAGTAGGCCTTTATACTTTCCAAGAATTCTATATCATTTCCAATCAATAGTATGTCATCCACATATAATAAGAGAAATGCTACAGAGCTCCCACTCACTTTCTTGTAAACACAGGCTTCTCCATAAGTCTGTGTAAACCCAAACGCTTTGATCATCTCATCAAAGCGAATGTTCCAACTCCGAGATGCTTGCACCAGCCCATAGATTGAGCGCTGGAGCTTGCATACTTTGTCAGCATTCTTAGGATCGACAAAACCTTCCGGCTGCATCATATACAATTCTTCCTTAAGGAAGCCGTTAAGGAATGCCGTTTTGACGTCCATTTGCCATATTTCATAATCGTAGAATGCGGCAATTGCTAACATGATTCGGACGGACTTCAGCTTCGCTACGGGTGAGAAGGTCTCATCGTAGTCAACTCCTTGAACTTGTCGATAACCCTTAGCGACAAGTCGAGCTTTATAGATGGTAACATTTCCATCCGCGTCCGTCTTCTTCTTAAAGATGCATTTATTTTCTATCGCTCGCCGATCATCGGGCAAGTCTGTCAAAGTCCATACTTTGTTTTCATACATGGATCCTATCTCGGATTGCATGGCTTCAAGCCATTTGTTGGAATCTGGACCCGCCATTGCTTCTTCATAGCTCGAAGGTTCACCGTTGTCCAACAACATGATTTCCAGGACAGGGTTGCCGTACCACTCTGGTGCGGAACGTGTCCTTGTGGACCTACGAAGTTCAGTGGCAATTTGATCATGATCGTCATCATTAACTTCCTCTCTAGTCGGTGTAGGCACCACAGAAACATTTTCTTGTGCCGCGCTACTTTCTGGTTCGAGAGGGGTCATCTCATCAAGTTCCACTTTCCTCCCACTTACTTCTTTCGAGAGAAACTCTTTCTCCAGAAAGGACCCGTTCTTGGCAACGAAGATCTTGCCTTCGGATCTGAGGTAGAAGGTATACCCAATGGTTTCCTTAGGGTATCCTATGAAGACGCATTTTTCCGACTTGGGTTCGAGCTTTTCAGGTTGAAGTTTCTTGACATAAGCATCCCATCCCCAAACTTTAAGAAACGACAGCTTAGGTTTCTTTCCAAACCATAATTCATACGGTGTCGTCTCAACGGATTTCGACGGAGCCCTATTTAAAGTGAATGCGGCAGTCTCTAAAGCATAACCCCAGAATGATAGCGGTAGATCGGTAAGAGACATCATAGATCGCACCATATCCAATAGAGTACGATTACGACGTTCGGACACACCATTACACTGAGGTGTTCCAGGCGGCGTGAGTTGTGAAACAATTCCACATTTCCTTAAGTGTGTGCCAAATTCGTGACTCAAATATTCCCCTCCACGATCTGATCGTAAGAACTTTATTTTCCTGTCACGTTGATTCTCAACCTCACTCTGAAATTCCTTGAACTTTTCAAAGGTCTCAGACTTGTGTTTCATGAAGTAGACATACCCATATCTACTCAAGTCATCAGTGAGGGTGAGAACATAACGATAGCCACCGCGAGCCTCAACGCTCATTGGACCGCACACATCAGTATGTATGATTTCCAATAAGTTGGTTGCTCGCTCCATTGTTCCGGAGAACAGAGTCTTGGTCATTTTGCCCATGAGGCATGGTTCGCACATGTCAAATGATTCATAATCAAGAGACTCCAAAAGTCCATCTGCATGGAGTTTCTTCATGCGTTTGACATCAATGTGACCAAGGCGGCAGTGCCACAAGTATGTGGGACTATCATTATCAACCTTACATTTCTTGGCATTCACACTATGAATATGTGTAACATCACGTTCGAGATTCATTAAGAATAAACCATTGACCAGCGGGGCATGACCATAAAACATATCTCTCATATAAATAGAACAACCATTATCCTCGGATTTAAATGAGTAGCCATCTCGCATTAAACGAGATCCAGATACAATGTTCATGCTCAAAGCTGGCACTAAATAACAATTATTGAGGTTTAAAACTAATCCCGTAGGTAAATGTAGAGGTAGCGTGCCGACGGCGATCACATCGACCTTGGAACCATTGCCGACGCGCATCATCACCTCGTCCTTCGCCAGTCTCCGCTTATTCCGCAGCTCCTGCTTTGAGTTACAAATATGAGCAACCGCACCGGTATCAAATACCCAGGAGCTACTACGAGCGCTGGTTAGGTACACATCAATAACATGTATATCACATATACCTTTGGTATTGCCGGCCTTCTGATCCGCTAAGTACTTGGGGCAGTTCCGCTTCCAGTGACCGTTTCCCTTGCAATAAAAGCACTCAGTCTCAGGCTTAGGTCCATTCTTTGTCTTCTTCCCGGCAGCTTGCTTACCGGGCGCGGCAACTCCCTTGGCGTCTTTCTTGAAGTTCTTCTTACCCTTGCCTTTCTTGAACTTAGTGGTTTTATTCAACATCAACACTTGATGTTCCTTTTTGATCTCCACCTCCGCTGATTTCAGCATTGAATATACCTCAGGAATGGTCTTTTCCATCCCCTGCATATTGAAGTTCATCACAAAGCTGTTGTAGCCAGGTGGGAGCGACTGAAGGATTCTGTCAACGACCGCGTCATCCGGGAGATTAACTCCCAGCTGAGACAAGCGGTTGTGCAACCCAGACATTTTGAGTATGTGTTCGCTGACGGAACTATTCTCCTCCATCTTACAACTGTAGAACTTGTCGGAGACTTCATATCTCTCGACCCGGGCATGAGCTTGGAAAACCATTTTTAGCTCTTGGAACATCTCATATGCTCCGTGCTGCTCAAAACGCTTTTGGAGCCCCGGTTCTAAGCTATAAAGCATGCCGCACTGAACCAGGGAGTAATCATCACTACGCGACTGCCAGGCATTCAGAACGTCTTGAGTTGCTGGGAAAACAGGTGCATCACCTAGCGGTGCTTCAAGGACATATGCTTTCTTGGCAGCTATGAGGATAATCCTCAGGTTACGGACCCAGTCCGTGTAGTTGCTACCATCGTCTTTCAGCTTGGTTTTCTCTAGGAACGCGTTGAAGTTGAGGGCAACATTAGCGTGGGCCATTTGATCTACAAGACATATTGTAACGGTTTTTAGACTAAGTTCATGATAATTAAGTTCATCAAATCAAATTATTAACAAACTCCCACTCAGACTGACATCCCTCTAGTCATCTAAGTGATACATGATCGAGTCAACTAGGCCGTGTCCGATCATCACGTGAGACGGACTAGTCATCATCGGCGAACATCTTCATGTTGATCGTATCTGCTATACGACTCATGTTCGACCTTTCGGTCTCTTGTGTTCCGAGGCCATGTCTGTACATGCTAGGCTCGTTAAGTCAACCTAAGTGTATCGCGTGTGTAAATCTGGCTTACACCCGTTGTATGCGAACGTTAGAACCTATCACACCCGATCATCACGTGGTGCTTCGGAACAACGAACTTTCGCAATGGTGCACAGTTAGGGGGAACACTTTCTTGAAATTTTAGTGAGGGATCATCTTATTTATGCTACCGTCGTTCTAATAAAATAAGATATAAAACATGATAAACATCACATGCAATCTAATAGTGACATGATATGGACAATATCATTTTGCTCCTTTTGATCTCCATCTTCGGGGCGCCATGTTCATCATCGTCACCGGCGTGACACCATGATCTCCATCATCATGATCTCCATCATCGTGTCTTCATGAAGTTGTCTCGCCAACTATTACTTCTACTACTATGGCTAACGGTTAGCAATAAAGTAAAGTAATTACATGACGTTCAAGTTGACACGCAGGTCATAAATAAATTAAGACAACTCCTATGGCTCCTGCCGGTTGTCATACTCATCGACATGCAAGTCGTGATTCCTATTACAAGAACATGATCAATCTCATACATCACATATATCATTCATCACATCTTCTGGCCATATCACATCACATGACACTTGCTGCAAAAACAAGTTAGACGTCCTCTAATTGTTGTTGCAAACTTTTACGTGGCTGCTATAGGTTTCTAGCAAGAACGATTCTTACCTACGCCAAAACCACAACGTGAGATGCCAATTTCTATTTACCCTTCATAAGGACCCTTTTCATCGAATCCGATCCGACTAAAGTGGGAGAGACAGACACCCGCTAGCCACCTTATGCAACTAGTGCATGTCAGTCGGTGGAACCTGTCTCACGTAAGCGTACGTGTAAGGTCGGTTTGGGCCGCTTCATCCCATGATGCCGCCGAATCAAGATAAGACTAGTAACGGCAAGTAAATTGACAAAATTGACACCCACAACTACTTGTGTTCTACTCGTGCATAGAAACTACGCATAGACCTAGCTCATGATGCCACTGTTGGGGATCGTAGCAGAAATTTAAAATTTTCTACGCATCACCAAGATCAATCTATGGAATCATCTAGCAACGAGAGAGAGGAGTGCATCTACATACCCTTGTAGATCGTGAGCGAAAGCGTTCAAGAGAACGGGGTTGATGGAGTCGTACTCATCGTGATCCAAATCACCGATGATCCTAGCGCCGAATGGACGGCACCTCCGCGTTCAACACACCTACGGTTGGGAGAGACGTCTCCTCCTTGATCCAGCAAGGGGAAGGAGAGGTTGATGGAGATCCAGCAGCACGACGGCGTGGTGGTGGAAGTAGCGGGGATCTCGGCAAGGCTTCGCCGAGCTCCGCGAGAGGGAGTGGTGTTACGGGAGGAAGAGGGAGGCGCCAGGGCTTAGTGTGCGCAGCCCTCCCTCCCCCCTCTTTATATAGGGGCCCTGGGGGGGCGCCAGCCCCTGGAGATCCCATCTCAACGGGGGGGGGGGGGCAGCCAAGGGGGGGACTTGCCCCCCAAGTCAGGTGGGGCGCCCCCACCCCCAGGGTTTCCAACCCTAGGCGCAGGGGGAGGCCCATGGGGGGCGCACCAGCCCACCAGGGGCTGGTTCCCTTCCCACTTCAGCCCATGGGGCCCTCCGGGATAGGTGGCCCCACCCGGTGGACCCCCGGGACCCTTCCGGTGGTCCCGGTACAATACCGGTGACCCCCGAAACTTTCCCGGTGGCCGAAACTGGACTTCCTATATACAAATCTTTACCTCCGGACCATTCCGGAACTCCTCGTGATGTCCGGGATCTCATCCGGGACTCCGAACAACTTTCGGGTTACCGCATACTAATATCTCTACAACCCTAGCGTCACCGAACCTTAAGTGTGTAGACCCTACGGGTTCCGGAGACACGCAGACATGACCGAGACGACTCTCCGGTCAATAACCAACAGTGGGATCTGGATACCCATGTTGGCTCCCACATGCTCCTGGATGATCTCATCGGATGAACCACGATGTCGAGGATTCAAGTAATCCCGTATACAATTCCCTTTGTCAGACGGTACGTTACTTGCCCGAGATTCGATCGTCGGTATCCCAATACCTCGTTCAATCTCGTACCGACAAGTCACTTTACTCGTACCGTAATGCATGATCCCGCGACCAACCACTTGGTCACATTGAGCTCATTATGATGATGCATTACCGAGTGGGCCCAGAGATACCTCTCCGTCATACGGAGTGACAAATCCCAGTCTCGATCTGTGCCAACTCAACAGACACTTTCGGAGATACCTGTAGTGCACCTTTATAGCCACCCAGTTACGTTGTGACGTTTGGTACACCCAAAGCATTCTTATGGTATCCGGGAGTTGCATGATCTCATGGTATAAGGAAATGATACTTGACATTAGAAAAGCTTTAGCAAACGAACTACACGATCTAGTGCTATGCTTAGGATTGGGTCTTGTCCATCACATCATTCTCCCAATGATGTGATCCCGTTATCAATGACATCCAATGTCCATGGTCAGGAAACCGTAACCATCTATTGATCAACGAGCTAGTCAACTAGAGGCTCACTAGGGACATGTTATGGTCTATGTGTTCACACATGTATTACGATTTCCGGATAACACAATTATAGCATAATCAATAGACAATTATCATGAACAAGGAAATATAATAATAACCATTTTATTATTGCCTCTAGGGCATATGTCCAACAGAAAGTGCGTACAAGCTTGCGCTTACTTTGAAGGATAAACAAGAGGATGAGGGTCAATGTAGTGAGGCTGTGTTGAGGGAGAGGAAAATCTGGGATGTCATCTGGAAGGCTAATGTCCCTCAGAAGATTCGCATTTTTGCGTGGAGGGTTGCAACTAATAGCTTGGCTGTCCAGGTTAATAGAGTGGTGCATCACCAAACTTCTGCTACGATGTGCACTATTTGTGGAATGAAGGATGAAAGTACTGTTCATGCGCTTCTTAGGTGTCCAAAGGCGGTTGCATTGCGGATGGCCATGAGGGACATTTGGAAGTTACCTACGGAGAATGTCTTCAAACATACAGGGTATGATTGGTTTATTGTTCTTCTAAGTCATTTGAGGCCTGTCATGTGCGACCAAATTATTTTCATTTTCTGGAGAGCCTGGCACTTGAGAAATGACTTGATATTTTGTAAAGGAAAGGAATAAGTAGCAGCTTCTCCTAGCTTTGTGGAGAATTATTGGGCGTCTTATGCTACATGTCACTCAGTGCCTCCAGTAGATTTGAAAAATAAAGGAAAATGTCCAATGAATGGAGTAAGATGGGACCTGATAATGTGGGAGCTAAGGCGGATTGGACTCCCCCACCAACTGGTTTTTTAAAGATTAATGTTGACGCAAGCTTTGTAGAGAGCATCAAAGAAGCAAGTGTCGGTGTGGTGGTTAGGAATACAACTGGGGAAGTCATTGTCTCTTCTTGGGACTTCATTGGATCGTTTCAGAGTGTGGAGGAAGCAGAGCTAAGGGCATGCATTGCTGGTCTATACATAGGTATACCTCTCCACAATCCTATTATTTTAGAGACTGATTGTGCGTTTGTTGTGGCGACTCTTGCAACAGAGAATCTTGATAGGTCATCGTTGGTCGATTTGAAGAAGGAAGCACTGAGCTTATCTAAGCTGATAAACAACTTTCAAATGGCTAAGATTAGTCGATCCGCCAATGTGGTGGCTCATATAATAGCAAAATTTAGTTTTGACAATAGATCCGATGGTATTCTTGTTAATGATGTACCGCCCTGTGTGATGAATTTTGTATCGAACAATTGTAAGTTTCGCAATGGTTAATTAATGTAAGGTGGTGTTCAAAAAAAAGAACAAATCCTAATCTATCTTGTCTTTCCTAATAATCAATATACTCAACAGGGAGCAATGGCCCTGGACGACTCCTCGGGAAGCCAGCACAAGGGTCTTGCCTCCCTCATCGCGCTTACTGCATGGATCAAATGGAGACACCGCAACATCTGCATCTTTGATGGTGCAACCCTGTCCACCTCCCTCCTGGTTCACAATATTCATGAGGAAGCTCGCATCTAGGCCGAGGCTGGTGCTCGAGGGCTTAGTTTGATCGTAACCTGAGTTTTGACATGTACTAGTAAGGGCTGAGCAACCCATCCTCTGCTCATGCAACCTCATAAATGCCATATATTGTACGCTTCACGAGGTCTGCCGTTGTACTTTTTTTTCTTTTATCAATGGAATGATACATTCCGCACATATTCGTAATTTTTTTAAGGTAGTCCTTCCAATTTTCCAATCATGTTTCCTCCTTGGTTTGGACTACTAACCGCTGCACGGCCGCCGGGCCAATTGCTTGCTGCTGCACGGAACGTATTGTGCGCCACTGCTACCGCCCACGCGGCGAGTCGACAACAACGGTCTATGCGCTGAGCTGCCATGTTTTCATGTATATTTTGCTTTCATTTTGAAATTTGGCCCCCTCTTGACTCTTTGTCACGCTGCGCCACTGTTCCTTTTATGCATGGTGACTTCATTCCACTGGTAGAAAAAAGCCCTTTAGTCCCGGTTCGCAACAGCCTTTAGTCCCGGCTGTGCAACCGGGACTAAATATGCGCGACTAAAGACCCCCCCTTTTAGTCGCGCCTCTTACGGACCGCGACTAAAGGCTTTAGTCCCGGTTCTTGTGGCTGACCGGGACTAAAGGCCCGTCCACGTGGGCGCCCGTGGTCCGTCGGGGCGGAGGACCTTTAGTCCCGGTTCTCGTGGCCAACCGGGACTAAACGGCTCCTCCGCAGGTTTAAACCTGGTTTTTTTGCGAATTTTTTTAATTTTTTTAATTTTCAAATTTCTGAATTATTTTAACCTCTAATCTCTAATCACCACCCCTCATCACTGCTCAATTTATCCTCTAATCTCTAATCACCCCTCATCATTCCAAATCATCTAACTTCCCGGACGGTCACCCATCCTCTCACTACTCCAGCCTGAGCACGCTTAACTTCCGGGTTCTATTCTCCCTTGTTTCCAACTCTGCACTTGTTGTTTTCCTGACAATAGTAGGATGTCAATTCTATTAACCCTCAGGAATTTAGCTTGAGTATGAAGTGACACATTTCACTGTTTGAGTTTGAAACTATTGTTGTAAAAAACAATAATTATTTAGTAACCCTAATATTTCTGGAATAATTAGTTTGACCATTGTTTGACCACTGTTTGACCAGATTTGACCAAAATTTAAAAAAACTGAAATAATTATTTAGTAACACTAATATTCTAGAATAATTAGTTTCACCATTGTTTGACCACAGTTTGACCACAATTTGAATTTTTTTGCCTCTCCAGATCTTAAAAGTCCCGTATCTTTTTTTCTATTAGGTTTTTGAGGATTTTGAAAATGTTTAACGGGGTAATTCAGATGTAACTTTTCGAGTAGATGATTTTTCATATAAAAACTTTTTCATCTGAGTTCGTATGCAAAAGTTATGCCCATTTAAAGAAATTCCAGAGAGATTTTGCAAATAAAGTCGAAATTCATATTTGTTAATTTTCCCAACAACTAGACCACATATCACATGGGAAACTTATTTTATTTTATTTTTTGGACATTTCCATTATTTTCTTTTGTTTTTTCTAAAACTGAAAAGGCGATCGGGGGGTAGAGTTTAAAAATGAGGCCTCAAAACCTTTAGTCGCGGTTGGTCTGGCCAACCGCGACTAAAGGAGGCCTTTAGTCGCGGTTGGCCAGACCAACCGCGACTAAAGGTCTAACCTTTAATCCCGGTTGGTCTGGCCAGACCTTTAATCCCGGTTGGTCTGGCCAACCGCGACTAAAGGCCTTCGGGCCAGCCTGAGGACCTTTAGTCCCGGTTGGCCAGGCCAACCGGGACTAAAGCCCCTCCCGTCCGCCAGCTCGCGCTGGGCCCACATAGTTGGTCGCGGGTCTCCTCCCGAACCGCGACTAAAGACCCCTTTGGTCGCGGTTCGATTATTTTGGGGACTAATGGGGGCGTATGGAAGCCTCTTTTTCTACTAGTGTTCATTGTTGTGCATGTTCATATGGCCGGCCTATCTGTCGAGGTTGTGCGGGCGAAGAGGTCAAGCGTATGCTTGTACTCATGCGTATGAAGGCTGGTTGATGTACTACATTTACCTTGCGTACACTTGATCTTGACGCAGTGATTGTTCCCCCGCTTCCGTTGCGTACGTACGATATTTTCACAGAAGCGAGAGGCCTGGTTTTAATGTTGTGGCCCATACGGAATGTCAGATAATTTTTTTAATTGTTTGAATTGCTTACCGCATGTGTTATGTGGCAATGTCAGATCAGTTGGATGGTAACAAATGTCGTACAATTTTTTTTCATGCATATTTGTTTTTTTTTGAACATCAGTACAGACACAAGCACTCATATACACGCGCATACACTCAACCTTTTGAACGCACACACGCACACCCTACCCCTATGAGCACCTCCGAAAGACTGAGCCGACATATCATTTTGAGATGTACGAAGTCGCCGTAGGCACCTTGTCGTCGACGGGAACGTCTCCTTCCACTGAATGCGCATCGCCGGAAATCATGAAATAAATTTAAGAATAAATGCGAGCACCAGGATTTGAACCCTGATGGACCACAGTCCCTTGATACGTACTTGTCACTCGTGTACAACTTTCAAACATACAGTTGCATGGAAGTGTAGCGATAGCAGCATAACGATGCATGTGCCGCATGCATGCACAGGCTGACGGGTGACGGGCACACATGTTTTGTCATGAGTGCAACGCGTGAGAACACAAGACGGTTCGTGGAAAACCGAACGATTCCGCCTCCCGCCCGAAACTCCATTAATTCTTTGACGTAAATGTTTCCGCGGGAAGGAGGGCGCGAACCGGCCGGCGAACGGTGAGCTTCTCGATGGTGGAGTCTCCACGCATTTATTTTTCGAAGCCCAAGGGTGTCTACAGCTCGCTTTGATCTACAATAGACCTGGCCATCCAGCAATATGTTAGTTGGGAGAACATAGGCCTTCTCAGAGCTTAGTGACTCTCGGCCGTCGGATCGGTTACTTGATACGTTTTGGACCGTTGGATCGAGCTCCCGAATCACCTGCGCCTTCGGATCGACTCGGAGCTACTGCTACAATGAACAGTTACTCCCGTTTCGTGCCACTGCGCATAATTCCAGCGCCCTGCCAAGGGCATTTTCGTCATTTCGCCTGCAGGTGTATAAAATGCGACGGCTCGCGTGGAGATGACCTAGCCGCTCCCCACCCCGCACTCGCGCCCCTCCCTCGTCCTCCCGCGTCCCAGCCCCCGCTCGCCTCGCCCTCTCCCCCTCCCTCTCCCTCCCTCAGACCTCGCCGCCCCGCCCACATCGCCGCCGCCCCGCTCACACCCCCGCCGCCCACTTCCCCGGCGTCTTCGTCGTCATCCACCACCACCGCCACCGCGCCCCCACCCTCTCCCCATCCCCGGCCCTCACCTTCTCTCCCGTGGCCAGTGGGGAGCCCCTTGGGGGGTCGATTCCTCCGATCCGGCCGGCGTTGTCGCCGTCGTCCACCACCAGGTCCAGCCCCACGCCGTCGTCATCTCCTTCGCCCGGCCGGCCGTCGCTGCACCGCACGCCCGTGCGTAGGGACGAGAAGGAGAACCACTGCCCGCCCCCGGAGCGCGAGGAGAACGGCGCTGACGTCGAGATAGCGCACATCGAGCCCGAGATCCTGCGCCTCTCCTCCAGTTTCCTCCACCTCAACGTCTTTCGGGGCCACGACGCGCAGCCGGCCGGGATGGGGCCGCGGGCGAGGAGGGGAGGCCTCGCCCCCTCGATCTGGACGGGGCCGCGGCCTACCTACACCACCGCCAGCCCGCCGCCGCGACGCGCCTTGCAGGACGACGCCTCCGCTGCCCCGCCGCCGGTACAGGAGCCCAGCAGCGCCTCCCTCCCTGGAGGAGCTGCTCCCGCCCAGCAGCGCCTCCCTCCCTGGAGCAGCCGCTCCCGCCTAGCAACGCCGCCGCCCGAAGCTGCGCCGGCGACCCGTCTAGAGGCAGGTAGCGACCACTCCTCCCTCCTTCCTCCCTCCCTCTCTTTCCTCACCCTCTCGCTCCTCCCTCTTGCATCCTCTGTTTGTTCAAGTTTTTTTCCTGATTACTTGTTGTAGACTTGATATTGTGAGAATATAATGATGATTATTTCTTGATGAGTCTTGCTGCATGATTTCCATTGAAGTCGCAGATGATTGATCAACAGACCTACCTATGAAGGTAGAGTGGAAGAACTGGAAATAAAGATGCAGGGAAAGGACAATGATGCTGCAACATCACTTGTTTCATGGCATAAAGAGATAGAGGTAATACTTTTAAATGCCCAACATCGTTAAAGGCCATTAGGCATCCATGGAAAACCTTTCTCTGTATCTTTTAACAAGTGGTTCCTTTGTATGATGCAGGTTCAAGGGCAGAGCCATAGATTTAGCCTCTAAAAATAGGCTCTGAACGAATTTAACCACGATATGCACGCAAGGGCAGTGATGCCTTTTACTACTTGAGAGGCCCAACAAGGTATTTTTACTTTTCTGCTACCAAAGGAAACATTGAAAAAAAATATGCTGCTCCAGTGCCCTGTAGTTTGTTCCTGTAAAATTTTACAAATATGATGAAGAATAAGATGCATCATTTGCAGTACCTGGCTACCAAGAAGGAGCGACACTGTTATCAAACTTTTCTCTATGAGCTATATAGTATATACTGTCTTTTGACTATGCGCTTCTCTTAGTACTGCCTGAACAATCTGTATCTTTGCCCTGTGTTATATGAGCTTATGATAGACACACTATTTGAAAGCACGATCAGCAGCCAAGGACATCTCACGCCACGCTCTATCTCATCTTAGTCCTCACTAATTTACAAACGGGATGAAGAGGACACACTAGCTGTCAGGCGGGTTTAGCGCTACTTCCACCATCACGCCATCGTCCATTATTGGGGACCGCGATGTGGGATGTTCGTGGGCGGGGAGTGAATCGCCAGTTGTTTCTGCGTAGCCGTCGATGGCATCCATTTGCCTTTTGTCTCCGAGGGCGAACTCCGGGGTCTATTGTTCACACCCAACATGAGGACGTGGTACTAGGAGCAGAGAATAACAAGTTAAACAATAACAGACCATGCTTCTGAAACTTTCAATGAAATATAATGTACCAGTTTAAACTCATATTGTTTTGTGAATCATTTCCAGCCACTAGATGCTACCAGCACTTCACAAAGGCACAAAATACCAACAGTAGAAGACACCTAAGGTAAAAATTCAAAGGAAAGGTGAGTACAGCTGTACATAATGTTGACGTAGGTTTCTGCTCCGGTGCTCCCCCCTGGGCTGAACGCGAGGGGGAGAAACACAAGGACGGCTGAGATCTGTCAAAAACGATTCGTGAAGAGGGGCAGATCGTCTTTTTATGCCCGCGGAGAGCGCGCGTACAGCCCTGTACAAGCCCGCACCGGCCCGATTACTTTTGTACACTGGGGGTATACATGTATTGTACGTGGGCGATTCGTTTTCCCTTGTCACGTCCGGCGGTCGTGGGCGTGGGCGGCGGCGGTCGTGGGCTAGCCACGTGGCCACGCGGCGCACGAAAACTTCCAAAAACGTCACATCCTATAAAGAGGGAGGGGAACCACCACCGGCCGCATCTCCCCCACCATTTCCCCCCAAATCGGCTCACTCCCTCTCTCCTTGCCGCATCGTCTCCCCCTCGTATCCATCGCCCCGCCACTGCACCTACTCGCTCAACCCCACCGCCTCCCTCTCTCCGGTGGGTTCTCTTAGGCTTCGATGGAGCAAGGTGGTGGCGCTGCCGCCACTGCGCACGGAGTTGCGGTCGAGGCCGCGAACACCGCGGCAGATGCCGTCCAAGAAGTGGCCGCCGTCGGCGGTGCGGGAGATGCTGCACCCGCAGTCCCTGGATCGGTCGCTGCGGCGGCGGATCTGGTGGAGCAGGGGGTGGTGGGCTCGGACTCCGTCGTGCCGGACCTGGTGGTGACGGCGTCTGGCGGCGCACTGGATGCAGGTGCGGAGGCGAGCGACAAGCAGGTGGTGGATGTGGTAATCCTTCTCGTTCCCCTCCTCTCTTAGTTGTAGTTGTTAAGCAGAACATTTAGTAGATAGGGTTTTTTATTGTAGATTTGTGATTGAACGCGGCACCCCCTTCTGCTTGTTAGGGTTTTTTGATTGAATGGGGAACCCCATTTGAGAGTTAGGGTTTTTTGTAGTTGATTTGTGGTTGAATGCTAGAGAGATCATAATGAGAGTTAGGTTTTTTATATTAGAATCTGGATTGCCTCATGTGCTCAGATTTTGTTCTATGCTGTATATGTTGTTAGATTTGTTTTGCATATTCCCTCAGTGGGCCACGGTAGGGGCTGAGCCGCCACCCAGTGTATCTATTAAAGTTGATATTGTACAAATGAGGTTAAAATCCTACTTTGTTCATTTGATGTCTATCAATTAATTGTTGAAATGAACACAGTACGTTTAACTAGTGCACAATTTCAAAATAGTTAGAAGCTTCACTTCATTATCCATAAACTAAAATTGTAGGTAGGTTTTATTTTTGATCTGTAGGATTGCTGTACTTATAAAGTAAACCATAAGTAGATTTGCTAGACATGCAACTATGCCAGATGACCAGGTCATATTAAATTTATGTTGCATAACTCCATGAATGAATGTCATATGAAATAGTTTCACACCTAGCACCAAAAATTGCACTAAGATTTCCTTTCCTGAAGCTCATGGCATTACAATATACTATCCAATATAAGGTTCAGATTATAGGGCAGCTGATGCACCACTATGTACATTACATGAGCCAGATGAAGTAAATGCAATTGCTTGTTGTCAACCAATGTACTACCTCCATTAATTGGCAGACCTGAGCACTCACAAAATTATTGTTGGTGCCCAGTCTGGCATTATAGTTTGAAGGACCACAGTCAGCATGATCTAAAATTTTAGTTTGACCAAGCTATCATTGTAGAATGCTTGACCTTTGGATAATTTTAGGTCAAAGTAACATTTTAGGTTATTAGAAGCACATTGCAGATTGCTTGACCTTTGCATACTATGTTATATGTAGTTAGTAGTATAATTGAATTAATTACTTGTATTGCAGAATGAGGAAGCTGCTGGCAACAAGAGGAAGCTGGACATCGCTGGGTTCGACGACCCGTCTGAGTCTGACGACGACAAGGAGGTAACCCCAAGTTGTTTTTGGTCTGTTTATTAATCTGTGTGAGATGTTGTTTGTTGATGATGCCCTATATGAATGCCTCTAAATTGGAATGTTATATAGTTTATTCATTGATATCATAAAGTTGTGTTGTTTGGTCATTAATTAGCTCTAAATGGCATATTTGTGGTCTTTGATCATGAAACCATATCTGAATGCACATAAATGGAAATATTGTGTTGTTTGTCCATTGAATTATTCTAAAATGGAAAGTTTTGTTGTACTTTCAATTAATTCCTCTGAAAGTTGTGTTGTTTGTGTATTACTTAGCTGTAAATGGGATATGTGTGATGTTTTTTCATGAAACCATATATGAATGCATATAAATGGAACTATTCTGTTGTTTGTCCATTAAAATCTTCTAAATGGAACTATTCTGTTGTTTGTGCATTAATTAGCTGTAAATGGGCTATTATGTTTGTTTGTTCATTAACGGGAAAGTAAATGGCAATTATTTGATGTTTGTTAATTACATTACTCTAAATGGGAAGTATGTATTTATGAAAATCATTTGTATGTGCAGTACAACTCTGGAGATGAGGTGGAAGAGTGGAACCACAAGTCCTTCATTGAGCATGAAGCCAACAAGATCAGGGAGAAGGGGAAGGCGGCGTACTACAAGTGGGGCAAGTTCAGGTGCCCATACTGCACCACTAAGCCAATTCCCAAGGATGGGTTGTATGAGCACCTTATGTCGCATGCACGCGGTGTAGCGACGAGTGGGAACGACGTGAAGATCAGGGCAGAGCATGTAGCCCTCCTAAAGGCTATGGGTCCCATCTAGTCACCCTCTGTGAAGCTGGTAGTGGTACTCATCATCAGTATAGTTGATGATGTTTAACTTTTGCGCTAGTATGGTTGTGAACTGTGAATCTGGAAGGTGGAAGTGTTTGTGAACTGTTAAGTAGTATGGCAGACTCTTTAAGTATGGCAGAGACTTAATTAATCTAGTATGTCTCTGAAGTATATCAACTGTCTAGATGCAGGTCAGCTATGCTTTGTTGCAGTGTTTATATTCTGATGCTGCAATGATCACAGTAGGTGCTTCAATGTTGCTTGACTGATGAGACATGCTGCATACAGTGGGCATGTGCTTGGTAATGGTGTGTGCAAATAATAAGCCTTATCTAAATAGGATAGATAGTAAAAAACATTGACTTGAGGTTTTCATAAGTTAGCACGATCGAATCTTCCATTACAAATATATTATTAAATTTAGAAAATGTTGAAAATCATGTTTTGTCAATGTTCTTAAGTTAGCATGATTGAATATTCCATTTCAAATATATTATAAAAATTGGAAAATGTTGAAAATCCTTTTTTGTCAATGTTCATAAGTGAGCATGATTGAATATTCCATTTCAAATATATTTTTAAAATGAGAAAATGTTGAAAATCCTTTTTTGTCAATGTTCATAAGTGAGCATGATTTAATATTCCATTTGAAATGTGTTTTTAAAATTAGAAAATGTTGAAAATCTTTTTTGTCAATGTGCATAAGTTAGCGTGATTGAAACTTCCATTTGAAATATATTATAAGAATTAGAAAATTTTGAAAATCTTTTTTTGTCAATGTTCATAAGTTAGCAAGATTGAATCTTCCATTTCTAATATATTTTTAAAAGTGGAAATTTTGGAGGTGGTCGATAAAATCACCGCCTTCTGGAGGGACCATCTGGTCAAACTTACATGTTGATTTTTTGCAGTGAGTCTATAGGGCAGTATAAATTCAAAAAAAATTAAAACTAATATAAAACCTTGGAAACCTAGCTTTGTTTGTGCAAGAGATCATGTGTGCCCAAATTGAGGTGATTTGGAGGTGGTCGAAAAAATCACCGCATTCCGGAGGGGCCATTTGGTCTAACTTAAGCCAGTTTTTGAACATACGTGTTTTTTTCCACCACTTCCATATCACCGAAATTTTCTTGTACATGGTGACCCACATGTGCCAAACATGGCTATGAAAGAAATTTTGGAAAAATAATACTTTACAATGCCCCCTTGAGGTATAGACCGATGTTTTGACCAGTCAGTCTAGAGGGCATTATAAATTAATAAAAAATTCAAAAAGATGTAAAACCTTGGAAAACTAGCTTTGTTTGTGCAAGAGATCATGTGTGCCAAAACTGAGGTGATTTGGAGGTGGTTGAAAAAATCATCGCATTCCGGAGGGGCCATTTGGTCTAAATTATTTTACAATGCCCCTTGAGGCATAGACCGATGTTTTCAGCAGTCAGTCTAGAGGGCATTATAAATTCAAAAAAATTCAAAAAAATACAAAAACTTGGAAACCTAGTTTTGTTTGTGGAAGAGATCATGTGTGCAACATGTCTATGAAAGAAATTATTGAAAACAATTATTTTACAATGTCCCCTTGAGGTATAGACCAACGTTTTGAGCATTAAATCAGGGTGTGTACAACTCTAGCTTGTTCTTGCCAAAATGCAGCATGATGGACAGGCTGCAATGGAAATAATGGTGACAAATGAAAAAAATGAAATAGACAAAAATAGCCCGCCTACTTGACCGCTTTCACAATTCAACGGCCTGCATACGACTAGTAACCCAATCATTTATTGGGCCAGGATGCAGAGGCCCGCCAGATTGTGAAAACAGGTAGGAGGTAGGCCCCACAGGGCAGGGACGGAGACAGTTAGGCAATGTGCTGCCTGCTTTAGAAAGGAACTTGAGAGGGAAAGCTTAGCCCGCTATATAAACCGGTGCTAGCTCCCCTCGCTCGGCGAGGTGGGACTAAACTCCCTGCACCCCTGGGATGTGCCCGGCGCGAAGCTCGCTTGGGCCTAATTCGGGTGGGCTGTCCCATGCCAGCCTCACCCGCTGGGTCGCTGGATGGACCGTTGGGTCATCTCGTTGTCTGCGCCTGAGGCCTGCATGCATGGGAAGGGCGGCGACGTGGGTTTGCATGCGCGGGTGGAGGACGTGCATGCATGCGAGCGAGGCGATTAAAACCTTGTTTTCACACTTTTCGATTCAACGTGGCAATTAAAACCTTGGTTTCACACTTTTTTGATCCACCCGCATGTATTCAACGTGGCAATTAAAGCCTTGGTTTCACACTTTTTTGATCCACCCGCATCTATTCAACGTGGCAATTAAAGTGGCATATGGATCGTTCGACGCGGCTAGTTTGAACGTAAGCGCGGTAGGTTCCCTTCCCTTCCCCTTTCCCTATTTAAACCACCAGCCCTCACCTTCTGCACACATCCATTTGCGCCGCCCTTCTCTTCTTCCCCAAACCCAGAGCACTCTCTGAGCGAGCCGCGAGGATGCAGTACAACGGCCCCACCTACCGGCTCCCACCGACCGTGCCGGAGAGACAGTATCCGGCCGGCGTCGTCGTGGAGAGCACGCTTCGCGTGTGGGCGTTCTCACGTTGGAGGGGTGCAAGGGGCTTTGCCCAGTGGTTCCTCCGTGCGGGCTTCGCCCACCTCCCGGCGGGCTCGCCGGTGATGTTCCGACTGGATGAAGTGCGTCCAAACTCCTGGTCTCCGCCGATAGGGCTCACCGTCACCTTCACCAATAGATTTGATGCGTACTACCTCCTCGGCAAGGTGTTTTGGTGTGGATGCGAATTCATCGCATTCACAACCCACAACATCTTCACAAACTTCAACTGCGTCTTCCCCACCCGCGACGGTATGCACACCCTCCCCTACTACATCGGCGAGGACGGGATGGAGAGGAGCACTGGAGAGGAGGCGCAGTGAAGATGGTGGTGAAGGCCCGGTCTCATCAGCTTGACTTGCCCTAGCGTGTTAGGGCAAGTTTTTTATCTTTTAAATATTTCTATTAAATCATGTTGTTGGTTCTACCGTGAACTTTATCTATCCGAACTATGTTATGATTTCTACCCGTCTATTTGATATGTTGTTGGTTATCTGTGTTTTGCTTGCTAGTTCTATCTTCTTCCCTTGATATTTCTATCTTATTTGACGTCAAAACCAGCAAGTTTTGGGGTTAGCTCAGATTTCACGCGGCCCACGGGGGTGTGCTTGCGCGCTTGATGGAAAAAATTGGTGTCATTCAACTTAGCCGTTCGGGTAGCAGGGGATGTTCCGTCTGGGAAGACGGATTTTTTCGGCATGCTTGAAATGGACCCAAATTTTTTTTGAAACCCTTGTACCAACATGACAAGCATCCATGCCAACTGGAAATTGATTTGCGACGTTGTATGGTTTTGTAGGCTATAATGATTACACGTGTAGATGAAAGGCACGAAAAAACAGTTTCAACAAAGACAACATAAATGATTTTTTACAAGTTTTATAGATGGAAACTTCTTTAGATGCAATGCCATCTCACAAACAACTCAGAAACAACTGTATGATTGATCATAAAACACATGCATTGTTGTTCAAAGAACTGTCTCATGAATAAATTGTACCATAATTGCGAACATAGTGTGAAACAGAAAAAAAATGTTTGTTTGCAACAAAATAATCCTGGTTTGAAGCTTAAACTGGTTGAAAAACAATTGAGCCTACTCCATATGGTCTTCTGCACTGCCAAAATCCAGTGACCTCTTGCGTTGCGACGTTGGAGATTGCGTCGGGCTTGGCGACGACCCATGTGCTTCAATCTTTTTCTCTTTAACATCAATGTAACCATACCACTGAAGTTGTTCTTGTTCTTTCTCCGCCAACTCTCTAGCAAGACCCTCCATTTCTTGGATTCTCACTTCCTGTAGAAAACCATAGGAATTGTATTAGGAAGAACTTAAAAATGACGTAGCCATAAACTAGATGCATGTAACATGTAAAATTTGAACCTCTGGATCAATGTCATCCTCGGGAAAACAACCCGTAGTTCTATTGTACACAATGTACAGGTGACATGTCTTGCTGCCATTCAGATCAGAAAGCATTTTTTCTACATCATCTGGTCCTGCAATCAAGAACATTCCTTCTGGCAGCTTCCACGCAGACCCGGGTAAGAAGTAGTACAGTTCTGCTCCCAGTTTGCAACCAAAAGTATCTCTCATTTCACTCATAATGAGATTGTAGGTCACTTTGGCGGGTTCAAAAATTCTGACTTCTGTCGGGTGTTCATCAAAGTATGCTCTCGGGACATGTGACATCTCATCATCCCTACTAACAAAAAATTCCATGACCAGCACCTAGTATCTCACATCAGAGTTAATACATTCAATGAGTAAAGGGGCAAACATAATTTTTTATGTTCATAGCAACATTGCGGTGTTGTTACCTGCTTTTGTGGAATGTATCCTTCATGTGGAGTGACTGGGGATTGTGCCATCTCAAACCTTCTCACCTTGTTATGTGGAATGTATCCTTCATGTGGTGTGACTGGGGACTCTGCCATCACACGTTTCTTATCCTGCGTATGAAACGTCGACAGTGGGTTTACACACAAATTTTAAAAGGTCATACCATATCTTGGGTATGGCATCGTTGGGAGGTACTTACAAGGGGAGAATTGAAGATATGTTGTTGGGGTGGAGTGATGTGGCATTGAACGGGTGACTCTATCGCAATGTCTCGAGTGGATGGCGACTGTGCCGTCTCATGATGCTTAGCCTACATACAATCGCCGACATAAGGTTGCCACAAATTGAAGATGTTTGTATCATAGAATACGTAGGTCCTTAATATATACAATCGGTGCGAGATACTTACAGGGGGAGAAAAATTGAAGACATGTTGTCGGGGTGGCCGTGAGATCGCACAGGCTTCTAACATATGTCCTTCCAAACGGACCTTCTCCAGCATGGCCTTATAATCCATGTTCGACCGCTCCTGTAGCAGCTTGCTGTCCATATCCGAACGTGCCTGCAACACATAGGAATCCATCCTGACTCGCTCTGTCTGTATAATACTGTCCACAAGCTTCCGAGTTTCTTTTCTACCTCAGCGCGATCCTTTTGCACCTTCAAGTCGATCTCCCGGCGCGCTTCATGCAAACACTTGTCGTACTCCGCACGGTTGTTATGCGCCTCTAAGACCATGGTCCCTACAACAACACATATACCCATAGTATGAAAACTGTATCCACAACCTCATCCAACTAATTCCTAACAATACCACCGAGAAAATATATTCATAACCAGTTCATACGAACAACTACTACAAACTATCAATCAAAAAGCTCTTGCATGACATCATGTACTCCAATTACACCAGAACTACTCAACTATGGCAAAGGCTATATTTTCTAATCTCTTCGGAAATGACTTCTTGGTCGAATCAATGGAAAAAATAATCAGCACTGCAATCGAAGATGGGAGGAGCCGTGGAGGAGACCTTTTTAATCCGGCGTCGGCGTGGTCGCTTGAGAAGCGATGGCGCGATCCCGACGATGGCTATGTGAGGAGAAACAAGGTAGATGGGGGTGGTTAGGATAGGGTTGATATACGGTAGAATGGGAAGGTATATATATCCGTGATTGTAGGGTTAATTAGTTATTTTGAAGTAATGCGCTTCGATGCAAGTTTTTTTTAGACGAGCACGATCTTTTGGGGGCTTCCAAAACATGTGCACTGACCGCGGGTCCAACCACATATCACAGAAGCCCGAGCCAGAAACTTATTGTTCTTTAAAAAAGGAAGAGCAATAAATTCCTTCCAAGAATTTCCAGAAATAATTGTCAACCCATTTTCGTTGGTAATTACGTGATATGTTTGGCGCAATTAGTGGCTAACTGGTTTTTTTTGAGGAATAGTGGCTACTTGGTTTGATACATGCCAAACGTTACGTTCAGATTAGTTGCATTATTTCGTTCATTTTTTACCCAAAAATCTATACAAAGTGTTAATTGGACAATGTGAACAATGTGGCATGTAACCTGAACCCTAACCCCCCCCCCCCCCACACACACAAAACCGTAAAAACATTCAAAATTTTGCCCCACATGGAAACCATTATGCATGCATTCTCTATGGGGTCATGGGATGCCATGAAGAAAGTTTGGGATTATACACGCAAGTACGATCTCTGACACGCGCATTTCCGGCCTAGCATGTCAACACCCCGAAAGCCCCCTTGAGGTGTAGACCGATGTTTTGACTAGTCAGTCTAGAAAACTAGCTTTGTTTGTGCAAGAGATCATGTGTGCCAAAACTGAGGTGATTTGGAGGTGGTAGAAAAAATCATCGCATTCCGGAGGGGCCATTTGGTCTAACTTAAGCCAGTTTTTGAACATACGTGATTTTTTCCACCACCTCCAAATCACCCAAATTTTCTTGTACATGGTGACCCACATGTGCCAAACATGGCTATGAATTTTTTTTTGGAAAAATAATACTTTACAATGCCCCCTTTAGGTATAGACCGATGTTTTGACCAGTCAGTCTAGAGGACATATTTTGTTTCAAACTTGTGTGCAAAATTAGACATTTGACATATCCAAAAAATTGAATACAAATTTAAAAATTTACTTTGGGTATCCTCACATGGTGGAAATGTTTGGTCCAAATATTTTTAATAGTTTTAAATTTTAAATTTAATTTATAATTTGAAAATTTAATGATTCAAACTTGTTTGCAAAATTTGACATGTGACATATGCAAAAAATTAGACATGTGACATATGCAAAAAAATTAAATAAATAATAAAAATTGCCAACTTGTTTGCAAAATTTGACATGTGACATATGCAAAAAATTAGATGTGTGACATATGCAAAAAAAATTAAATAAATAATAAAAAATGCCAGCCTACACCAACAGCATTTATATGAAACCCCACGGCCTGCATACGATTAGAACCCATTGGGCCTAATTTGGGTGGGCCGTTCCAGGCCAGCCTCACACGCGGTTATCAGCTGGAGAGGGGAAAAATTCCCCATTTCATCTGGCAGATACGATCCCTAGGTCTTTGCTTCTGTTCCCCATTCACTCCGTGTGCTCAAATCTCACATCTGGCGTCGCCGGCGATGGGGGACAAGAAGGGAAGGAGGTCGCGGCCGGCAAGTGATTGCCGCCGCGCTCAAGAAAAGTGGGAGGAGGCAGTTGGGAAGTTCTGTCAGGGCGATCTGGAGAAGAGGGCGAATGTGGAGGAGATCTGCAGCTGGTTTCCCAGCTTGCAGATGTTCATCGACCATGGTAGGGGTCTCATCAAAGTGCTTACGGGCAATGAGAAGAAATCGTTGTTTGGTCCTGCTCGAGGAGTTGTTTCCAGTCCAGGTTTTCCTCTGGGCTATGAACGAAGCGGATAACTCCCCGGATCCGCGTGAGCGTGCGAGGCGGTACATGTACCGCTCCCGCCGCCGCGCCCCTCCTATTACAGTGCCAGATCTTGTCGGAGTGTTGCTCGCGGTGCCTGCTCCGGTTGATCAGTCCAATGTTCACTCTGACAGTGATGTGGAGCAAAGAAAGGATGACAGTGATAGTGAAGATGTGGAGCATAGGGAGGATGAGAGTGATAGCGAAGATGTGGACCAGAGCAAGGATGAGAGCGGGGAAGAGGAGGTTGTTCTGCTGCTGGACGACAGTGCTGGAGAGGAGGAGCAGGATGATGTTGTCCAGGAGCAGCCGGCGGACGTGCAGATTGTGGGTCCAGGGATCCCGCAGCTCGGAGACAGGATCATGCCGATTGAAGCGGAGACCTACATCCGTATGGGCATTCGTCACTCAGAGCGCATCAGCAAGTTGAAGGACAAGAAAACAGAGTGATGGCATGTCAGTGTCTTCAGTTAGTCTATCTGTGTGAGTCAGTTTGGACCCGTTTGATAGCATACTATGTTCTAAGTTCTTTGAGAATACTTCAGTATTTGAGATTATGTTAGTTTTATTTACAGTGAGCTGTTTGGTTGCCCCTAATAAATGTGATTTTAGTACTGCAGTATTGGGAAAACTATAGTTATTTCTCTGCATGAAAAATGTAGCCCCTAATAGGATTGTTGATTGATCTATTTTGCAGACAAAGGAGCCACAAAAAAGGTGCTGGAGGTGGGAGCAAGACTGCTAGAGTGAGTAGCAAGTGAAGTGTACACAGCGAAGAAGGGGTGGAGAATCAACGTGGCAAGACTGGAAGGATAAAAAAGAAGACTCTACTTCCTGCTGAAGATGTGGCCTTTACTTTGTTGCGATGTTTTAGTAGTTGTTGCTGTTATTTTGCGGTGCTCATGAACTTTGTAAGCCTAGGATGATGGGTTAGGCAGACTGCGGGCCATGCTGGCTTTTGGTTATATAGGTTTATGCTGGCTTGAAGTGGAAATAGAGCATTATTAATGATATATGGATCAGCCAGTTCTTCAACTCTAAGGTTGCGTTAATTTGGTTCTAGATTCAAATACATAGCTTAACCCTGCAAGGTTAGCGATAAAACCCTAGAACAGTGCCCCGACATGACGCAATGTGTGTATTGTGTCCGAATTCGTGCACACCTTGCCTGGGGGACCACATTGGCCATGCCCACATGCTCCGAAAAAATTGGGGTCATCTCATGCATGCCTCCACATGAACCATGTACAAGCCGGCAAGTTTGAAAGAGGTTTTCCTTGCCGGTCCCACCAAATGATCCCAAACTTTATGCACACCCTACCATGACCATGGCATGCATGTGGGAGCAGAATTCATACACCACGGCCTCATTTTTGTTGAAATCCCATTAATAGCCATGTGTATTACATGTAAGTGAGCATGTGTAAAATTTATTAGGTGATTTGAAGGTCAAAACATTAACTTGTCATATATGCAAAAAAATGTGTATTGAATGCAAGTGAGCATGTGTATAATTTAGTGTGTGATTTGAAGATCAAAACACATGGCAATATGCCAAAAAAAAGTGCCCACCTACCAGAGCAGGAGGATTCATACACCACGGCCTGCATACGACTAGGAACCCAGCCGTTCATGGGCCAGGATGCAGGCCCGTGGTGCAGAATATCTCTGCTGCTAGTAGGCCCCACGGGGCAGAGGGGCCGAGAGTTAGGCAATGTACTGCCTGCATATGATAGGAGCTTGGGAGGGGAGTCGCAGCCGGGTATATAAACCAGTGCGGCGCTCTCTCGCTTGGCGAGGTGGGACTAAACTCCCACCACCCCACGGCTGTGCGCTGCGCTGTGCCTTGCGCGGCTCTGCCTTGGGCCCAATTCAGGCGGGCTGGCCCAGGGCAGCCTTACCCGCGCACTGATATGTTTTATATTCTCTTTGTTTTTCACTTCTTAACTCCAAAATTTATTTTCTTGTTTATATTTCTGATATTTAAAATCAAATCTCTTTTTTCTATATTATTTCTAACAGTGTTTACTAAAATTAAAAAAATATGCCAAATTTTGTTGTGTTTTATTTCATTTGTTCGTTCTCGTTTTTATATTGATAATATTTACGAAATATAAACTAAAATGGTGTGTTTTATTTCAATTCTTCATTCTAATATTTCTTATCTTTATTATATTTGAAATGTTTTTAGTTTGTAAAATAAAATGTTATGTTTTATTTCACTTCTTCATTCTAATATTTGCTCTCTTCTTTATATTTGAAATATTTTCAAAATGTAAGATAATATGTTATCTTTTATTTCACTTCTTCATTCTAATAGATCTTATCTTTTTTACATTTGAATTGTTTTTTAAAATCCTAGTAAATGCATCGAGTGTCGGAAATTGATGAGAATTGGCATGCATGATGTCCATGGTCATCCCGTTGTGTGAAAAAAAATTGGGGCCATTTGGTTGAGTCCAGAAAAACCACGTCCTTCGGGCTCCCCCTACGGCAGACCCGAATGATGGTGATTGCACATGTGCTATGTGCTGGCCTGCATGAAATGACACCAAACTTTGGCACCATGTGAGGATGCCCAATGTAGGCCCCCATGCAACATGTGAGCCACTCCTGACACCGAACGAACATTGCGTCACGTCCGGGCAGCGTTTCGGGTTCTTTTCGCCGGCAAAATCCTAGTAAAAGCATCGAGTGTCGGAAATCGATGAGAATTGGCATGCATGATGTCCATGGTCATCCCATTGCGTGAAAAAAATTTGGGGCCATTTGGTTGAGTCCAGAAAAACAACGTCCTTTGGGCTCCCCCTACGGCAGACCCGAATGATGGTGATTGCACATGTGCTATGTGCTGGCCTGCATGAAATGACACCAAACTTTGGCACCATGTGAGGATGCCCAATGTAGGCCCCCATGCAACATGTGAGCCATTCCTGACACCGAACGAACGTTGCGTCACGTCCGGGCAGCGTTTCGGGTTCTTTTCGCCGGCAAAATCCTAGTAAATGCATCGAGTGTCGGAAATCGATGAGAATTGGCATGCATGATGTCCATGGTCATCCCATTGCGTGAAAAAAATTTGGGGCCATTTGGTTGAGTCCAGAAAAACAACGTCCTTCGGGCTCCCCCTACGGCAGACCCGAATGATGGTGATTGCACATGTGCTATGTGCTGGCCTGCATGAAATGACACCAAACTTTGGCACCATGTGAGGATGCCCAATGTAGGCCCCCATGCAACATGTGAGCCATTCCTGACACCGAACGAACGTTGCGTCACGTCCGGGCAGCGTTTCGGGTTCTTTTCGCCGGCAAAATCCTAGTAAATGCATCGAGTGTCGGAAATCGATGAGAATTGGCATGCATGATGTCCATGGTCATCCCATTGCGTGAAATTTTTTGGGGCCATTTGGTTGAGTCCAGAAAAACAACGTCCTTCGGGCTCCCCTACGGCAGACCCGAATGATGGTGATTGCACATGTGCTATGTGCTGGCCTGCATGAAATGACACCAAACTTTGGCACCATGTGTGGATGCCCAATGTAGCCCCCCATGCAACATGTGAGCCATTCCTGACACCGAACGAACGTTGCGTCACGTCCGGGCAACGTTTCGGGTTCTTTTCGCCGGCAAAATCCTAGTAAATGCACCGAGTGTCGGAAATCGATGAGAATTGGCATGCATGATGTCCATGGTCATCCCATTGTGTGAAATTTTTTTGGGGCCATTTGGTTAAGTTGAAATAAATATTTGATATCAAAATTTTCTAATATGAAAAATAAAAGATAAAAAGTACATGAAACGAGCCACTCATCGCTCAAAGAGAGGAGCAGCTGCGATTTGTTACACAATTCCCGGATCGGAATCTACAAAAAACACTCGAGCGTGGGAAGCCTATCCCTTTAATTTAGGAGCACGTACTGCCTCTCCTCAACTACGGAAGGCAAAGATCACGGGCGTTCTATCCCTGGTGGTTACGACGACCTAGGAGATCCTCCTCCTCCTATTTAGTCTCGGCATCGTCTTTCATGTCGTCTACGACGGCTCCTACCGCCGAGTCGACGACAGCTGCGTCCCTAGCATCGGCCCAACCCCAGCAAGATTGTCGAGAACATCCAGGTCGTCAGCGCGTGCTGGCCGTCGTGGACGAACTGCGTCCATGTTACAACGCCGACAACTTCCATCTTCATCGAGCGATCCAGTATGTTGGCAACCATACCGCATCCATGATGCTTTTCTTTGTGCGTGTGTTAGATTCGATAGGACTAAGATTAATTAGCGCATAATCTTCGCATTACATCTGTTGGAGTAGATGTTTTTTGTTTGTGCGTGTATTAGATTAGATAGGCCTATGACACTAGATTTGTTTGTGCGTGTATTTGATTAGATAGCCCTACGATTGCAAATTAGTTTCTGCATGTTGTTTGCTGTCTTTCACTTGTAGGTTGGATTGATGAATAAACAACAATTTTTTATCAGTGTTAGTTATAGCATAGTCACTTTAAGTTATAGCAATGCCCTAAGACATGCATGTTGCAACTATGAGACGCCGACTAATATTGTATGTGATGCACGTTTGTTTGATGCATGTTTCCAGTATGCATAATTTCATTTTTTTCTTTTCAATTTACTGTTAATTAGGCACTGTCACCGATTCCTATATCTATTTGTACAGTACCATATGAAAATAAATGATTAGATAAATTATGTTGCTTTTTATTATGAAACTAATTGGTTAAATAAGTACTTGTTAAACTGTCATTTTATGTGCTGCACGTGTCTCTGCTGAATGTTTCAGTATGAATAAATTATGTTGTATAGTTTTCTATCTACTGTGGGATAGTGTATTCCATTATTATGTTTTATGCAACAATATGTTAGGAAAAAAGTTGATTACATAATTTATGGTACTAGTATATTTTTTAACAGGATGGATGAACTCAACGGAGAAATTGTTTGCGCCGTAGAAAAATGGTGCAAACTTATTGCCGGTCTATCTTCCGGTCAACGGGCCGCACTTGCCGAAACACCACTCCGTAGCATGCTTCAGATACCTTCGCTGAAGATGCGTACACTGTTGATCCGGTACATGGTTGAGATATTTGATCCTAGCAAGGGCAGATTCATTGTACAAGACTTGGTTGGCGAAGTGTCTCTCGGTGCCGTGGATGTTGAGTGCATCTTGGCCTTGGAGAACCACGGACTGTCGGCAGAAGGTATTCTCGGTGAGGAAGGTGAGGATGTTAAAGATCGAGTGCCGCCTCAATTCCTGAGCAAGACCACAGGTAACATAGTCATCGATGATCTGATTGTGGACATCACAAAAAATAAATCTGCCGACGACGATTTCCTTCGGAGAGTTGTCCTCGTGTTGCTTGGAACAGTTCTTGCTCCCATGTCGAGCAAGACTGTACCAAAGCAATATTACGCATTGGTGGACGATGTGAAGCGTATATCCAAGATTAATTGGAATGCATTCACCCTCCGGGTTCTGCTGGACTGCCTTCGCAACGTGAGGAAAGGCAAACACCTCCGCCAATGGACGAGAGGGAAATTAGCTCTCCTGCAGGTACACCTTTCAGACTTGTACCATTGCAAAAAAAATAATATGATTGCTAATTTACCTGCTGTATAGTACTAATTGTAATTTTTCATATTCATGCAGTACCTGTACTGGGAGAAGGTTCAGCCTCTGGAAGGTGAATGCGCATTCAATCCTAGCTTGTCCATGGAACCTCTAATGAGGAATTGGACTGAAGCTGCAGCCTCAAGGAGAGACAAGTTTGATTATGACCAAGGCCGTGGCCGTGGTAACATCAAGGTAATTCATTACGTTGGGTACTTCTTAACTTTTATATAACATAATTAGTTGTATTAATATTTTTATTGATCACATATACTTGTATTTCACATGCAGATTGAAGACAACATAACCAAGGAGTATAGGGCGCAGGAGCGCAAAGTACCCGAACCAAAAAAGCCAAAAATGAAGCCCGCCGTTGGTGCGGCAAAGAAGTCCAAGTTAGCCTCAAACGCGGACGAGATGATGAACCTCATCATGAAGCGGTGTATGGATTACATACGCAGCCAAATGAAGGAAATACCAGAACAAGTAGCCGAGGTGACACACCCTTAATTCTATGTTTACAACATTTTTGAAGTTGCAAAACCGTGCCGACATTAATTAATATTTTTTATGTAACGCAGAGATTGTTAGAGAAGTTGAACCAAAATGGTGTGATGTACAAGCCAGCGGCTGCAGCGGCTTCCGGCAACAACGATGCTGACCTAGAAGTGGATTCCTTTGAGAATGGTCCGCCAGAAAAAAAAAGAATTCGTGTACAAGGATGACTCTGACGGTCTAGAGCCGGTGATTGATTTGACACAGCCTGACGAGCCTGTTGTAAACCAGAACAACGATGATGAGGAAGTATGTTTTCATTTATTTGTCTTCATTTATCTCAATTATGCATCTTCATTTTCGTTAACTGAACCTATCACATTATTTTTTTGTTAACTAGAAAACACCTGCCAAGTTAAATGTTGACAAGACAACGAAGCCTACTGATGAGTGCGGCGCAACACCGGAGAACCCTTGGATTGTAGGTAGTTCTCCTCGAGCAGAATCGTCCGACATTGACATTTCTACAAGTTCTATCGACAGGATGGTGGGTAAGAGCAAGGGGAAAAAGTCTGCAGCAACCGCAAAAGAAGATGATGTTATATCCGGGAAGCGCCGACGGACTGTTCCCAAGAAATTTGAATCCCCCTTTAAACTTGACAAGCCCGGCAAGCGAAGCGCTCGCGGTACTAAGCCATCCGGCAACACTACCGCAACTAGAGGTACCGTTAGTAGCTATCTGAGTGCTTAATTTACTACCATTTCATGTACTCACCGTTCGTGACATTCGTAATTTATCATGCAGCATTGTTTAGTGACAATGACATGGAAGGCTCTGTTAAGGACGATTTGACACCGGAACTCATCGATGCTGCTGTTGCGTTTGTGGAGGCAGCTGCTCGGTGTGAGAAGAATATGACAAAAAGAGTTTACTACAATGAACGTGGCACCTCTGTGACTGTGGAGAGTATACGACATGTACTTGAGCATACATGGCTGGCGCATGACGTAAGATCTATTACCATGTCCTGCTATTTAAGTGCATAATCTATGTGTCACCTATGAAAATAAAATGTTCTATTATTTTACGCAGATTATCGATGCTTATCAGACACATTTGGCTCTGCGCGTTGGTCATGATCGGCACCTCTGTCCAGCCTGGAGGTCCAAATACCTTGTTGATCGTGCTAAGGCACGAGACAACCCTAAACCATCGAAATACAACATGGATAGTGCGCTGAGCAGAGCTGGAGCAGTACGTAGGGTTCTGGACGAGTATACCGTCCGTGATAAGGTACGATATGTTCTTACTAGTTCATTAACACTCATTTCAACAAGCATAATTGCATCTGATTACAAATGTATTCCACATTTCAGTCGTTTATCCCGTTGAACGTCGGCAATACACACTGGATCACCGTGGTGATGCACAACCGCAAGAAAGAATTCCGAGTTTTTGATTCGCTCTATCCTCTCGAGTTCTCTCTCGACACTGTGAAAGCACTGGTACTCTCCCCGACATTGAGCATTCTTCATATGAAATGTCATATGGTTTCTCACTACTACTTTCTTTCAAATAGCGACTAGCAATAGCAATTGATATGGAAGAGGCAAACCGTATTACACCTGGCAAATATCCAGACGTCACTAAGTGGCCTATCATACCTCAGATCGACATGCCACTACAAGAGGACGGGTGAGTTATGGTTCATCATTTTCTACTTACGAAAGACATGTTCGTGTGCACGGTGACTAATGTTTGCATATATATTAGGAACTCTTGTGGCCTTTTTGTGATTGAAGTTATGGAGCATTGGGACGGGGATCGATGGACCGCCGATTTTACCCAGGTAATTTGTCCTCTCTGCTCGTACACTTGTACAATTGTCGTATAATACCAACTTCTATTCATTAAACCTTGTTCTAAAAATTGCAGGGCACGGTTAATGCAAGGAGAAGGCGTCTCATCGCCGAGTTGGTTCTCTCACCTACCAACACGCTCGAATGTGTGAAGAACAAAATCCGCGACATCGCAAAGAAAAGCAAGGCGTGAAGACATCATACATGATTCAAGATTCTAGTTTCAGTCGTTTGTTTTAAGTCCGGAAGCACGTTTCCCGGCATGGACAACTTTGATTTTCTATCATTCATGTAATAAGCACGATACCATGGATTTTGTGTGGATTTTTGGTCGCTCACACATACTTGTGTATGTGTAATGCAGTCAGACTATACGTTTCGTACCAATAAATTTTTGCTTCCCTTCATTTGTTCTACCTTAATGTTTTTTGCTGCTGTGTTCATTCTTTTCTTCCATGGAAGAGTAATTCATTTCCTTTTTACTTTTGCATATTTTTTTGATTTGATTTGGCATTATTCAACAATAAGAAAAAAAGTTGATAAATTCCTTTTTGTTTGCCTGAGAATCAACCTCGGCTGTCGTGCCATCCGGTGTGGGATCCCGCGCCCGAGACAACGACAGATCCGGTCCCAGCGCGGGCGACCCAGTCGACGAGCGCCAGTTGGCGCGGGGGGACGCGCCAGGTCCGGTCCCGCCCGACCGCTCGGTGGAGACAGCCCGCGTGTCGGACGCAGACGGGCCACCCGTGGATCCTGCGGTTGGTGGAGTAGGCAGATCCGCCTGGGATCCCGTGCGCATGATTGCCGCTGGATCTCTCGGGATCGGCGTCCACAGGTGGATCTTCCTCGTGTCTTGCGCCAGACTCCCTTGGCGTTATGTGTTGCTTCAAATCTCGTTGCACAGTTTTTTTGCTGCATTTTTGTTAGCCTTTTCCTTTTCTGCATCATGAAGATCAGGATCAGTAGCACCATCAATCACATGATCAACTACTATTTCGCCCCCTTGATCAGTACGATTTAGAGCTCCGGTGGAAGCAAAATAATTTCAGTGCTTAGCCAAGAACCCGCATTAGGATGCAGGTCAAACAAGGGCAAACTATTTCGAAAGTGATATAATTTATTGGTTAATATAATATACTTAGACCTTACACAAATGAACTGGCCACAATGCAGATAGGACTTGATCATTCTGTTCAACAATAAACCACAAAACATACTTAAAATTCATCACAAATCTCCTTCAGCTTCTTGATCTTATCAACGTACCCATGTTTCTGTTTGAGAAAATCTGCAATAATATACTCAAGTTTTTTCTTCTCTTGCTTCAGCTGGTCCCTCTCTCTCATCACTTGGTCTCTCTCTAGCACCACCCGGTCCCGGTCTTTCTCAGCCTTTACCCTCAGGACCTGATGTAGATTGGCACAACCATGATCTGCCATCTTATTCTTCTCCAGCTCCTCTTTGAGATCGCTAAGTGACAATCTTGCATTGCCCAACTGCGTGAGAGCATCCTCCTTATCAGCCACCAGTTTAGCAAAGTCCATTTTGAAAAATCTCAGCTCTTCCTCCGTCCTCCTCTTTTCTCCAATTAACATGCATTTTTCTTCAGCATTCTTAATATTCTGTCTCAGCTTCTCGTCATACATGCTCCACAGTTCTCTCAGGCAGAACTTCGTAGCCACTGACCACTCCGGGTCTACCCATTCCACATAGTTACATTTCACTTCTTCCTACAGTATGAAAAAATATGGTCTCAATCATATATGCACAAATGCAATACAATTACATGCAATGCACTAAAAATATGGTCTCAATCATATAAACACAAAATGTAGCATGCAATGATATATACATATATATATATATATATATGGATCAATTAACTACAAGTATATGCTATTATGTGCTAAAACAAATATTAGACCGTGAAAAAAACATAAATACGGACTTTGTAAATGCACAAATTAATTGAAATGTATGCAATTTTGGGCAGAACAATGGATTACCGCGAAGTAAATCAAGCACGAGGTAATTTAAACATATATTTATAGTACGGAACAACATACCTTCTGACCACAGGCAAGAAAACGTCTGCCAGTGTCCAAGGAATCAAAAGCAACTAGCCTGACGCAAGGTTCTCGATGCAGACAACGAGAAGACAGATCGTGAGCAATGCCACTCCATTCATAGCAAGGGATAGTCGTAGGAAGCTAAACGAAACAACAGAGATAATGCACAAATCAACGCCCTGCGTTAAATACCGGAAATGAAGAACCCTAACTCTAAGCCTAGCACTATTTGGAGATTATATAGTAGGAGCGTACCTGCAGGCTAGTCATGGATTCGCCATCCGAAGAAGAGCTCGACTCGTCGCTCCACGAAACCATGGCGTAACGTGACCGGCGGCAAGACGTGGATCGGTGGCGGCAGCGGCGGCGGCGGTTGCAGTGGATAGATAGAACGCGCGTGGAGATCGCGAGGGAAGAACCGCCCCGACCAGGTGGCCAGCGCGGCCCATTTAAACGGGCTGTAATCAAAATAAAAATTGTTAAATGGGCTCGGCAACGGGAGCGGCCGTGTGTCGCGCCGTCTTACGGCATCCGTCACCCCCCCTCCACGTCATCGCGACAAGCGGCCCGAGTTACACTACAAGCCATAAAATGGTGGGTTTTTCTTTTCTTTATAAGGGGAAAATGGTGGGTTTTTGGTACGAAGTCTATACTATAGACCAAAGTGAGCTGGTATCTTCTATATCTAAATGGTGGTGAACCAAAGGAGTGAAAAAATTTAATTATTACCACACATAATTACATCTTCTATATCTAAACAACTAGCCACCACTAACCTATTTCTCTTAACATGCAAGTTTGCCACCTCGTCATTCAACATGTATGGAGAAAGGTCCACCACAACATGCAAACAAAATATTCCCGCAACAACATATACATGTTACACGTAACCATTTCTCTATGAATATATTGCAAAACATTCCCGCAACAACATGCCAGGTATCGTCTAGTTTTCTAATATAATATAACTACAGTGGACAACACAAAAGATGCCATCATTACAATGGCTAAAATGCTATCCATTTTCCATGATTAAAGTCCCTAGTGACCGCCTCCTGTTTAGTCCATATATGCTACAAGCACTATCTCAAGGTACTGGCCTCTTGCAATAGTATATATCATGTATCATGTATGCAGTAACACATTGTAAACACCTCACTATTAGATCACTGGATTCATCCTAACATAACTTTAGCAACTGTTCTACTCTTCTTCGCCCACCACGCTTCTGCACACGATAACAGGAAAAGTTAATGAATGACAAGTTAAAAACAATTATAACCTACAATGCATACAAAAACTTACTTCTTATTTAGTTTGCATTTCTTGCTGCGTTTAGTGTGCCCTAGCAATTTGCATGCGCCGCACCTGATTCTGATCTCGTCGTACGAAAGTGGCCTACCATTTTTCGACATAGGGCGGTTCTCATCTACCTTAGTTGCACCTTTCGTTGATACTTTAATAGGATCATGAACTTCAACTATGTTGCCTTCACCATCATCTACATATTCAATTGCACAAGTACTAAGATCAGCCGTTTTCTTACTCAAATTTTCCTTTAGCTGATCATACTCATGGCTCTTAGCTATCACGGCCTTCAAACTCTCCTGTAACTGATCCCACAAAGTTGGGTGTTTGCATGCTGCATGCATAGCTTCTGAAGCCAACACACTGACCTGGCTATATTTCATTCTTTCAGCTGCTCCAGTCCATCCAAATCCCAACAGATCGCTTGTGCGCCTGGCGGGCAGTCCCAACCTTGCGTCTTTCGTGAACCGCACAAGAACTAAACACTTTGGTATTTCAGATATATTCAAGTACTTCAGTACATGGAATATGTGCTTGCAAGGTAGACCCTTTCGAATCATTCTTCTGCAGCTGCACCTTATAGTTTCTGCGGAATTTACTGGAGTGTACTCCACCCAAAAACGGCTCTTCCGGTTATTCTTCCAGGCCACGATGTACTGCTGTGATCCGTCTCCGAGCTTTATTTCTACAATCTCCATGCCACCAATTTTCCTAAGATCAGCTTGCAACATATAGAAGTTTGCTGGAGTGAAGACGTGAGAAGCAGCTATCTCAAGTTCCCTCGAGCTAGTAACTGGCACCGGTAAACTCTGTGAGGCCGTGCAATCATCTCGTGCCTCATTCTCACGGATACGTACAACGGCGTTCTCATAGTGCAAAATCATATCCACCAGGGTCATTTCACCGTCTAGGTGGAGGTGAAGGCATGAGTTTAGACTTTCACTCCTCTGGTTGCTTTTCATGCCAAGCCAAAAACCCTCTGTCAGATAAGCCGCGGCCCACAGTCTCCTCTTCTTATACATCCGTCTCAACCATGTTACTGTTTTTTCCGACTGCCATCTTTTGGAAAACGCGTGCCATCTCTCCTCAAACGTGGCCGTGGACGTGCTGTAGTACAGAAGAGTTCGGAACTCCTTCAAGGACTTGTGACTGAGGTGAATCTTCATATTTTTTTCTATATGCCACGTACATATACGGTGCCACACGTCTGGCAAGACTTGGCGAATTGCCTTGATCATCGCAGCGTCGGCATCCGTGATAACACTCATAGGCATCTTTTGACACATGGACCTCAAAAAAGTCTCCAGCAGCCACACATATGTCTCTTCGGTCTCGTCCGAAACTATGGCACAAGCAAAAACAGTGGTCTTCCGGTGATTGTTAAGACCAACAAAGGGTATGAATGGCATACCATACCGGTTCATCTTGTACGTGCTGTCAAATACAAGCACGTCGCCGAAGTCCTCATAGTCATGACGAGACTGGGAGTCACACCAGAACATCCTATTCATATGTCCTTCCTTGTCTAGCTTGTACTCGAAAAAGAAGCTAGGATCCCTCTGTTTCCTACTGACCATGATGCCTATGACTGTGGCAGCATCACCTTTTGAAAGCAGCTTCCTCTTCTCCCTGGCGCAAAGGTTGTATATTTCACGCCTGGTAAAACCAACACCGCCGTACCATACATGTTTGCTGATGAAGCAATCCATCATGTCGTGAATTCTAATCCCTGCAGCTCCCATGGACATTATCTCATGCTTCTGGTACTCTTTGATTTTTCTGTGGGACCAAAGAAAAGGTACCTCGTCCGGTCCTGCCAAGATATGGCTATGCTTGTCCTCAAAACTATCAACATACCAAACCCCACGCTTTTGGTCAAGCTTCACGGTCAGGTGCGCTTCGCAGTGGCAGCGTGTCTCGGGTCTGAGCCTACGGCTGTGTCCTTCCTCGGTTAGCAACCTGCTGTCACGTTTTCCTTGTCTGGAACAAACAAACCGCCTATAACGCATATGACGTGACTCGGTTTTGCTATACCTGACCCTATTCTTTCTAATGCTGAAACCATTATCTCTAGCATAGTTGTTGTAGAAATCATACGCAGCCTCGTGAGACGTAAAAGTCATTTGTATTATCTGCATGAACATATCCCTCTTATCATCTGCACTAGCAGTATCTTGGACATTCTTTTTACCCTCAACTTCTGTCACCTACACAATCATAACATAGCCATGAAAACAGTTTTCTATGGTATAACATTACTTCCATACAACATTGATTACATACATACCTCACTCATGATGACCGACGATTGCGACTCCCCAGAATCAGATGCAGCTAATGATTCGACATCAAGGCCTGTCTCCGCATCGGATTCACCGTAATAGTCGTACGCATTATGACATTCGGAAATGAGCTGAAAAATATAACACAAATACATAAGTACTTATCATATAATATTCCAGGATTAATTTAATTTGCATGCATGCCAACAAAAAATTCCACTTCCATACCTGACTAATGTAATCTTCATTCGAGATCTCCGAGTTGTTTTCCTCACCATCATCATGCTCATTGTTTTCCTGACCATCATCATGTTCATCCATCTATAAATTTTCAAAATATAATATTGTCGGATGCCACCAAAAAATTACAACATGATAATGCCACTCACATTAAGATCTTCCAATACGTTCCCATTCTCTGACCTATCTCCACGATCTGAATTTTCATCATCTGACCAATCTTCTATCCAGTCTTTCATCAGTTCTCCAAACTCCATGTCATACATCATATCAGTTAACTCATCGTCCGCCATTTCCTACAACAATTAATATGTATCATCACATGTGCAAACATTATCAATGCTGACATATACAACACCTAGCGCACGATCATGGATGTTAAATAAACTACACCAACCGGAGAGCGCCCCAACCGAAGGCGTTCAGATCGTGCACACAACCGACGCCAACGACCTCTGATCGCCCATGGATCCTCCCCCCTCTCCACACCGAGCGGCGTTAAGGTACGTCCCACGAATCCAGTACGTGATCACTTTGGATCGCGAGAAGCAGCGCTACCCGTGATAACATGCGCCGCCAGATTCCTAGCCCACGGCACCAGTCGTGATTACTTTGGATCGCCGGATACCTAGGTAAGCCGCCGCATCAAATAACGGAGTCGTCGTGCACACAACCGACGGCAACCATCGCTAGGTTAACCCTAGAAAGAAGAAACCCACTTTAGCCCGCGTGATCACTGTGTATATCACGACGAGCAGCACTACCAGAACAAGATCTGCGATGGCCTGGACCACCAGAAAGCTAGGTTGCCCGCCCCGCTAGGTTAACCACTACGACGAAAACAACGGCAGTTCGTTTGATGCTGCCGCGAGCGAGACAAACGTGGGGAAACGGGATGCGGTACCTGCGAGCGCCGGAGGTTGACGACGGTGCCGCGCGCGCTCTCGGACGAGATCGCCGGCGATAAGATCGCTGCCGCCGATATTCCTAGAGAACCTCACCAGAATGATGGAGGAGCTGCGTGAATGATGGATCTGCGTGATTGATTGAGCTGCGTGATTGATGGATCGGCCGTCGGCAGGTCTTACCTGGTCGTGGGGTCGTGTCATCCTTTTTTTTCGGGATGTCACCGTATACATACGTATGGGTCATACGGGTTATACAGGGCTTGGATATGGGCTATGGAGCTTGGATATGGGCAGCGGTGGGCCGGAGAAAAAATAGATGGCGGGGGTCAAGAATACCCCTAGGAAATTGAGTTAGGGGGGTGCACCGGAGCAAGCCTCGTTGACGTAATGATATTGTACCATGCAACATTGTGAAGGAGTTATTTCACAAAGAAGATAGAGCTGATCTTGGAGAAGAGTAGGATATACTGTGATAAATAAAGACCAAGTTGCAGTTGCTTCATGGATGTATCGACCCTTTAGTGCTCTTTCTTTCTAAACAGCATATGTTTGCTTATATAATCTTTTGAACCACTGCCTTCTGGGCTGTAATAATAGCGTACTGCTTAGATTGTGGTTTGGTATGTCATTACAAGCTTAAAATTATCTGCTATCTAATTTTTATGTAGTTCTTGCGTAATATTTGTTTCTGCTTTCATCTTAGTATGTAATTACAATCTAATTGTTCGTTCTCACCTGGCTTAATTAGCTGAAAACTGATGTTCTGACGGTGCCACTTTCTATTTGCAGTACTATTGCCGAGCCACCTTACCATCACAAGTATTTGCCTGAGCTCTGGTGATTACTCCCAAGGATTACTCCACCAAATACCATTACTAAGGTATCACTATGTGCCTGGCTAGCTATTCATGTGCAGTACTGCAATGTGTGGCCTTCTCTGTTCTGTGAAATGCCAGTACTTGTGCTGTGACCCTTCATGTAATGTCCGTTAACTTCCAAAGTGTCGCGTAACTAGGAGGACAGCAGCATCGGCGCGGTGATCAAGTCACTCCTTAGCGCAGATAAGTAGTGCCACCTGGCCAGCGGCAGGAAGTCCGCCGATCATCGGGATCTGCTTCATGGACGGCGCCTGGAAGAAGCTCAATGACCAGACCATCGTCCTCTCCAAGAGGAGGGGCCGGCTCAAGCAGGTACAGCTATCTCACCACAGCTCGCTCCTCCTCCTCCCTGTTTCTTCTTTGATGACTGTCTATATAAACACAAAATTTACTTCATGTGGTGTGTCCATATAGTGTGGATGCCTAATTGATATCGTCAGAAGTTCATTATCATTGACATGCTATTAATTTATTTTCACAAGATACTCTCTTGGTTAACCGCGAATAGCATTAGCTGCCAACTGCTAGCACTAGGTTGTGGGTAGAGTAGATGATTCGGTTATCTGAGCAGCCGCTGAACTGTCGAACCGTGTGTTTTTATCACCTGAACTTCCGCGAGCCATAGTTTCTCGCAACCCATTTGTTCTGTGCATTCCTCCGATATGTGTGATGTGCAACTTCTGTAATAATTCTTTGAAGAGGAATGCTTGCTTTGGTTAAGACTGACGTATGAGGTCCCCTGAGTTGTACTTACACGCATTATTTTTGTGGTAGAATTACACATCACTTTTGTGGTAATGTTCATTTTTACTGATTTTGTAGTCAGACTTTGGCGAGCTGTGAAGATTTTGCTTTTAGTCACAGAGATAGGCTTCAAATGTTATCTACCTTGGTAAGGTGATTCGTTGTCTTCAGCTGGTATGTTTGAGCCTGTGCCGGGTTCACCGGTTCAGTTAGCGATAATAACACCAACGGCTAATTGTGATATTATTTATAGTTTTCATATTTATCATTAGGATGATGAAGCCTGCCAAGTATTATCCAGTACTAATTAGCTTTGCCTCAGAACTTGGAAAGAGAAAGTAGAGTTATCAATAATGATCAGCTATAAGGTACCGTTGATATCGATGTTTCCAGAACATCGTTTCCAATTGTCTGTTATCTCATTGTGTTTATAAGCAGATACAACATCTACTGTAACACTTATTCTTACACTTGCTGACATGAACTACTTGGCTATGTTTATAGAATTTATCTCTTTATGTTTTGTACTACTCGATGTAAATTAGTTGTCCTCAGCAAACATTGTGCTTTGCTTTTGGTACAAATTTTGACTTTATGATCTGCAGTGAAATTGCGCTTATCCTGGGCAACAACTACACTTTTCTTTTGGTATATATTTGATCTGCGTGCCCTATATTAAACTCGGCTATCCTGGGCAGCAACTATACCTTGCTCTTGATATATCTTTGTATTGTTTGTGATATATACTGAACACATTTATCCTCAGCGGTTACTCTAATTTCCTTTGGATGTTCTAAACGCTTTGTTATATTGCAGTTTTAGACGGCGAGTCACCGTGCCGAGCCAGGCGCCAAGGCGCGCTTCCGATCTAGTATATACGGCCATCAGCGGGCTGCAGCGCTCTCAGTTGTTGGGTCGGCTTCCTCCTCAGAAACCACATGTTGGGCACAATGTTGGAAATATGCCCTAGAGGCAATAATAAAATGGTTATTATTATATTTCCTTGTTCATGATAAATTATCTATTGTTCATGCTATAATTGTGTTATCCGGAAATCGTAATACATGTGTGAACACATAGACCACAACATGTCCCTAGTGAGCCTCTAGTTAACTAGCTCATTGATCAATAGATGGTTACGGCTACCTGACCATGGACATTGGATATCATTGATAACGGGATCACATCATTGGGAGAATGATGTGATGGACAAGACCCAATCCTAAGCATAGCACTAGATCGTGTAGTTCGTTTGCTAAATCTTTTCTAATGTCAAGTATCATTTCCTTAGACCATGAGATCGTGCAACTCCCGGATACCGTAGGAATGTTTTGGGTGTACCAAACGTCACAACGTAACTGGGTGGCTATAAAGGTGCACTACAGGTATCTCCGAAAGTGTCTGTTGGGTTGGCACAGATCGAGACTGGGATTTGTCACTCCGTATGATGGAGAGGTATCTCTGGGCCCACTCGGTATTGCATCATCATAATGAGCTCAATGTGACTAGGTAGGTAGTCACGGGATCATGCATTACGGAACAATTAAAGTGACTTGCCGGTAACGAGATTGAACGAGGTATTGGGATATAGACAATCGAATCTCGGGCAAGTAAAGTACCGATTGACAAAGGGAATTGTATACAGGATTACTTGAATCCTCGACATCGTGGTTCATCCGATGAGATCATCGAGGAACATGTGGGAGCCAACATGGGTATCCAGATCCCACTGTTGGTTATTGACCGGAGAGTCGTCTCGGTCATGTCTGCATGTCTCCCGAACCTGTATGGTCTACACACTTAAGGTTCGGTGACGCTAGGGTTGTAGAGATATTAGTATGTGTAACCCGAAAGTTGTTCGGAGTCCCGGATGAGATCTCGGACGTCACGACGAGTTCCGGAATGGTCTGGAGGTAAAGATTTGTATATAGCAAGTCCAGTTTCGGCTACCGGGAAAGTTTCGGGGGTCACCGGTATTGTACTGGGAACACCGGAAGGGTCCCGGGGGTCCACCGGGTGGGGCCACCTATCCCGGAGGGCCCCATGGGCTGAAGTGGGAAGGGAACCAGCCCCTGGTGGGCTGGTGCGCCCCCCATGGGCCTCCCCTGCACCTAGGGTTGGAAACCCTGGGGGTGGGGGGCGCCCCACTTGACTTGGGGGGCAAGTCCCCCCCTGTGCCGCCGCCCCCCCTCAGATGGGATCTCCAGGGGGCCGGCGCCCCCCCAGGACCCCTATAAATAGTGGGGGGGAGGGAGGGCAGCCGCACCCTAAGCCCTGGCGCCTCCCTCTCCCTCCCGTGACACACCTCCCTCCTCCCGCAGCGCTTGGCGAAGCCCTGTCGGAATCCCGCTACTTCCACCACCACGCCGTCGTGCTGCTGGATCTCCATCAACCTCTCCTTCCCCCTTGCTGGATCAAGAAGGAGGAGACGTCGCTGCTCCGTACGTGTGTTGAACGCGGAGGGGCCGTCTGTTCGGCGCTAGGATCGTCGGTGATTTGGATCACGACGAGTATGACTCCATCATCCCCGTTCTCTTGAACGCTTCCGCTCGCGATCTACAAGGGTATGTAGATGCACTCCTCTTTCTCGTTGCTAGATGACTCCATAGATTGATCTTGGTGATGCGTAGAAAATTTTAAATTTCTGCTATGATCCCCAACAGTGGCATCAGAGCTTGGTCTATGCGCAGTTACTATGCACGAGTAGAACACAAGATTGTTGTGGGCGTAGATCATGTCAATTTACTTTCCGCTACTAGTCTTATCTTGATTCGGCGGCATCGTGGGATGAAGCGGCCCGGACCGACCTTACACGTGCACTTACGTGAGACAGGTTCCACCGACTGACATGCACTAGTTGCATAAGGTGGCTAGCGGGTGTCTGTCTCTCCCACTTTAGTCGGATCGGATTCGATGAAAAGGGTCCTTATGAAGGGTAAATAGTAATTGGCATATCACGTTGTGGTTTTACGTAGGTAAGAAACGTTCTTGCTAGAAACCTATAGAAGCCACGTAAAAACATGCAACAACAATTAGAGGACGTCTAACTTGTTTTTGCAGCATATGCCTTGTGATGTGATATGGCCAAAAGGATGTGATGAATGAAATATATGTTATGTATGAGATTGATCATGTTCTTGTAATAGGAATCACGACTTGCATGTCGATGAGTATGACAAGCGGCAGGAGCCATAGGAGTTGTCTTTTTTTTGTATGACCTGCGTGTCATTGAATAACGCCATGTAAATTACTTTACTTTATTGCTAACCGTTAGCCATAGTAGTAGAAGTAATAGTTGGCGAGACAACTTCGTGAAGGCACGATGATCGAGATCATGATGATGGAGATCATGGTGTCATGCCGGTGACGATGATGAACATGGCGCCCCGAAGATGGAGATCAAAAGGAGCAAATGATATTGGCCATATCATGTCACTATTTGATTGCATGTGATGTTTATCATGTTTTGCTCACTACTAGGAAAAGGCCTACTAATGGCGCACCTAATTTGGCTATTAATGGCGCATTAGTGGTGCGCCATTAGTATATTTTACTAATGGCGCACCACTGGTGCGCCATTAGTATATACCAGATACTAATGGCGCACCTCAGATGCGCCATTAGTATACCAGATACTAATGGCGCACCCCAGATGCGCCATTAGTATATACAACAGTGCGCCATTAGTATGCCTCCCAGGGGGCCATGTATACCCAGGTGCTTTGGCATACTAATGGCGCACCAACCCACGGTGCGCCATTAGTAATTTTTTTTAAAAAAATTTCAAATTTTGAAAAAAAAAAATTTCAATTTTTTTTTCTTATTTTTTAAAATTTTGTCAATTTTTTTCCTAATCTCGGGTCAATATGCTTAATCTCAAGTCAAATCGCAACTAAGTGGTCAAACTTCCCGGAAGGTCACCCATCCTCACAGTACTCCAGCCCGAGCACGCTTAACTTCGCAGTTCTATCCAACCCCAGCACCACCTCACTTAACAGCCACTTGTTGATATATCTATCATATCAATCGTATTAAACCTTGTTGATGTCTAGGACTTTGTTCATATTCATGAGTATGATGAAATTTTGAAAAATATTTGAAACTTCCCTGTCATATTACGAATCATTTTTTGAAAAAAAAATCCAAAAAAAATTCAAAACAAATATTTTTTTCTGTTACTAGTGGCGCACCTAGCAACCGGTGCGCCACTAGTAAGTTTGAATTTTTTTCCTCTAGATCTTGAAAGCCCCGTATCTTTTTTTCTGTTAGGTTTTTGAGGATTTTGAAAATGTTTAACGGGGTTCCCCCAGTTAAATTCGGATGTATCTTTTCGAGTAGATGATTTTTCATATAAAAAACTTTTTCATCCGAGTTCGTATGCAAAAGTTATGCCCATTTTAAGAAATTCCAGAGAGATTTTGCAAATAAAGTCAAAATTCATATTTGTTAATTTTCCCAACAACTAGACCACATATCACATGGGAAACTTATTTTATTTTATTTTTTGACATTTCCATCATTTTCTTTTATTTTTTTTAAAACTGAAAAGGCGGTCCACGGGGGGGGGGGGGGTGCGTTCGGTGGAATGGGCCAAGTTACTAATGGCGCACCGTGGGAGTGGTGCGACTCACAGGTGCGCCATTAGTAGTTTAAAAAATAAAAATAAAAAAAATAAAAAAAAATTTGAAACATAATTACTAATGGCGCACCGTGGTCTGGATGCGCCATTAGTATGTTTGGACAGGCGCACTAGTTAAAAAAAATTTTTGATACTAATGGCGCACCCTGGGCCAGGTGCGCCATTAGTAGTTTCAACTACTAATGGCGCACTGTGTCTGGATGCGCCATTAGTATGTTTGGACAGGCGCACTAGTTATAAAAAAAAATTTGATACTAATGGCGCACTGTGTCTGGATGCGCCATTAGTATGTTTGGACAGGCGCACTAGTTAAAAAAAAATTTATACTAATGGCGCATCCTGGGCAGGTGCGCCATTAGTAGTTTCAACTACTAATGACGCACTGTGTCTGGATGCGCCATTAGTATGTTTGGACAGGCACACTAGTTAAAAAAAATTTGATACTAATGGCGCACCCTGGGCCAGGTGCGCCATTAGTAGTTTCAACTCTAATGGCGTATCAGAAGGTGGTGCGCCATTACTATACTAATGGCGCACCGCTTGTCTGGTGCGCCGTTAGTGTCAATCCTATCTATAGCCCTTTTTCTAGTAGTGGCTTCTTATTTACTTAGTACGACGGTAGTAAATAAGATGATCCCTTATAATAATTTCAATAAAGTGTTCCCCCTAACTGTGCGCCGTTGCCAAAGTTCGTTGTTTCGAAGCACCACGTGATGATCGGGTTGGATAGATTCCAATGTTCACATACAACGGGTGTAAGACAGATTTACACATGCAAAACACTTAGGTTGACTTGACGAGCCTAGCATGTACAGACATGGCCTCGGAACACAAGAGACCGAAAGGTCGAACATGAGTCGTATGGAAGATACGATCAACATGGAGATGTTCACCGATGATGACTAGTTCGTCTCACGTGATGATCAGACACGGCCTAGTTGACTCGGATCATGTATCACCTAGATGACTAGAGGGATGTCTGTCTGAGTGGGAGTTCATTAATAATTTGATTAGATGAACTTAATTATCATGAACTTAGTCTAAAATCTTTATAATATGTCTTGTAGATCAAATGGCCCACGCTAATGTCAACCTCAACTTCAACGCGTTCCTAGAGAAAACCAAGCTGAAAGACGATGGTAGCAACTATACGGACTGGGTCCGGAACTTGAGGATCATCCTCATAGCTGCCAAGAAAGCATATGTCCTTGAAGCACCGCTAGGTGAAGCACCCGTCCCAGCACACCCAGACATTATGAACGCCTGGCAAACACGTGTTGATGATTACTCCCTGGTTCAGTGCGGCATGCTTTACAGCTTAGAACCGGGGCTCCAAAAGCGTTTTGAGCAGCATGGAGCATATGAGATGTTCCAAGAGCTAAAAATGGTTTTCCAAGCTCATGCCCGGGTCGAGAGATATGAAGTCTCCGACAAGTTCTACAGCTGTAAGATGGAGGAAAATACTTCCGTCAGCGAACACATACTCAAAATGTCTGGGTTGCACAACCGCTTGTCTCAGCTGGGAGTTAATCTCCCGGATGACGCGGTCGTTGACAGAATCCTTCAGTCGCTCCCACCTAGCTACAAGAGCTTTGTGATGAACTTCAATATGCAGGGGATGGAAAAGACCACCCCTGAGGTATATTCAATGCTGAAATCAGCGGAGGTAGAGATCAAAAAGGAACATCAAGTGTTGATGGTGAATAAAACCACTAAGTTCAAGAAAGGCAAGGGTAAGAAGAACTTCAAGAAAGACGGCAAGGGAGTTGCCGCGCCCGGTAAGCAAGCTGCCGGGAAGAAGACAAAGAATGGACCTAAGCCTGAGACTGAGTGCTTTTATTGCAAGGGAAACGGTCACTGGAAGCGGAACTGCCCCAAGAACTTAGTGGATAAGAAGGCCGGCAATACCAAAGGTATATGTGATATACATGTTATTGATGTGTACCTAACCAGCGCTTGTAGTAGCTCCTGGGTATTTCATACCGGTGCGGTTGCTCATATTTGTAACTCAAAGCAGGAGCTGCGGAATAAGCGGAGACTGGCGAAGGACGAGGTGACGATGCGCGTCGGGAATGGTTCCAAGGTCGATGTGATCGCCGTCGGCACGCTACCTCTACATTTACCTACGGGATTAGTTTTAAACCTCAATAATTGTTATTTAGTGCCAGCTTTGAGCATGAACATTGTATCCGGATCTCGTTTAATGCGAGATGGCTACTCATTTAAATCCGAGAATAATGGTTGTTCTATTTATACGAGAGATATGTTTTATGGTCATGCCCCGCTGGTCAATGGTTTATTCTTAATGAATCTCGAACGTGATGTTACACATATTCATAGTGTGAATGCCAAGAAATGTAAGGTTGATAATGATAGTCCCACATACTTGTGGCACTGCCGCCTTGGTCACATTGGTGTCAAACGCATGAAGAAACTCCATGCAGATGGACTTTTGGAGTCTCTTGATTATGAATCATTTGACACGTGCGAACCATGCCTCATGGGAAAAATGACCAAGACTCCGTTCTCCGGAACAATGGAGCGAGCAACCAACTTATTGGAAATCATACATACTGATGTGTGCGATCCAATGAGCGTTGAGGCTCGCGGTGGCTATCGTTATGTTCTCACCCCCACTGATGACTTGAGTAGATATGGGTATGCCTACTTAATGAAACACAAGTCTGAGACCTTTGAAAAGTTCAAGGAATTTCAGAGTGAGGTTGAGAATCAACGTGACAGGAAAATAAAGTTCTTACGATCAGATCGTGGAGGGGAATATTTGAGTCATGAATTTGGCACACACTTAAAGAAATGTGGAATTGTTTCACAACTCACGCTGCCTGGAACACCTCAGTGTAATGGTGTGTCCGAACGTCGTAATCGCACTCTATTGGATATGGTGCGATCTATGATGTCTCTTACCGATCTACCGCTATCATTCTGGGGTTATGCTTTAGAGACTGCCGCATTCACTTTAAATAGGGCTCCGTCTAAATCCGTTGAGACGACACCGTATGAATTATGGTTTGGAAAGAAACCTAAGCTGTCGTTTCTTAAAGTTTGGGGATGCGATGCTTATGTCAAGAAACTTCAACCTGAAAAGCTCGAACCCAAGTCGGAAAAATGCGTCTTCATAGGATACCCTAAGGAAACCATTGGGTATACCTTCTACCTCAGATCCGAAGGCAAGATCTTCGTTGCCAAGAATGGGTCCTTTCTGAAGAAAGAGTTTCTCTCGAAAGAAGTAAGTGGGAGGAAAGTGGAACTTGATGAGATGACCCCTCTCGAACCAGAAAGTAGCACAGCACAAGAAAATGTTTCTGTGGTGCCTACACCGACTAGAGAGGAAGTTAATGATGACGATCATGATCAAGTTGCCACTGAACTTCGTAGGTCCACAAGGACACGTTCCGCACCAGAGTGGTACGGCAACCCTGTTCTGGAAATCATGTTGTTGGACAACGGTGAACCTTCGAACTATGAAGAAGCAATGGCGGGTCCAGATTCCAACAAATGGCTTGAAGCCATGCAATCCGAGATAGGATCCATGTATGAAAACAAAGTATGGACTTTGACAGACTTACCCGATGATCGGCGAGCGATAGAAAATAAATGGATCTTTAAGAAGAAGACGGACGCGGATGGAAATGTTACCATCTATAAAGCTCGACTTGTCGCTAAGGGTTATTGACAAGTTCAAGGTGTTGACTACGATGAGACCTTCTCACCCGTAGCGAAGCTGAAGTCCGTCCGAATCATGTTAGCAATTGCCGCATTCTACGATTATGAGATATGGCAAATGGACGTCAAAACGGCATTCCTTAACGGCTTTCTTAAGGAAGAATTGTATATGATGCAGCCGGAAGGTTTTGTCGATCCTAAGAATGCTAACAAAGTATGCAAGCTCCAGCGCTCCATCTATGGGCTGGTGCAGGCATCTCGGAGTTGGAACATTCGCTTTGATGAGATGATAAAAGCGTTTGGGTTTACACAGACTTATGGAGAAGCTTGTGTTTACAAGAAAGTGAGTGGGAGCTCTGTAGCATTTCTCATATTATATGTGGATGACATACTATTGATGGGAAATGATATAGAATTCTTGGAAAGTATAAAGGCCTACTTGAATAAGTGTTTTTCAATGAAGGACCTTGGAGAAGCTGCTTACATATTAGGCATCAAGATCTATAGAGATAGATCGAGACGCCTCATAGGTCTTTCACAAAGCACATACCTTGACAAGATATTGAAGAAGTTCAATATGGATCAGTCCAAGAAGGGGTTCTTGCCTGTATTGCAAGGTGTGAGATTGAGCACGGCTCAATGCCCGACCACGGCAGAAGATAGAGAAAAGATGAGTGTCGTCCCCTATGCCTCGGCCATAGGGTCTATTATGTATGCCATGCTGTGTACCAGACCTGATGTAAACCTTGCCATAAGTTTGCTAGGAAGGTACCAAAGTAATCCCGGCATGGAACACTGGACAGCGGTCAAGAATATCCTGAAGTACCTGAAAAGGACTAAGGATATGTTTCTCGTTTATGGAGGTGACGAAGAGCTCGTCGTAATGGGTTACGTCGATGCTAGCTTCGACACAGATCTGGATGACTCTAAATCACAAACCGGATACGTGTATATTTTGAATGGTGGGGCAGTCAGCTGGTGCAGTTGCAAGCAAAGCGTCGTGGCGGGATCTACATGTGAAGCGGAGTACATGGCAGCCTCGGAGGCAGCACATGAAGCAATCTGGATGAAGGAGTTCATTGCCGACCTAGGAGTTATTCCCAATGCATCGGGGCCGATGACTCTCTACTATGACAACACTGGAGCTATTGCCCTTGCCAAGGAGCCCAGGTTTCACAAGAAGACTAGGCACATCAAGCGTCGCTTCAACTCCATTCGCGAAAATGTTCAAAATGGAGACATAGATATTTGTAAAGTGCATACGGATTTGAATGTCGCAGATCCGTTGACTAAACCTCTTCCACGAGCGAAACATGATCAACACCAGAACGCTATGGGTGTACGATTCATCACAATGTAACTAGATTATTGACTCTAGTGCAAGTGGGAGACTGTTGGAAATATGCCCTAGAGGCAATAATAAAATGGTTATTATTATATTTCCTTGTTCATGATAAATTGTCTATTGTTCATGCTATAATTGTGTTATCCGGAAATCGTAATACATGTGTGAACACATAGACCACAACATGTCCCTAGTGAGCCTCTAGTTAACTAGCTCGTTGATCAATAGATGGTTACGGTTTCCTGACCATGGACATTGGATGTCATTGATAACGGGATCACATCATTGGGAGAATGATGTGATGGACAAGACCCAATCCTAAGCATAGCACTAGATCGTGTAGTTCGTTTGCTAAATCTTTTCTAATGTCAAGTATCATTTCCTTAGACCATGAGATCGTGCAACTCCCAGATACCGTAGGAATGCTTTGGGTGTACCAAACGTCACAACGTAACTGGGTGGCTATAAAGGTGCACTACAGGTATCTCCGAAAGTGTCTGTTGGATTGGCACAGATCGAGACTGGGATTTGTCACTCCGTATGACGGAGAGGTATCTCTGGGCCCACTCGGTATTGCATCATCATAATGAGCTCAATGTGACTAGGTAGTTAGTCACGGGATCATGCATTACGGAACGGGTAAAGTGACTTGCCGGTAACGAGATTGAACGAGGTATTGGGATACCGACGATCGAATCTCGGGCAAGTAAAGTACCGATTGACAAAGGGAATTGTATACGGGATTACTTGAATCCTCGACATCGTGGTTCATCCGATGAGATCATCGAGGAACATGTGGGAGCCAACATGGGTATCCAGATCCCGCTGTTGGTTATTGACCGGAGAGTCGTCTCGGTCATGTCTGCATGTCTCCCGAACCCGTATGGTCTACACACTTAAGGTTCGGTGACGCTAGGGTTGTAGAGATATTAGTATGCGGTAACCCGAAAGTTGTTCGGAGTCCCGGATGAGATCCCGGACGTCACGAGGAGTTCCGGAATGGTCCGGAGGTAAAGATTTGTATATAGGAAGTCCAGTTTCGGCTACCGGGAAAGTTTCGGAGGTCACCGGTATTGTACCGAGACCACCGGAAGGGTCCCGGGGGTCCACCGGGTGGGGCCACCTATCCCGGAGGGCCCCATGGGCTGAAGTGGGAAGGGAACCAGCCCCTGGTGGGCTGGTGCACCCCCCCCCCATGGGCCTCCGCTGCGCCTAGGGTTGGAAACCCTGGGGTTGGGGGGCGCCCCACTTGACTTGGGGGGCAAGTCCCCCCCTTGGCCGCCGCCCCCCTCAGATGGGATCTCCAGGGGGCCGGCGCCCCCCCAGGACCCCTATAAATAGTGGGGGGGGGGGGGGAGGGCAGCCGCACCCTAAGCCCTGGCGCCTCCCTCTCCCTCCCGTGACACACCTCCCTCCTCCCGTAGTGCTTGGCGAAGCCCTGTCGGAATCCCGCTATTTCCACCACCATGCCGTCGTGCTGCTGGATTTCCATCAACCTCTCCTTCCCCTTGCTGGATCAAGAAGGAGGAGACGTCGCTGCTCCGTACGTGTGTTGAATGCGGAGGTGCCGTCTGTTCGGCGCTAGGATCATCGGTGATTTGGATCACGACGAGTACGACTCCATCATCACCGTTCTCTTGAACACTTCCGCTCGCGATCTACATGCACTCCTCTCTCTCGTTGCTAGATGACTCTATAGATTGATTTTGGTGATGCGTAGAAAATTTTAAATTTCTGCTACGATCCCCAACACATCGTGCTCCCGAGCTCAAGGACGTCGAACATCTCGTGGAGGCAATCCTCGTCCGCCTCCCGCCCCACGAGCCTGAAACCTTTGTTCGCGCCTCCCTCGTGTGCAAGCCGTGGTGCAGCCTCCTGTCCGACCATGGCTTCCGCAGCCGCTACCGCGCCTTCCACAAGAAGACACCCCCATGCTCGGTTTCTTCCACGGTGTGTACCGCGGCGCCCCCTTCATCTCCACCACCAAGTTTCTCCCGCGCGATCCCCGGCACAACTATTGCCATTTTATGGCCGACTGCCGCCACGGCCGCATCCTCTTTGAGAACAAGCACTCCCTGGTCGTCTTGGACCCCATGACGGGCAACACCACGAAGCTGTCGCTGCCACAGAGGGATGATGCAGCAACAGTTTTTTCGAGCGCAGGTGTGCTTTGTGCTGTGCGCGGCTGCGACCACGGGGCTTGCCACTTGGGCCCATTCTTCGCGGTCTTCCTCACCCTTGACAATGACGAGGCTGTGGCTACGGCCAACGTTTACTTGTCGGAGACAAGCACTTGGAGCTCTCCGTCCTCCCTTCACCTAGGTTTTTTCGAATATGAACTGTACTTGTCTACCATCACCACATTGCTCACCGGTGACGCGCTCCATTTTCTCTTTGTGCGCGACTATCACGCTGGTATTCTCAAGTACGACTTGGGCATGTCTTGCTTGTCGGAGGTTGAGCTGCCGCTGGAGATTCTGGTCACTGACTACATCCACTCTCCTGTCCTCATTGCATCGGAGGAGGACGATGGTCGGCTGGGGATTGCAGATCTGGACGAGGAAAACCTCGACCTCTCCTTGTGGTGGAGGGAGGTGGGTCCCGACCAAGTTGCAGCATGGACGCAACCAACAGTCATCAACCTCAAGAATCATCTCCATCTAGGTGATCCAGAGGCACGACGTCCAAATAGATAAACTGGCCGATTCAGGAGAATGTGAAACAGGAAGCAGCGACGAGGAATCAGGAGAAGTGAAGCTAGAAGCAGCGATGATGGACATGAAATAAACTGATAGATGCTGGGAGCAGCGATGATGAATCAGGAGAAAGTGAAGCTGGAACCAGCGACCAGGAAATGGAAGAAACTGATGCTGGGAGTAGCGATGATCAATGATTATGATGCAACAGGAAGTGCAGCTGGGCACATCCATGACGAAGAATAAACCTTGAAGGAATTAGGTCATCTTGTCTACTATTTTGGTATTGGTTTTCGTTCTAGGTTAGTTGTAATTATTGTTTCTGAAGGTGGCAGAAACATTTCGGTGACGCAGAGTCCGAGCATTGTCCTTGCAGATCTCATCCGGTTCTATTATGCTCTGTTTATTTTCAGTATTGCTAATAGCAACTAGTATATTATTGGCAAGCTCAGAATTAAAAACTTAACCATGAAACATCCAGGTCTGTGCGTTCAAACACTTCTGGGTTATTAACATGGCAGTAACATTTCTGCGATGCTGACTGCTCTACTCAGAAAATTGGCACATATGTCAGTTCAGTATGCACAGTTGCATACTGGGGCAAATGAACTCGCATTCTTATTAGTCAAATATTTCTGAAGTTGACCTCAATATTTAGCAGTCGAAGATTTTATTGTGTGTTACACTGAGTAAGCGACTGTACATGCATATAACTCCTAGAACATGGTTCTACTGGCTCTCTAGCAGTACTATTCAACACGAAATATAATTAAAAATCTATCATGAAACATCTAGTTAAGAATATGTGCATTGCAACAGGGTGTTTCAGGTATCTTGCCAAATTATCTTCCCGGCAATTATTTGATCAAATGATGCTCCCAAGGAGGTATACATGACTTGATGTGTGCCTCAAAAATGAACACGAGCTCCCTTTACTAGTTTGGTGCAAATTGGCTGGGTTCCCAACACGATGTTCTTTCATTAGTACAGAAGCCTGTGAAGCCCCATTTAACCCGCCACTGGAGGCCGCCTAAGAAAAGCTTGTCCTGCAACCACTTGCTGTACTTTCTTCAGGATTCACGTTCAAGTTCAGGCCATCCATGTAAACTACGGCCTGGAACAGCTTGACTACTAATAATCATGGTACTACTACTACTTGCTGTACTTCGACCTGTAGCTCTCAAGTCTGGGCAGTTTGCTGCAAACCGCGTCACTCCACCTTTGCAGCTCCCGCATCGGAGGGCATCACGCGCTAGCACTGCTGCCTTCGGAAAGTGAATGAAAATTCAGTTTACAAAATCGACCAGACAGAGATGTGCAGTGAGGTGTCTGCATGGACTGTTGCAGAGAATGAAATAGTTGATAAGGCAAAAGACTTAGGAATTTCTTTGGGGTCAAATGAGAACGAGGTTGTGAAATCCGTAAATGATTTTTTAGACTTAGAAGCGGAGAGGGCTTCAGAAATAATTCGCAATCTTGCATCTGTCAAACCCATGAATGACAATGACATGAAAAATTCAGGAATGGTTGCTCTTGAAAATATATGTAACAATCTCTTGCCTAGTGCGGAGGCCGAAGATGAGGAGGGGTCGGAGTATACAGACACTGTAGAGCCTCTAATGATGGAGGGCACAGTCTCTTGCGCTGCCGATCCGACACTCCCGAAGGTGATGGGGAGAAGCCCAAACGACCCTAGAAGCAGAAAATTTATCCTGCTTCGGCAGTTCGTAGAAGCGCTAGAGTTAAGCTTAAGAAAAAATTCCATGATGACCTATGAAGAATCTTTTGAAATAGCAGAGGTCTAGCTGCCTTGGCTAAACGAAGGTTCTTGCGGAGACAACGATAGAGCAACACTTAGACTTTATTGCGCTTTTGGAAACAAGACGAGATAACTTTACCTCCCAGTTCCTTGCAACTCTCTCCAGACGAATTGATTTTGACTGGCACATCTTACCTCCTAGAGGAAGATCCGATGGGATTTTACTAGGGGTTCGGTGTGAAACGCTTGAGGTGCTTAATGTGGTTCGTGGAGATTTTACGGTTAAGTTTCGGGTGAGATCAAAATTGATGGTTTCCGATGGTCTCTTGTAGCTGTATATGGGGCAGCACAACCTGAACTCAGACCACATTTTTTAGCCGATTTGGTGCGGATCTGTGGAGATGAAACCCTGCCAACCCTAGTCGGGGGGGGGGGGGGGATTTAATATAATTCGGAGGAGAGATGAGAAGAATAATGACAATTTTGATGGACGTTGGTCTATGATGTTTAACATGATTATTGAGAGTCTTAATTTGAGAGAAATTGAGCTCATCAGTAGACAATTTACATGGGCCAATTCGTTGCCCACTTCGACTTATGAAAAGTTGGATAGGGTACTCGCTAGTGTGGATTGAGAACAAAAGTACCCTTTTGTGTCGTTCATGCGATGCAAGAGCGATTTCAGACAACACACCACTTCTTGTAGACTCGGGAGAGGCTACCCATGTTGCGAATAAAAATGCTTTCTCCTTCGAACTAGGTTGGTTCGAGAAAGAAGGCTCTTTAGAGATCATTGCACGTGAATGGGCCAAGCCTGTTAGTGGAGAAACTAGTATTGAGAGATGGCAAAATAAAATTAGACATCTCAGAAGGTTAGGCCAGAAATGAGAGCGGGATTTACAAACAAGAAAAAGAGCGTCTCACTCAATTAATTGAAGAGCTAGACTTAAAAGCTGAAGGCACTCTTCTTTCGGTTAATGAGCAAAGAACCAAGTCCGATGCTGAGAGAGGAATAGTGAAAGGATCGATATAGTTGACTAGAGGGGGGGGGGGGTGAATAGGCAACTAACAATTTTTAGCTTTTCTTTACCAATTTAAACTTTGCATCAAAGTAGGTTGTCTAGATATGCAACTAGGTGAGCAACCTATATGATGCAACAACAACAAGCACACAAGCAAGCAAGGGATATAACACAAAAAGCTTGCACAAGTAAAGGGATGAGATAAACAAGAGTGGAGCCGGTGGAGACGAGGATGTGTTACCAAAGTTCCTTCCCTTTGAGGGGAAGTACGTCTCGTTGGAGCGGTGTGGAGGCACAATGCTCCCCAAGAAGCCACTAGGGCCACCGTATTCTCCTCACGCCCTCACACAATGCGAGATGCCGTGATTCCACTATTGGTGCCCTTGGAGGCGGCGACCGAACCTTTACAAACAAGGTTGGGGCAATCTCCACAACTTAATTGGAGGCTCCCAACAACACCACGAAGCTTCACCACAATGGACTATGGCTCCGCGGTGACCACAACCGTCTAGGGTGCTCAAACACCCAAGAGTAACAAGATCCACAAGGGATTAGTGGGGGGATTCAAATTTCTCTTGGTGGAAGTGTAGATCGGGGCCTTCTCAACCAATCCCTAGAGAATCAACAAGTTCGATTGGCTAGGGAGAGAGATCGGGCGGAAATGGAGCTTGGAGCAACAATGGAGCTTGGAGGTGGAAGAGGTACTCAACTAGAGGAAGAAGACACCCCTTATATAGTGGAAGACCAAATCCAACCGTTATCCACCAACTTAGCCTGTGCAACGCTGTACTACCGTACCTGAGGCGCGGTACTACCGCAGGGCCCCGCGGTACTACCGCCCACGCAGCAGAGACCAGAACAACCCAAAATGCACTTAAGCAGAGGGTGGTAGTACTGCTGGCGCGGTACTACCGCGCCCCCTTGCGGTACTACCGCAAGGCAGTGGCTGTCCAGAGATGGGAAGGCACGGATATAAGAAATTACATCCGTGGCTACTTCCGCAGAGTTGGAGTCGATGCAAAAACCCGACGCGGTAGTACCGTAAGCTAGCAGCGGTACTACCGCGCGGGGCGCGGATGTAAAAAATTACATCCGTCCCTTACTGCCACATACTTGCGGAACTAAGCGAGATACCACGGTACTACCGTGCCCTGTGCGCGGTACTACCGTGATGGATGCCACCCACTAGGGAGAGGGTGACAACATCTGGACTACGGCCACAGTACTACCGCTTTCCTAGAAGCGGTACTACCATGGGCGCTTGTGGTACTACCGCACCAGCGGATGGTACTACCGCAAGGGCCTGCGGTACTACCGCTCTAAGGAGCAGTACTACCGCATGCCCTAGTTCAGCAAGCACGAGCAATATTTGCATAGACAAGGAAAACATAGGATGCTCCAAAGGCTAGAAGAAAGGAGGTGCAAAGGAAGATGTGTACGTGATGAATCCACCCAACCTTTCCAACGCGGACCCCCTCTTAATAGTACGGCTTCCCTATGACTCAATACCACCAAATAGAAACGTAGAGAAACGCCGTCTTCCATAGCCTTCGAGGGGAACCAAATCATCTTGTGCCTAGTAAATATATATCTGAAATATTCGATGCACATGATTAGTCCGCAAAAGTATTGTCATCAATCACCAAAACCAACTAAGGGATAAAAATGCCCTTACAATCTCCCCCTTTTTGGTGGATTGATGACAACACGGGATTTGCACAAGGGTATAACGCAAAGAGCAAGGGCAAACCCCAAGTCTCTAAAATATAGACGGGCTCCCCCTAGATGTGTGCTATCTCGATAAGTGCTTTGGACTGCACGGCACACATACTAGGATTAACACTCCCCCTATATTTTATAGACATGGCATATCTTGCAATAAGGCTAAAACTAAGCAAGATAGAAAAGAGCATAATGTAATAAGCACAAGATAGAATAAGCTCACTACGGTACGATAGAGTGCATATGTCTTACACCATATGATAGAAGGTCTCACAAGCACAAACCAAAGCAAACCAAAGCAAGCGAAAAAAACGAAGTTCAACTGACCCAAACACGACACAACTCGCAAATCCTACACTCTCTCCCCCTTTGGCATCGAGACGCCAAAAAGGCAGAGAGGACACCTACAACAATAGTGGTGGCTCAAGCTGAGTAGTCACTCGCACGCTCCCCGTCAGACTCTGCAGCTGGGACGGACTCCTCCTCAGACTCGGTCCACTGATAACCCTGCTTGCGCATCCATTCTGCCTCTGGGGTGATGTGCTCCTCTGACCCGCTGGATATGTTCTCGCCAAAGGTCCTGAAAATCCGCTTGTCGCGGCGGCGAGTCTCCTTGGAAGCCACATGGGTCTTGTACTGCCCCTTTGCCTGCATACAGAACAAAACCTTCATCTTGTTCTTCAGTCGCTTAGCCCAAGATGGCTCAGAGGTGGGAGGGATGTAACCCTCAGAGCTGTCCTCGTCTGCTGCCTCCTCCTCATCCTCATCTGCATCCACGTCCATGGCAGCCGCGGCATCAGCACGAGAGGTAGTGTTGGCCCACTGAGTCTTGATACGGAGGTTGATGGGCTCATGCCGGATCCAACTAGGGGCCTCAAACTCATCCCGAGGGTAGAGCTTCTCCCAAGTTGCTGAGATCAACTGAAACAGATAAGGTCCATAGATGGGGACCTTGCGGTTGTAGACCGCAAACCGAAGCTCATGCCACATGATATGTGAGACATCAAGTGGTAGTGTCTGAGAGTTGCGAGCGTCTTCACACAGGAGCATCATATCCACAAGATAGGCATGCACCTTGTCCTTGTCCCCAATGCGTGGGAAGAGAGTGTTGCGGAAGATTTGGTGCATGATGTCAAGAAAAGAGTTGAGTACCCAAGTTGACTTGCCATTGGAGGCTTCTTCTCCACATAGAAGGGCATAAGCCTGTTCTTGTTGGCAGACTCGGAATTGGCATGAGGGCGAACACCTTGGGGTGTGGCGAGCCCCTCATCCGGAACCCCAAGCAAAGTCATGAATTCCTTCCAAGTAGCAGTCAGCTGCCGACCATTGGTCATCCAAGTCATGGTCCTTTCCTCATTGGGATGAAAATGCACTGAGGCAAAGAACTGAGCAAGGATCTCAGGATCATAGTCTTTGTGGAATGAGATGATATGCTCAATGCCAAATTGCTCCACTAGGTCTAAAGCCTCACCAAAGTAGTCCCGGTGCTTCTCTTGCTTCATGTGATGCATGTTGATCCACTTCACCTCCACATAGGTGTTTTGCTTTGGCCTTGATGACATCCAGATAAATGAGATTCTGCTGCTTGGTCCAGAATAGCTCATTCCCTCGAAAGTTGGCACGAGGGTTTCCATATGGATTGATCTTCCTCCGAGAGATGAACTCAGCAAGCGGCATCTCATCCATACTCATGGTGGGTTCCTTCTCTTTGGTGGCGGTGGTCTTGGTTCTGCGTTGGGGGGCATTGGAGCCCTCTGCTGCCTCTGGGTTGCGCATACGCTTGGATCCCGTGTCACGGCTTGGATTGGAGCAGCGAGCCGGAGCACCTGAGCCACCACCTAAAACACACACCACAAAACAACCACGCACGAAACGCGAGAAGGATCAATACAAAGACCACAGCAAAGCGGGTGAAACAAGTAGACATAGCACGTGAGAAGTGCCACAAGAGGGATTTGAGACAACGGTAGTATCGTGTGTTGCGCCACGTGCGGTAGTACAGCTCCAAGGAGCGGTAGTACCAGAGAGGCGATAGTACCGCACCAGTAGGGCGGTAGTACCGGTTGCAGATCCGAAACGGCCACGGAGATCCGAGCACAACCGTGTCAGCACACGGTACTACGGTCGATCAAATCCATCACGGGACAAATATAGGAAGTACCATCACTACACAAAAGTACTCTCCTACATCCTACTCTTGCAAAGATTTGGCCTAAAATCTCAAGAACAACTTGCATCTCCCCAAAACCTAAAAACAACAAGACAAACAAAAAAAGGGAGGGATTGGGGAGAAACCTTGTTCCATGGCAAGAGGGAGTGGTGGGGAACGATCCCACCGGTCGGAAGCCGAGGAGAACGGCCGGAGACGGAGATCCGGCGAGGACCTCCGGCGCCATTCTTGAGCGAGAGAGAGAGAGACGGAGTGGGGAGAGAGACGAATGGGTACGGGGGAGTTAGAACTCCCCTTGCCCGTGTTTAACCCCCCACGCTCCCTCGACCGTACGGTAGTACCGCACGTCATCGCGGTAGTACCGTCCCGGGCGGAAGTACCGCACCGTGGCTGTAGTACCGCTCCCCCAGGCGGCAGTAAAAAATTACTGCCGCGCTGGGTGCGGAACTACCGTGCGCTCCTCACGCGGTAGTACCGCACGTCATTGCGGTAGTACCGCCCGGGCGGAAGTACCGCACCGAGGCCGTAGTACCGCTCCCCCAGGCGGCAGTAAAAAATTACTGCCGCGCTGGGTGCGGAAGTACCACGCGCTCCCCTCGCGGTAGTACCGTGGCAGGCCGCGGTAGTACCGTGAGCTCAAGAAAAAGCAGTTTCAACCAAACGAGAGAACACCGAAGCACGGAACCTTCAAGCGAAAGACCACACCAAAGAGCTAACACACTGGACACCACAACCACAAGCTCGACACGAAGGAAGAGAGGCAAGAGACAACAAAGACCAAAAACGAGACACAAACTCTCCAAGGAGAGGGCGGTGGCCGGAGCCACCTATGTTTGAGTCAATTGGTATGGCACCGCGAAGAATTATCCTTGGGCCCATGACCAAAACTCGTCTTTGAAGCACAAGTACCATAAAAAATGGCTAATGTGAAAGAGTTGATCACTTTATGCATAATGGGGGGAGGGAGAGTTCATTGATAGAACAACACTTCCCCTATGTCCATGCCTACACCTAGATTAGACAACAAGTTGAGTGAGGTGGGGTGTGCAAGGGTTCAAGCAACATTGCTCGAATCAATGATATTTAGCTCATGCCTTAACTCGCGAAATCTTGCTTCATCCAAAGGCTTCGTGAAAATATCTGCAAGGTTATCATGCGTGTTGACGTTGTTGAGCTCGATCTCCCCTCGCCTAATGTGATACCGGATGAAGTGATACCGAATCTCAATATGCTTCGTCTTGAAGTGTTGCACCGGGTTGAGAGAAATCTTGATGGCACTTTCATTGTCACACCAAAGAGGCACTTTGTCACAAATGACACCGTAATCCTTTAAAGTTTGCCTCATCCATAAGAGTTGTGCACAACAACTACCGGCCGCCACATACTCCGCTTCGGTGGACGAGAGAGACACACAACTTTGCTTCTTGGAGGACCAACTCACCAAAGAGCAACCAAGAAATTGGCACCCTCCGGAAGTGGACTTCCTATCCACTTTGTCTCCCGCCCAATCGGAGTCCGAATATCCTACAAGCTTGAAGTTTGCTCCCCTTGGGTACCATAAGCCAAAGTTTGGGGTATGAGCCAAATATCGAAAGATTCGCTTGACCGCCACAAAGTGGCTTTCCTTAGGTGCGGCTTGAAACCGTGCACAAATTCCCACACTCAACATGATATCCGGTCTAGATGCACAAAGGTAAAGCAAGGAGCCAATCATGGAGCGATATACCTTTTGATCCACCGCTTTACCATTGGGATCAATGTCAAGTTGGCACTTGGTGGGCATTGGAGTGGAAGCCGGCTTGACATCACTTAGCTTGAATCTCTTGAGCATGTCTTGAGTGTATTTGGCTTGGTTGATGAAGGTTCCTTCTCTTCTTTGCTTCACTTCGAACCCGAGAAAGAACTTCAACTCTCCCATGGAAGACATCTTGAACTTTGAGGTCATGAGAGCGGCAAATTCCTCATTGAAAGCTTTGTTAGGGGAACCAAAGATAATATCATCAACATATAGTTGGCACACAAACAACTCCCCTTTGACCTTCTTAGTAAAAAGAGTGGGGTCGATTAGCCCAACTTCAAATCCACGGTCTTGTAACAACTCGGTAAGGTGGTCATACCACGCACGTGGGGCTTGTTTAAGGCCATAGAGTGCCTTATCGAGTTGATACACATGATCGGGAAAGTAGGGATCCTCGAACCCGGGGGGTTGCTTGACATATACCAACTCATTAATGGGACCATTAAGAAAAGCACTCTTCACATCCATTTGTTGCAACTTAAAGTTGTGATGAGAAGCATAAGCAATCAACAAACGAATGGATTCAAGGCGAGCAACGGGAGCAAAGGTTTCACCGTAGTCGATACCCTCGACTTGGGAGTAGCCTTGTGCCACCAATCTTGCCTTGTTGCGGACGATGGTCCCATGAGCATCTTGCTTGTTCTTGAATATCCACTTGGTTCCAATGACATTGTGGTTCCCGGTTGGCCTTGGCACCAATCTCCACACCTTGTTGTACTCGAAGTTGTTGAGTTCTTCATGCATAGCATTAAGCCAATCCGGATCTTCGAGTGCTTCATATACCTTTTGGGGTTCAACACAAGAGACAAACGCATGATGTTCACAATAGTTTGCTAATTGTCCACGAGTGTTTACCCCCTTTTGAATGCTTCCAAGCACATTTTTCATGAGATGACCCTTGGTGGAGAGCTTGGATGCAATCTTGGCGGCACGACGCTCCAATTCCTGCTCGGTGGTGAGTTGAGGAGCGGTCACTTGATCATCTTGAGCACCGTCTTGAGCTTGTTCTTGATCTTGAACTTGCTCGGAGGAGAGAACTTGACCTTGGGCATCACTTGGTGTGTCAACACCGTCTTGAGCACGATCTTGCCCTTGTTCTTGTTCATGAGGTTGAGGGCCTTCACTTTGTTCTTTGGAAGCGTGTGGGCCTTGGGTTGGTGATGGCTCCACTTGAGTGGAGCATTGTCCTTCTCCTTCGGCCACAAGGGGTTCCTCAATGGGTAGGATAAAACTAACACCCATTCTTCTTATGGCTTGAGGAGGAATTTCATCACCTACATCACAAGTGCCACTTTGCTCCACTTGGGAGCCGTTATTCTCATCAAACTCCACGTTACACGTCTCCTCAATAAGTCCCGTGGATTTATTGAGGACGCCGTAAGCATGAGAGTTTGTAGCATAACCAACAAATATGCCCTCATAAGCTCGAGCCTCAAATTTACACAAATGAACACCTTTCTTGAGAATGAAACACTTACACCCGAACACCCGAAAGTACTTGAGGTTGGGCTTGTCACCGGTAAGTATCTCATATGGAGTCTTGTTCATGACATGCGGTGTTGATGGCTTCGTCCCAAAAGTTGTATGGAGACTTGAACTCCGCCATCATGGTCCTTGCCGCATCCATCAACGTCCGGTTCTTCCTCTCCGCTACACCATTTTGTTGAGGGGTGTATGGTGCAGAATATTGATGCTTGATCCCCTCATCACTAAGAAACTCATCCAAAGTGTAGTTCTTGAACTCGGTGCCGTTGTCGCTTCTTATAGTCAAGATCTTTGCATTGTATTGATGTTGGGCTTCATTTGCAAAGTCAATGACGGTTTGTTGGGTCTCGCTCTTCCTCTTGAAGAAATATACCCATGTGTATCTTGAGTAGTCATCCAGAAACACCAAGAAATACTTTCTACCCCCAAGACTATCAAAGGATGGAGGCCCAAAGAGATCCAAGTGAAGGAGCTCCAAAGGCCTCTTCGAGTAAATGATAGTCGTGGGAGGGTGAGCCTTCTCATGTAGCTTTCCTTCGATACAAGCACTGCAAGCACGATCTTTAGCAAAACTAACATTTGTTAGTCCACGAACATGGTCCCCCTTGAGAATACTTTGCAAAGATCTCATATTGACATGGGCTAAACGGCGATGCCAAAGCCATCCCACGTCAACTTTAGCCATTAGGCATGTCGCGGTCTTAGTGGGTCGCTCCGAAAAGTTAATCACATATAGACCGTTCTCGACATGCCCAACAAAGGCTACTTTAAGAGTCTTGCTCCACAAGAGGGCCACGGTATCAATATCAAAGAAAGTGGCAAAGCCCATGATTGCAAGTTGACGAACGGAAAGTAAATTGTATGCAAGGGACTCAACAAGCATGACCTTCTCGATCGTGAGATCATGAGAAATGACAACCTTGCCAAGTCCCAATACCTTAGAAGACGAGGCATCACCCCACTCGACATTGGTGGGCATAGATGGAATCTTGTGCACGTCCACCACCAAGTCCTTGCTTCCGGTCATATGATTTGTAGCTCCACTATCGAGCAACCATGATCCCCCACCGGAAGCAAACACCTACAAGAGATCAATGCTTGGTTTTAGGTACCCATTTTGTAATGGGTCCTTTGATGTTAGTGACAAGGGTCTTAGGGACCCAAATAGACCATTCAATGTACTCATAAGGAGAACCAACAAATTTGGCATAAACATGTCCATCACTAGCACGGCACAACACATAAGAAGGGTTAAAGTCGCCGGCTTTGTTGGGAAGGGAAGTGTTGCCCATCTTGGCATCACCACCCTTCACGGTGTTCTTCTTCTTCTCCTTAGTAGCACCCTCTCCTTCCTTCACAAAGGTTTGCTTGAGAGGGGGAGGTGGTTTGGTCTTGTCATTCTTCTTCTTAATCTTGGACTTGGGTGCGTACCCAATCCCTTCCTTGGCCACAACTTCCTTTTGATTGCTCAAAAGGTCGTTGAGGTTCTTCTCGCCTTGTATGCAAGACACAAGACCCTTCTCAAGCTGCTCCTTTAACTTAGCATTCTCCTCAACAAGATGCACATGCTCACAACATGGGTTAGTAGCATTTGCATTATCAATTAACACCATATGAGGAAATGTGGCTTTCTCCTTGGTTAGCTTTACTTGAAGTTGATCATGAGACTCCTTGAGGCTAGCATGAGCACCCTTCAAGACTTTGTGAGCCTTGTCGAGAATGTCAAACTCCTCTTTGAGTCTAGCAAGATCAACCCCAAGCTTGGCCTTCTCGGAGTTTAGCACACGAGAAACAACAAGAGCATGATCAAGATCTTTCTTTAACTTAGCATGATCATCGTTGTGTGACTCCTCAAGAGCCAAACGAAGACCACGCTCTTCCTCAAGAGCATTGGAAAGATCCGAAATCTCATCGGCATAGTCACGACTATGCCCCTCCATCTTAGAGATGGTATCTTCGTGAGCCTCGATCATGTCATTGGCTTCACCAAGTTGTTCCAAGAGAGCAACGAAGTGCTTCTTGGATTTACCCTTGAGTTTACCCATAAAGGTCTCAAACTCATTCTCCTCCACATTAGTTCCCTCATGTTCATCAATGCCATCCGTCAAAGAAGGATGATTAATGATGGTAGTTTTGATGTTGGGGGTTACCTTGTTGGTGGCTTTAGCCATGAGGCACTTGGCGGTGATGCTCTCATTGGGTGAGTCGAAGAGAGACACCCGTGGAGTCGTCGCAATGGCAACGGAGGCCATGGCAACCGACTCACCATCTTCATCATCGTCATCATCCTCATTGTACTCTTCTTGTACCACCAATGCCTTGGGAGGAGTCTTCTTGGTGAAGTTGCTCTTGTTGGGGAAAGACTTGGCCTTGTCCTTTCGGATGAGCTTGCCACCATTGTCTTCCCTCTTCTCATAAGGGCACTCCGCAACAAAGTGGCTCACATTGCCACAATTAAAGCAAGTCCTCACTCGTTGCTTGCCCTTTGCGCCACTTGAATTGTTCTTGTTGAAGTTGGGCCTTGAGTTCTTCTTGCTCCAAAATTGCCTTGAAGCAAGAGCCATGTGTTCATGATAGGCATACTTCGTATCTTCGAGGTTGCTCTCCTCTTCTTCCTCTTCATCCTCTTCCTCCATACTAACCTTGGCCTTTAGTGCAAGGTTGGGCTTCTTTACTCTTTGAGAGCGAAGTACCGCATTGTCGGCGGTCTTGTCCAAGATGCTCATAGCAACAAACTCATCCAACACTTCACTTGAGGACAAGGTGTGGAAGTCCGGCCTTTGACGAATGACGGAGGACATAGCTTTGTGGTAGGGCATCATTGCCTTGAGGAATTTGCGCTTGATCCAATTGTCATCCGTGTCCTTACTTCCATGATCTCAGAGAGAGACCGCGAGTTTGGTTACCCTCCGATAAAGCTCACGAGGTTCTTCATCTTCTTTCATTGCAAACTCATCGGCTTCATCTTGCACCACTTCATAGTTGGAGCGTTGAATGCTTGCGCTTCCCCGATAGAGGGAAACCACTTGGTGCCAAGCATCTTTGGCCATGGAGTAGGGCCGGAGATGAGGAAGATCTTCGGGTGGGATTGCTTCTTGGATGATGAAGAGAGCATTCTTATTGAATTGATTATCCACGGCTTCTCTAGGAGTGAAGTTGCTTCGGTCATGCGGATAGAAACCTTCTTCAATGATTCTCCAAAGGTTAGTGTTCACATGGTTTAAATGACGCTTAAAATGATAGACCCAAGAATCAAATTCCACATTCTTCTCAATCTTAGGGGCCGGGCCGGCATGATTCAAATGAGTGGAAGGAAGCGGTCCACCATAGACAGGTGGAGGTTCCACATGGGCAAAGATGCCGGTGCCATTTTTAGCACTAGAAGAAGGAGCTTTCTCGCTAGAAGCTTCCCCCTTGTCGGAGGTAGCATCCGTCACCTTGTTATCGGGATCACCCACTTTCAACGGTGCGGTGGAAAGTTTAAGCCCTTCTATGAATTTATTAAACATGCTTTCGACCTCGGTCGTCATGGAGGTTTTCAATGTGTCCAACGCCACATTGAATTCCTCACGAGAGACCGCGGTTCCCCCATCTCCCGTAGACGAGACCAGATTCGCACCGGAGTGCTCCTCCACACCGTCTACGATGTCAACCATACTCTTCGGACGGTAAAGTTGAATCAAGAGACGAGGCTCTACCAATTGAAAGGATCGATATAGTTGACTAGAGGGGGGGTGAATAGGCAACTAACAATTTTTAGCTTTTCTTTACCAATTTAAACTTTGCATCAAATTAGGTTGTCTAGATATGCAACTAGGTGAGTAACCTATATGATGCAGCAACAACAACAAGCACACATGCAAGCAAGAGATATAACACAAATAAGCTTGCACAAGTAAAGGCACGAGATAACCAAGAGTGGAGCCGGTGAAGACGAGGATGTGTTACCGAAGTTCCTTCCCTTTGAGGGGAAGTACGTCTCCGTCGGAGCAGTGTGGAGGCACAATGCTCCCCAAGAAGCCACTAGGGCCACCGTATTCTCCTCACGCCCTCACACAATGCGAGATGCCGTGATTCCACTATTGGTGCCCTTGGAGGCGGCGACCGAACCTTTACAAACAAGGTTGGGGCAATCTCCACAACTTAATTGGAGGCTCCCAACAACACCACGAAGCTTCACCACAATGGACTAAGGCTCCGCGGTGACCTCAACCGTCTAGGGTGCTCAAACACCCAAGAGTAACAAGATCCACAAGGGATTAGTGGGGGGATTCAAATTTCTCTTGGTGAAAGTGTAGATCGGGTCCTTCTCAACCAATCCCTAGAGAATCAACAAGTTTGATTGGCTAGGGAGAGAGATCGGGCGAAAATGGAGCTTGGAGCAACAATGGAGCTTGGAGGTGGAAGAGGTAGTCAACTAGAGGAACAAGACGCCCCTTATATAGTGGAAGACCAAATCCAACCGTTATCCACCAACTCAGCCTGCGCAACGTGGTACTACCGTACCTGAGGCGTGGTACTACCGCAGGGCCCCGCGGTACTACCGCCCACGCAGCAGAGACCAGAACAACCCAAAATGCACTAAAGAAGAGGGCGGTAGTACTGCTGGCGCGGTACTACCGCGCCCCCTTGCGGTACTACCGCAAGGCAGGGGCTGTCCAGAGATGGGAAGGCACGGATATAAGAAATTACATCCGTGGCTACTTCCGCAGAGTTGGAGTCGATGCAAAAACCTGACGCGGTAGTACCGTAAGCCAGCAGCGGTACTACCGCGCGGGGCGCGGATGTAAGAACTTACATCCGCCCCTTACTGCCGCATACTTGCGAAACTAAGCCAGATACCACGGTACTACCGTGCCCCGTGCGCGGTACTACCGTGATGGGTGCCACCCACAAGGGAGAGGGTGACAACATCTGGACTACGACCACAGTACTACCGCTTTCCTAGAAGCGGTACTACCGTGGGCGCTTGCGGTACTACCGCACCAGTGAACGGTACTACCGCTCTAAGGAGCAGTGCTACCGCACGCCCTAGTTCAACAAGCACGAGCAATATTTGCATAGACAAGGAAAACATAGGATGCTCCAAAGGCTATAAGAAAGGAGGTGCAAAGGAAGATGTGTACGTGATGAATCCACCCAACCTTTCCAACGCGGACCCCCTCTTAATAGTACGACTTCCCTATGACTCAATACCACCGAAAAGAAACGTAGAGAAACGTCGTCTTCCATAGCCTTCGAGGGGAACCAAATCATCTTGTGCCTAGTCAATATATATCTGAAATATTCGATGCAAATGATTAGTCTGCAAAATTATTGTCATCAATCACCAAAACCAACTAAGGGATAAAAATGCCCTTACAAAGAGCTCAAGTGGGATTTGCGTGCTAAAGTGCTTATGGTTGTCCAAGGGGATGACAATACACAATTCTTCCATATGGTTGCAAATGGTAAACATAGGAAGAAGAAAATCATACAGCTTGAACAGGACGTGGGGACAATTGTGGGGCATGAGAATCTGAAAGCTTATATCTCTAATTACTAGAAACAACTTTTTGGGCCTCCGGATACAAGCACGGTGGAGCTAGATGAATATGGTATTGGAGATATACCTCAGATACAGGCAGAGGAGAATTATATTCTCTCTGCACCGTTTACTGAGAAAGAGGTTCTGGATGCAATATCACAAATGAAACCGAATAAAGCACCGGGACTAGATGGGTTTCCAGCTGAATTTTATAAGAAATGTTGGCATATTATTAAGGATGATCTTATGCCCATGTTTCATGATTTCTTTAACGGTCATCTAGAGCTGTTTCATCTTAACTTAGGTACAATTACGCTGTTGCCAAAGAAAGAAGAGGCAGTTCGGATCGAACAATTCAGGCCCATATGTCTTTTTAACGTGAGTTTCAAAATTTTCACAAAGGTTGGAAACAATAGATTAATGCATATTGCTCATTCGGTGGTACAACCGAGTCAGACAGCGTTCATGCCAGGGCGACACATACTTGAAGGGGTGGTCGTGTTGCATGAAACGCTTCATGAGATTCACTCGAAGAAACTAGATGGGGTTATCTTTAAAGTGGATTTTGAGAAGGCATATGATAAAGTTAAATGGCCTTTCCTTCAGCAGGCAATGCGCATGAAAGGATTTAGTGAGGCATGGTGGAACCAAGTGGGCACCCAAGTCCAGAAGGGTAGTGTCAGAATCAAGGTTAACGATGATATCAGTCATTATTTTCAGACTCACAAGGGGTTGAGACAAGGGGACTCCATGTCTCCTCTCTTGTTTAATATAGTGGCCGATATGTTGGCCATTCTTATTGGCAGGGCCAAGAAGCATGGTAATGTGGAGGGGTTAGTTCCTCATCTAGTTGATGGAGGAGTATCCATTTTATAGTATGCTGGCGACACTATCTTATTCATGGAACATGATATGGCTAAGGCACATAATATGAAACTTATTTTATGTCTCTTCGAACAATTGTCTGGCTTAAAGATAAACTTTCACAAGAGCGAGTTGTTTTGTTTTGAGAAGGCCAAAGGCGAGCAAAACACTTATAGACAATTGTTCGGATGTGAATTAGGTGCCTTACCATTTAGTTATTTGGGAATACTGATTCATCATCGTAAGTTATCCAATAAATAATGGAAGTGTATCGAAGATCGAATTGAAAAAAACTTAGCTGCTGGAAGGGCAAGCTTATGTCATATGGAGGTCGGCTAGTGCTGATTAACTTGGTACTGACTAGTATGCCGATGTTCCTACTTTCGTTCTTCAAAATTCCAAAAGGGGTTCGGAAGCGACTTGATTTCTTTAGATCTCGGTTCTTCTGGCAGTCTGATGAGGCCAAGAGGAAATACCGTCTCGCGCGATGGGATATCCTTTGCCGACCAAAAGACCAAGGGGGTCTCGGTATTGAGAACTTAGAAATCAAGAATAAATGCCTTATGAGCAAATGGCCCTGCAGGTTAGAGACAGAGCCGGAGGGTATGTGGGCACAAATTCTGCGCAATAAATATTTACAGTCGAAAACGCTCGCCCAGGTTACCATGAGACCAACTGACTCGCCATTCTGGAAGGGACTTATGAGAACGAAGGACTTGTTCTTTCGTAGGGTCAAATTCTTGGTTGGCAATGGGATATCAACAAGATTTTGGGAGGATACGTGGTTAGGAGAGACGCCCCTGGCCGTTCAATATCCCACCTTTATAACATTGTGCAACGTAAGGAGGATTATGTAGGCACAGTTTTCCAAACAACTCCCTTGAATATTCAGTTCATACGTGCGTTAGTTGGTGAGAGATGGAATGCCTGGATGCATTTGGTTCGGAGATTCATTGATGTTCAACTCTCCGACCATCCGGATTCGACAAAATGGAAATTGGCTAAAAATGGGATTTTTACGGTGAAATCATTCTATATGGATTTGATCAATTCTGGCCCAATCTCAAGATCGTTGCATATTTGAAGGGTTAAGGTTCCTTTGCGTATTAAAATCTTTATGTGGTTCGTCCACAAGCAAGTGATACTCACTAAGGACAACTCAATCAAGAGGCGATGGGTAGGTAGTTCGCGGTGTTGTTTTTGTGATCATGATGAAACAATACAATATTTATTCCTTGAATGTCCACTCGCCAAATTACTTTGGAGAATGATTCATATAGCCTTCAACATTAATCCTCCAGTTGACATTGCGTCGTTGTTTGGGACGTGGTTATAAAGCTGGGGTTGAACAGACTACTGTGGCTTGTATTCGGGTTGGAATATGTGCGCTTTTGTGGGCTATATGGAACTATAGGAATGATATGATTTTTAACAGACAACACACTTTAACTTTCTTGCAGGTCATCTTGAGAGCTACCACTTGGATCCATACGTGGTCATTACTCACTCCTATGGACTCCAGGGAGCCTTTGGTTACTGGATGCAACCAGTGGGAGATGGTAGCACATGCTATATTCAACCGATTCGGATGGTGGTCGCATAACATGATAGGAGTCTAGGGAGCTTATCCTTCATATTACCGTATCGGTTGTGATAGTCGGCATGTACTTTTCTTTTTGCTTTTGATTCGCTCTGCTTGCGAGCTGTAATACTCTTTTGACTTTTTTGACTTTTTGATACTTTGTGGATTTTTTAATAAGATGGCTACATGCATCATTATGATGCAGAGGCCGGGGGCACGCCTCCATTTCCAAAAAAAAGGACTGTTGCAGACCTATCAATCTGCTATTGTGGCTTTCTGGTCTCCAGACCATTAACCAGTCGCACAAGATGAACATGGTTTTATGCCAAAAGGAAAATGTGAACATGGTTAGTTAGCTGTAACGAGGGACTTGCAATAAGTGTTGTACAATATGTGTGAATCTGCAAAGATATCATGAGGATTTGATGCTGTAGATGATGAACATTTCACAATATCAAAATCTTTTACTAAAGCTCGTACTATATAGCACCTCTCATGCAGTACTGCCATTCATGCAATGTAGAATCCGACGCTAGTTTATAAGAGAACATATCTAGTGCACCGGTTCAATTGATGCACCGGATGCACCAGTAATATCTTAGCCCTTGGATATGAATCCGAAGGATTGGAGCAGTCTGAAAGATAGAATGATGAAATATTTGCAAAAAAGAGCTCATACTGTGCTGAAATCAACCCGCACTCTATCCTCGTGGGGCTCTCTCCGATCATTGAAACAGTGTCATTTGTTTCTTTTCTCAAACATAAACACGGTCATACATGTTGATCCTCATGCCCGAATTCAGCTTTTCTTTGACCAAAATTTTTATTTTAGCAAGATGTTGGCAACAAGGTCAACATTGAATATATTTTCTTGACTTTCAAACTTAACAACAAAATTTGTAAAAGTTTACTTTTACTGAAACTGAATTGTATTATATAATTTTGTAACCCTCGCTCTCCCCCACACGTTGGTCCCACATATGCTTTTGCCCCAAATAGAGTATTCAAGTTTCAAAATGTAAAAATAAAATCAAATCTCAAAAACATATTCAACATTGATCTTGTATCAACGATCTCATCAAGACAAAGATGATGGTCAAAATGGAACTGAAACCAGACATTCAGTTCAAATTATATGACCATTTTTGTGTTTGGGCCAAAAAATTAAATCCACAGATTTATTGATGGGAGAGTGTTGTGGAGTGTGGGTCAAATGCAATAAACTATAAGGGTGCTTCTGTAAAAATGATGTAGTACAACTTATGACGTAATCTGGCCCATTGTCCCTTCATCTAATGGTTCAAAATGCACAGTTGCATCCGGTGCATCAATTGGGCTGGTGCACCAGATACGTTCTCTAGTTTATAAGTATAATCACTATCAGACAAGTTCAGAGATAAGTCGAATACCGCTCATGCAGTATTGTTTAAAGAGGCAAGTCATAAGCTACTATTTGGATGAAGGATATCAGAGCGTTTGGTCGGTCGGGGCATGCGGCTCCTGAGCTGGACCTGGTTGACTTTAGCTCATGAGTCAAACTCGTTCAACCAATAACCACAGCTTTGTATGTAACCAACTTTTCTGTACTCTTTGTTGCAACCACAATTCCGAAAACCCTCTTGCATAGAATGGCTGTGATGCTTGATAGATGCCTCGACCTGAAATAAGCTTGCAGGATGCTTTGCTTAATTCATTGGTCGCCCTAGTTTAGTGTAAATTTGCTTGGTCCCAAATATGATGTTCTTTTTATTAGTCCAATGGGCGGCGAAATCCGTGTTTAACACGCCATTGGAGGCATTGTAAGAAAATTTATCGTGCAACCACTTGCTGAACTTCCTCCAGGATTCATGCCCAAGTTCAGGCCATTCGTATAATCTACAGCTTGGTGGACAGCTCCTGTCGTAATCCTTGTGCTAGTTGTTCTTCGACCAGTAACTCTGAAGTTGGCACTTGCACAGATAGCCATTGTACCGTGCAACGCCATTGGAGCATGTGCTGGCTGGAGGGGATAAGAGAAGGAGTGGTGTTACATCTACCTCAAGGCCGACGGCGGATCCCGGCGGCATGGCACCGCGGAGGTTCGACGATGGGCACGTATTGGAGATGGACTTGCGCAGGAGGAGGAAGTTGTCTGGCGTCATGGTGGCGTTGATGGCAGAGAGGCCTGGCAAAGTCGGTGCATCAGTTCTGCTCTGAGGATGGACCGAGGCGAGATGGAGGTGACGGCCCTTGCAGCGTGTGGTGCTCACTGGGAGTGTGTCAGACCGGTGTGGGACCCAATCCAGGTAGTGCTTGGATGGGACACCCAGCTTTAGATGTTAGGTTTTGATGCGATGTTTGTTTGGTATTAGGCCCGGACATTCGGCACGCCTTCATCGAGGGGATAGGAGTAGCAACAACGTTGCCAAGATGGTGGCTTCAGGATTATTGATGTATCTATTTGTATGGTCTTTATGAATAATTAATAATATGGCTGCATGCATCGTTCAGATGCAGAGACCGGGGTACATCGTCCTTTCTAAAAAAAAGTAACTCTGAAGTTGGCGGCAGTTGCCATAAACCACAGATCTGAAACCTGACACTCTTTCCTCGCAGCATTGGTTTCGGACACTTGGTGCAACTACGCATCAGGTTTCTCATTTGATCTGTGTCCACATAAACTGCTCGGACATGTCAATTTTGGATTCTGGTCTTCAGACCATACCCAGCAGCAGAGGATGAACATGGGTAGTTAGTCGTAGAGAGATTTGCAAGAAGTGTTGCATCATCCTAGTGAATGACCAGTTTGCAAGATACCGTGAGGATTTGATGTTGTAGATGTTGAACAAGGTTGTGCATTGGTAATATTTCACAGCATAAAATTCGTTGACCAAAGATCATATGTACCAACTCACCTGCATTTCTCTCCAGAAAAGATTAGTTCAGTCTTCTGTACAATAAAGAAATGTTCAATGATGATGAAAAAGTCAAATAGCCCAGCACTGTTGTTTGGTCAGGTAAATCAAATGGCATTGTTCATTTATTTGGACGATAAACGACAATCAAACAGTAACAGTTTGATTTTTGCTCACGGGTCAAAATGATTCAACCAGTAATCTTAGTTCAAACCATGGCTTGGAACAACTTGACTAGTGCTAATCATGGTGCTACTTGCCGTACTTCGACCAGTAGCTCTCAAGCCTGGGCAGTTTGAAATCGGCAAACCGCGGCACACAACTACCGCATCGGCGGGCTGGTGGTGCTGCCTTCGGAAACCGAATGGAAATTTAGTTTACAAAACTGCCCAAACCATTAACCAGCAGTAGCACAAAATTGGCCAGATATGAAATGAGGTATATGCATGAACTCTGCAGACCTGTTAGTGTACTACTGCGGCTATCTGCGACGCCAGGGGTCCCTCAACCCTGGCACCGCAGGCCTCCCCCTCCCCCTCCTTCTGCCACCGCTGCCGCCGGCGTGGGCCGCGGTGGCGGCGGGCCCGGTGCCGAAGGCACCTGGGCGGGTGGATGTGGCGCGATCCCATCTGAGGCGGCAGGGGCGCCCCCTCTTGTGAGATCCGAAGGCGGTGGCTGGGGCGGCGATCCCATGCCGTGCGGCGGTGGCCGGAGCGGCGGCCCTGTGGACGGCGGCGGTGGCAGCGCCGCATCTGGCGGGGTGGCTGACCTGTGCGGAGATGGTGACGGCGGCGACTGCGGATCCAATGCTCCGATCGGATCCGCCGCGGGGTGGCCTTCCGCCGACCGGCGGCGCGTGGAGGGACCGGTGAGGAGATGACGGATCTCCGCCGGATTACCGACGACGGCGTTCGTCTTTGTGGCGAGGCTCCGTTCGGTTCCAGCAACCCGCAAGATCGGGACGACGTGGCTTCCGGTGAAAATCGGGCCTGACTGTGGTCATGGCGGACGATGGCGGCGTCTCGGACGTCGTTCCCTTCTCGAGGCATCGTCGTTGCAGGTCACATCAACCTGATCGGGAGGTTCCGGGGGAAACCCTAGATCTGGGTCTACCGGATCGGACGATGGCGACGTTTTTGATGTCGTTTTCCTTCCTGGTGGCATCCTTTTGGAGCAAGTGCTGGCTGGAGGGGACAAGAGGAGGAGCGGCGTGGTATCAGCGGCATGGAGCAGCGGGGTCTCGCCGGTGGGCGTGTGATGATGGACGAGCGCAGAATGGTGGCGTTGTCTGGCGTCGTGGTGGCGTCGACAACAGCTAGACCGGGCAAGGTTGATGCAGCAGTACAACACTAAAGATGGATTGTTGGCAGGTGACTGCGGCGGCCTCATACCCGACAGCCGTCCTGATTGAGGAGTGCGCCGGACTGGTGGGCGCCTCATACCCGGCAGGCGTCCTGATTGGGACCTCAAGTCTTAGATGTTAGGTTTGGCTGCGAGGTCTGTTTGGCATTAGGCCCAGATTTTTAGCGCCCCTTCATTAACTGGATAGGAGTAGTGACAGATGTTGTCTAGACGATGGCTTTAGTCTTACTGTTGTATGACTTTATAAGGTCTTGTGTGAATAATTAATAAAGTGACCGCATGCATCGCTCAGATGCAGAGTCCGGGGGCCATCCTTCTTTTCTATAAAAAAATCTGGTCTCCAAACCATTAATCAGTAGCACAAAATGAACACGGAAATTTCTCAAAAAGAAAATGTGAACATGGTTAGTTAGCTGTAACGATGCCCGAGAGACCTGCAATAAATGCTATAGAATCCGAATGAAATGACTTGTCTACAAGATATGACGAGGATTTGATGCCGTAGACGATGAACATGATGTGCAGAGATAACATTTCACAGTATTAAAATCTTTGACTAAAGCTCACATTTAGCACCTCTCATGAAGTACTGCAGATCATGCAATGTAGAGTCAAATGGTTTTTGAGTTTTTTTACGGTACCCTGGTACTCCAAAATAGAATAGGGAGTACCAATTAAATCCAACCATCGATTCTAAGGGGTATTATGGACCTTTTGTGTTGCTATAAAATTTTCCCAAAATAAATCTTTTTATTAATAAATCTTCCAGTCTATTTCGTTGACGATGAAAAAAAAATCCTTTGATACAATCACGCGGCTCTCCCCTTGGAACGCCGTCAAGTGATCTTCCCCGTATCCGTCTCAACTGCTGACCTGCCCTTCCTTCAGCGCACCAATCATCCTCTTCGCAGGTCTAACTATCTTCCTGATGCTCGGCCGCCACAGCGCCGATGGTTTCTCCACTTCGCTCGTAGCGCTGCTGATGTATGAGGCAATTCCACCTCTGTAACATCGATCTTGTGCATTTGATATCTCATCGTCCGTCTCGACCCCTTTCTCCATGTGTGCATATTTTCGACTGCTGAGATTGGTCCTTAATTTGAACAAAAATCCGATATAGATACTTGAGTGTTAGTAAGAACTTCGTAGATTGAAAACGACGAACTTGAAAAAAAGAACAGAACGCCGACAGATGCATGTAGTTCTTGTGCATTGAATCCATACGAGCAGCCGTTCAAGCACGTAGAAACAATATCCAGTCAAATCTTCTATTCCTATTCGCAAACAATAAAGGCGGATGCTAGGCGTAAGCCGGATGATAACTACAACTTATCAGCCGCCTTGCTAATCATCCGATCATGCACATCATAACCGTTCGCTTGGTGTCTCACAGATTGCACTTCCAGTCAGCATTTTCCCTCTCGCGCAACACAAGAGTCAGGCACCATCATGCATCGCCCATGGTAGTGCTCCAAGCACATCTCCCAGCTAGGCAGTAGCGGCCGGGACACCACCGGAGCTGCGATGCAACGGCTGTTGGAGTTGTGATACAGCGAGCGTCGACGCCGCCGGAGCTGCGATGCAGCGGCCATCGACGCCGCCAGAGCTGTGATGCAGCGGGCACCGGAGCTGCGATGCAGCAGCCGTCGACGCCGTCGGAACTGCAATGTAGCGGCCATGACGCCGCCGGAGCTGCGATGCAGCGGCCGTCGGAGCTGCACTGCCGAGCTGCGATGCAGCGGCCGTCAACACCGTTTGACCTGCAGTGCAGAGGCCACGACGCTGCCGGAGCTACGATGCGGCGGCCGTCGGAGCTGCGATGCAGCTGTCGTCGACGCCGCCGGACCTGCAGTGCAGCGGCCACGAGGCCGCCGGAGCTGCGATGCAGCGACCGCCGGAGTTGCGATGCAGAGGGCGTCAATGCTGGGTTTGCGGCAGCTTGATTCGGCACGCTCGTCGGCACCTCGGGGCTGTTGGAACTTGGAACACAAGGACGTCACTAGTGGTCGTTGTCTGCCCCATGGAGCAGCTCATGCGGGGTAGCAGCAGCCTAGCCACTACCTAGCAATAATCACTTAAGACTGCCATCATATCCTTATTCAGACTTTTCTCAGCAATTGTACGTGTATGCGTCTTGTTGAAAACTGTTTTGAGAATAATCCATCAGTAGAGTCTTCATCATCCATCGTTGAGGCTCTGCGAGGAGAAAACACAAACCACAACAAAAATAAAAACGTTGTAGTAACTATGCAACAAGAGTAGTAGACCAACTAGATAGAAAACACACTATCTCTACATTGCCACTACTTGCTGAAACACAAATTGCTAGATAAAAAACCATCACCTCTACATCTGCATGTTACCAACAAAACAAATAAAACACATCACCCCTGGATATAAACCCCCACCTCTACATTTGCATATTACCGATAAAACAAAAGAACACATCATCCCTGGATATAATAACCTACTGCATGTATGTCATCGATTAGCCACTGCCCACTGATAACAAAAAATAAGAAAAAACACACTGTCTAGCAGCAAACATGCAAAGAGGTAAACCTGCTGATGAAACAAAGTTACTAATGAATCGTTATCACATTATGTAGCACACCATGCATGTAGTTGCAAGCCTCATTTTTTAACAAAGGGGGTCCTAGAAAAATGAACAAAAAAACCACTAGAGTCTGTGTTGCACTGAAACACCACCACTCTCACTTGCGTAGAATCAAGTCCATGACTAGAAAACAGAAAACAAAAAGCACAATCCCAGTCTGGACAACAAAACATTCCTGCTGTTGTGTGCAAACTGCAAATCGCTGCTCTGAAATGAACACAAAACAACTAGAGTCTATGCTACATATGAAGCACCACTCCCAGTTGCGTACAATCAAGCCCACTACTAGAAAAAAGAGAACAAAAAGGTACATCCCAGTGTGGACAACAAACATTCCTGCTGCTGCTTACAATTAGTGCTCTGAAAATTAAATAAAGAACACTAGATTCTGTGCTATAAATGAAGCAGCACTCCCAGTCTGAACTCTGAAGAACATTCCTGTTGTTGTGAAACAGCAGATCAGATCACCTCTCACAATGGATTTGCTGCGTTGGCAGTGGATTCGCTAATGTAAAACAAAGCAAATTCGTCACACACACACACACGATCTATCCAGCAACCACCCCCTGACCTTATCGTCCCTGACCTAAAGGCTCCCAACGAGCCCCTCCGCCCCACAACATCTCGCTGTCAAGTCCCCTCCGCCCCTAGAGCGTCGGTCCTCGATCTCCCACATGCGTAACGCTGTGAATTTGGAGGGGCTCGTTGGGAGCCTTTATCCTGTACTGAGACCTATCATTTCGGTTCGATTTGGGGGCGGGTGTGGAATACCTGTGTGGCGGAGCGTCGTCGTCGATGCTCTCAGTTGTCGCCGTGCGCGCCTCCACTTCCCGTCGCCGTCGCTTCGCCGCTCCGGATGCCGTCGTGTCGCCTCTCGCGTCAGCTGCTGCCTGGGTAGCGCCCGGATCTGAGTCCTCTGCTTCGCTATCCGCGAGACACCACACGATTGGAACAAGCCCGTGTTGCCAGCGAGAGTATCCAGGCGGGCACGTGAGAGAATCCAGCGCCGCACGATCAAACCCGATCGGACGGCTCGCGGGGAGGTTTGCGGCAGCCAGAAATCAATCGGTCTAAATAAAGAGTTCTCAAAAAATAAACGGTGTATTCCTAAAAGAAATCAGATCCTTCAAGGTAACTGTTTTTTTTTGAGGATCTTCAAGGTAACTGTTCGATCTGAATATTAGGCGCACGTTATTTGTCATCTTCTGTTACGTTTTCTGTTTTTACGTATCTGCTGTCACGTTTTTACCCTTGAACTGGAGGTACTCCTTAACACTTGGTACTAGTACTCCCTAACACTCTGCGCTGGAGTACCAATAAGCAACATCCGTCGGATTAAAGAAAACGGACGGTCTGTGTTGATTTAAGGGTACTGTAAAAGAGCTCGCATAGCTTTGTAATTGGCTCCTCTGTACGTACTATTTGTTGGAAACTTTTCTATGTTTTCCCTTGCACTAGCTACTCTGTAACCGGCTCCTCTATGATTTTCTTAGCCTAACTGTAAGCAGGTGCGGTAATATACAGCTATAACTTATGTAGAGTTTAAATATTTCAAAGGATGTTTGCATTTTCAGAGAAGACGAGCACTACAGTCTACCAGATCATTCCACGGGGAAACTGTTCAAAAACTTGTAATCCCTGTTATGTTGCATCACAGAGTTAAGAAACTCCTCTTGCACATAACAGAATGCTTTGGTTAATTCATTGGTTGCCTTAGTTTATAAAAAAAAATAGGTTTATTAGTCCGAAGGTCGGCGAAACCCATGTTTAACCCGTCACTGGAGGCCGCACAATAATCTCTTACCCTGCAACCACTTGCTGAACTTCCTCCAGGATTCATGTCCAAGTTCAGGCCATTATTGTTGTACTTGTGCTAGTTGCTTGGCGGACAGCTCCAGTGGTAATCTTTGTGCTAGTACCTCTGAAGTTTGGGCACTTGGCAAACCACTGATCTGAAACTGTGAAACTCTACTTCCCAGCATTGGCTTTTCTTTATGGATACCCAGCATTGGCGTAAGACACCAGCTGCAAGTAAGAAATCATGTACTCTATCACCTTCTATTTTTGTCCACATTTTTCCCCCCACTTTGCATTGATTGCTCAACGGTGATTTGTGTCCGCATGAACTGCACACTTCTGTTAATTTAGCTTTCTGGTCTTGAGACCATAACCAGGAGCAGAAGATGGGCAGGGTTTGATAGTTGTAGAGAGATTCACAAGAAATATTGTATGATCATGGTGAAATGACCTGTTTGTGAGATATGGTAAGGATTTGATGCTGTACATGATGAACATGGCTCTGTGCACTTCAGTCCATGCAATGACAAGTCAACTACTCCCTCCGTCCGAAAGTACTTGTCGGAGGAATGGATGTATCTAGATGTATTTTAGTTCTAGATACATCCATTTGTATCCATTTCTACGACAAGTATTTCCGGACGGAGGGAGTAGTTTTTTTTGCGGGAAAAAATGTCAACTAGTTTAAAAGTGTGAACATCAACAGAAAAGTTCTGTACAGTCTTCTCTACTACTCAATCCAACAGAAAATACTTGTCGGAGAAATTGGATAAAAATGAATGTATTAACTAAGATATGTCTAGATACATCCATTTCGCCGACAAGTATTTCCGGACGGAGGGAGTATAAATAAATGTTCAATGATGATGAAGAAAAAGCCAAATAGCTCCATGACATTGTTTGGTCAGGTGAGCCAGAAAGGCATTGTTCATTTGTTTGGATGAAGGAGTATCAAACCATTTGATTGGTCGGGAGCTGGAGCTTGTTTGCTTTTTGCTCGCTGGTCAAACTGATTCAGCCAGTAATCTTAGTTATGTAACAAGCTCCTCTATATAACTTGATGCAAAATAACAAAACGCTTTCCATGTATTTGCCATATACAAAAGATCTCAGGAAAAGAAGAGTTATCAAAATTCTAAAAAAGGTTTAGCTCTTGGCATTCCATTTTATGATAGTATGTAGACCAATTTTTTTTTGCCAGGGACGAATAGCTATTTAATTGCAAATGAAAATATACATCCTTGGGGAATGTTTATTTTTCTTACTTCATTCAATTGGTTAGTCGTGCCAACGATTTCGCACGCCTGGTCATCTCACATGTGTGCATTTGGCGAATTTGGGCAACGGTAGTAGGTTATACATTAAATCTTCACATCTTGTAAACTCCTAGAATTCGGGGCACCCCTATATCTCGTCTTCAACGAGCTTCCGACCCGCTGAAGGGGGGAGAGATATGGGCCGGGCCATGCGAGCGGGAGGCCACGGCCTCATTTTTGATTTTTTATACGTTTTTTGTATTCATTTTTTGCTTTATTTTTTTACTTCTGTTTATACTTTAAAATATTCTAAATATATTTATTGCAAAAAAACACCCTACTAAAAACATTTGAAAAATGTTGAACGAGTATTTAAAAAATGTTGAACAAGTATTTGAAAGCGTTGAATAACTATTTGAAAAATGTTGTTGAACAAGTATTTGAAAAATGTTGAACAAGAATTCAGACAATGTTGAACGTGTGTAGAAACAATGTTGATTATGTATGAAAAAATGTTAATCAATCATTTGACAAAATGTTAAACAATTACTTGAAAAATGTTAATAAAGCATTTAAGAAATGTTAAATGTGTATAGAAAAATGTTGACCATGTATTAAATAAAGGATTAAAAAATTAATCATGTATATAAAAATGTTAATCAAGCATTTGAAAAAATATTGAACAAACATTTGAAATTTTTTTAATCAAGCATTTGGAAAATGATAAATGTGCATAGAAAAATGTTGACCATGTATTCAATAAATATTAATCTTTTTATTTAAAAACTATTAATCAAGCACTTAAAAAATGTTTCAAATTTATAAAAAATGCTGGCCATGTATTAGAAAAATGTTACAAATGTGTAGGAAAACTATTGACCATGTATTCAAAAAATGTTAATCAAGCATTTGAAAAAATGTTTAAAATGCGTATAGCAAAAATGCTGACCATATATATAACGATGTTAAATCTGTATTGGAAAAATGTTAAACGTGCATCAGAAAAAATTTGTTGACATATACACAAAATGAAAAATGAAAAAAAACTAAGAAAACCAAAAAATGAAAACAGAAAAAGAAACAAAATAAACAAAAAAAATAAAATAAAAATTAAAATCAAAGGAAAAAATGTAAAACGAATGAAAAATCGATAAAAACAATGAAGGATATAAAGAAAAAAGAGAGGATATATAACAGAACCAAACAAAAACAAAAGAAAGGGATAAAATAAAAAAACCAAATGAAAATGGAGAAAGAAGAAAGAGAAAACCAGTAAAAACAAGGAAAGAAATGAAGAAAAACCATTTTTTGAAAACCAGTAAAACTTATATTTGAAAAGAGAGAGAAAAGCGGTGAAAAGAAAAAAACAGTGGAAAACCGGACCGTGAAGCCTCAAGTAGGATGTGCCCTCCATTTCATCAATAATCCGACACTAGCACTGTGGTTAGCTACTCTGCAAATTACCAAGGAGACCCTCCCCCCCCGACCCACGCTCTTTTTCTATAATATTTCTTGTTTTAAGTTCGCTCCAATGGGCTGACCCGTCACTATAGATTCTCGACGGGAGAGCAGCTTATGTCTCGCTTAATGCTAGATATTGGTCTCGGGTAGCATTCGGAGCCGTGGTTAGTCCGTGACCAAGACGTAGGGTATTGTGGGATCCGTCTGTCAGCCGGTGGTGGGCTTGTTTACTGTCTCGGCCTGCCTCCCAGTTCCACTCGTGTCGTGTGTTTAGCCACTCCTAAGTCACCTATCGTGGCCCTTGTGTCGCACATTTGGGGAGATGGGGGCTGGGCCGATCGGCATAATAACTGTCAATACAATGATTTTGGGTGAAAAGGCTGCTCTAGCTAGCAAGCCGGCCCTGGAGAGGGCGCTTCAAATCAAGCCCACGAGCTTCTGTATTTGGAGGTTGCGGGACATTGGTTTGGAGGGCGCTCCATGCGGCACAGGCAGGAGGAAAGTTTCACCTCCCTTCCCAGCTTGCCGCGGAGCCCATCTCCTCACCCTGTCAATGGCGTAGATGACCGGATGTCCATGGCATCAGGAAGGGTGCCAATTAATGACGACCACTTGTGTGACATTTCCCTTTCTTTGGCCATAACCACCATTTCCCTTTCTGTGGCCAGACTAGGTGCTGCTCTTGAAGGAGGAAAGGCAACTGCCCTCATCACCAAGGAGGAGGAGTGGGACTTTCATCATTGTTCCAAAAATGATACTATGATTAGGTGGTACAACCATTGATGTCTAGCTTAATGCTTAGTATAATTTCACTGGATGTCTAGCTTAATGTTTAGTATAATTTTGAGCATCGTCGCCATCAGAATCGGTACCCACCGGCCACCGCCCAAACCGTCGTCGCTAGAATCGTCCTTGCCCTCATCGTCATGCTCGTGATCGTCTTGGCCCACGTCGTCGTGCTTGTGGTCGTCCTCGCCCCCGCCGCGTCCATGACCAGCGGCATCGATCTCGTCGCCGATGACCTGTTGATGATGCAACGAAGCACAAGATGAGAAATCGGAGAATAAATATGTAGCCAATGACATATGTGGGTCACATATTGAAAGTGCGTTATATCGACTAGAGGGGGGGTGAATAGGCGATTTTTATGAATTCTTCACTGAGGAATTTGCCGGTGAGGAAATTCCTTAGCGAAGAACTACTAGCAGCGGAATAAGTACTCAGAAGTAAACATAACAGAATACAAGCATGGTCATCATGATGAAATGAAGACAAGCACAGAGTACAGAAAGCGTAAACACAGGATAGCACAGGATGAAGACAAACAGACTGAAGAAATTGAACTGAGGAACTGAGAAAGTCTTCAGTCAAAGTCTTCAAACACAGATATGAACAAGTGCACAACACAGTTATGAGGAAATGAAAGAGTTGAGGAAATAGAACCAGTAAGCTTGGTGAAGACAATGATTTGGTAGACCAATTCCAACTGCTGTCTCAGTTGTACATCTGGTTAGGTCGGCTAGGTATTTAAACCTGAGGACACACAGTCCCGGACACCCAGTCCTGAACACACAGTCCAGGACACCTAGTCCTCACCGTATTCTCCTTGAGCTAAGGTCACACAGACCTCGCCCAATCACTCGTGGTAAGTCTTCAGGTGACTTCCGAACCTTCACAAACTCGGTCACTCGACGATCCACAATTTCCTCTTGGATGCTCTAGACCATGACGCCTAACCGTCTGGAAGAAGCACAGTCTTCAAAGGTAACAAGCGTCGGATCCACGCAGGATCAATCTCTTCAGTGATGCTCAATCACTTTGGGTTTGTAGGTGTTTGGGTTTGGGTTTTCCTCACTTGATGATTTTCGCTCAAAGTCCTCGGAGGATGGGATGCTCTCAATGACAAGTGTCAGTTTCTCTCGGAGCAGCCAACCAGCTAGTGGTTGTAGGGGGCGGCTATTTATAGCCTAGGGAGCAGCCCGTCATGATAAGACATAAATGCCCTTCAATGATATGACCGTTAGGTGGGTAGATATTTTGGGACAGCTGGCGCATAGCACAGCAACGGTCGGAAATTTGAGTATCAAATTCCTCAGGGCTATCATGTTCCTCACTGTGTAGGCAATCCGCACTGGCGAATTCCTAACTCCTCAGTCAGAACAAATTCCTCAGAGACCAGAAGAACTTCGTCTCTGTCACTGAAGAATATGACTGAACTGTATGAGATTTCCAATGGCTTCACTCGAAGGGATTGGTAGGTGTAGGATTTTGAGTTGAGCATCACATGGAAATTTTTCCTTAGTATTTCCTCGACCCCCTTTAACAGTACGGTGTTTCCTATGACTCAAGAAAGAGAAAATGAAACTACGAAAACAAAAGTCTTCACGCTTCATGTTCCTCAAATGAATACCAAGTCTTCAAGGTCACACCAATTTCTTCACTTTCAAAGTCTTCAGAAATCCAAAGTCTTCAGTCGAAGAACTTCATTTTTAGGGGTCGACTTTCTCTGTAAATATCAAACTCCTCATAGACTTATAGACCTGTGTACACTCATAAACACATTAGTCCCTTAACCTATAAGTCTTCAATACACCAAAATCACTAAGGGGCACTAGATGCACTTACAATCTCCCCCTTTTTGGTGATTGATGACAATATAGGTTAAGTTTTCAACGGGGATAAACATATGAAGTGTAAATACTGATATTGAGGAATTTGATTGCAAGATATAGAAGAACTCCCCCTGAAGATGTGCATAGTGAGGAATTTGCTTTTGAAGCAATGCACACTTGAAGAGTTGAATCATGGAGATCTCCCCCTATATCTTGTAATTCATACACGCATTTGACATAATATATGAAGAATTTGAAATGCATGATGAAATATGGTGACTGATGTAATTCAGCATGCGTGCAATAACATTAACGAGGAATAAGCATGCAGAAGAAACAACAAAAGTATCAGGCCACCATAGAGTTTAAGTTTACAACTCGATCCAACAAAGTCATCAGAAGAACGAGAGTTGTAACTTTAGAAAAAAACGCCCATATAAGATAGACCCGCTTGAAGACTAACTCAAATTTCTCCCCCTTTGTCATCAAATGACCAAAAGGGTCGAAAATGAGGACTAACGCCCCTGAAGAATATCAAGGTGATGAAGGAGCGTCAGCGTTGTTGGGGTCGTTTGTTGATGTAGGGCCTGCCGCAGTGTCGTCCAAGTCTTCATGTTCATCAGTGTCACGTGATGAAGAATAGGAGCTGGCCACCAAGGAAGGAACCTTGACCTTCTTGTACTTCTTCGGAGGAGGTGCAGCCCAGTCAAGATCTTCCTTGAGACCCATTTTCTTCAGATCTTCTTCACCATATATGTGCGACAGAACAGCCCAGGTGCGGTTGAGGGTTTCATGAAGGTAGTAATGGTTTTTCTTCACTGCATTGTGGGTAGCAGTCATGTTGTGAAGAATTGAACCAAACTGACGCTTGACCCATTTATGATTGCGATCAACCTTCTGGTGAAGACTGAGGAGAAGCTCACGGTCAGTCATCACCCTGGGTGCTGTGCCTTGAGGATTTTGCTTGGGTGCGTTGGCGGCAGAGTCATGGGTGGCAGAGTCATCATTGGTGGAGTAGGATGCAGCCTTGCGAAATTGACCATCCAATGGACGAATGCCTTCATCAATTACAGCCGTAGCCTTGCCCTTTTCATCAGCTGAGGAAAATGTCCGTTTGAGGACTTCAATCGGGGGCAAGTAGCTGCAATGGTTCAGTGTATCAGCTTTGTAGTTGAGTGAAGACCTTGTTCTGATGAATCTCATAATCCATGGTGCATAAGGCTTCAACTCAAATGGTGACATTGCGACATTGGCCAGAGTCCTCATGAAGAAATCATGGAAGTTGACGGGAACGCCATGAATGATATTGAAAAGCAGATTCTTCATGATGCCAACGACTTCTTCTTCATTCGAGTCGTGGCCCTTGATAGGACTCAATGTCTTCGTCAGAATGCGATAGACAGTCCGAGGCACATACAACAATTCCTTCACAAGGAATTTTGTTCTTGGGGCCTGACCTGGCTTCAAAGGCTTCATCAGCACTTGCATATAGTGATCGGTAAGCTCAGGTTCATTGTAGACGCAACAAGCACCTTCAAGGGGCGGACTGAGAGGCAAAGCACGAAGCAATTCAGTAGCTGGTGCTTTGTAGTGAGTGTTTTCAGACATCCAGTCCAGCACCCATGAATTCACGTCTTCAGAGTTGCCGGTGATGTGCAGAGTTGCATAAAATTGAAGAATTAGCTCTTCATTCCAATCACATATGTCAGTGCAGAAATTTAACAGTCCAGCGTCGTAGAGAACACTGAGGACTGGCCCGAAGCATGGCAGAGATTCCATATCCACGTGAGGAATGTGCTCATGATCGAAGACTTTGTCTTTGTTGAACAGCACTGAGGAATAGAAATTTGCCTGGCTGGCAGTCCAGAAACGCCTCTTCCTTATGCGAGCAGAGTCATAAGGGTTGTAATCAGTGAAGAATACGTGCTCGCCAAAGAAATCATCAGCCTTGAATTTTTGCTTCCTTGAGAATGGATCCTTTGGCTTGGGCAGTGGAGTGTCAGTCAGTTGCATGATGACCTCAGGAATCGCAATCTCAGGTTCTTCAGGCTGAGGAATTTCTGGTTCCTCTTCAGTGGCAGCCTGGTTCTTCAAATCTTCATTTTCATTTTCTTCAGCACTAGCGGCTGGAATGTCTTCATGAGCTTCATCAGATCCCATTTGAACTGTAGTGGCTGGGGACTGAGGAATTTGCTGTAGTGGAGTGAAGAGTGGAGAATTGGGGTGCTGACTTTCCCAAAAGTCATCATTCATCACTGGTGTGGTACAGCCAATGTCCACATCTTCTTCTTCAATTTCTTCAACGCCAGCCTCTTCAGCAGTAAACTGAGGCATAGGCGAGGAAACTGTGGGGGTTGAAGGGATTTTATCCACTTCAATTTCTTCATCCATCTGCTCTGACGAAGCAGCAGAAGGATTTTCTTCATCAGATCCGCTAGGGATCACATATTCTTCATCAAAAGGGATGATTTCCTTTGATGGCATGGAGGAAACTGGAACAACATCAATTGGATGAGCAAATGAGCTTGTGAATTTCTTCATCTTCTTCGGTGCTGAAGAATCTGAAGGAGCTGATGCTTTCCTTTTCTTCACTGCTGCACGCTCTGCAGCCTTGGTCTTCTTCACATCTGATGCAGATGGAAGGATTGGAGTTGGAGTAGGCGCAGGAGGAGCAGAGGAATGTGGTTGATTTTCTTCAGGCACAACTGATGCAGTTGCCCTGACCTCTTCATTTTCTTCAGGCGCACCACTAGTGGGTGCCCTGGCAATTTCTTCAGCGGCTGGAATGCAGTCATCAGCCCTGGAACTCACATTTTCTTCAGCAGCCTGATTGTCATCAGCGGTGCTGGCATGTTCTTCAGTTGGCTGAGCAGAGGCTTCAGCCTGAGGAATTTCTTGTTGCGATGGGGCTGCAACATTTGAGGTGAACATCTTAGTCAGTTTGACAAACCTGACCTTGGCTCCTTTCCAATCAGCATAGTAAGCATTGAAATCATCGCTGAGGACTTTGATTTCAGACTGGATCTTCACAAGTTCATCAGTTGTCATAGAGACAACGTTGTTCTTCAGGAATTTCTCCTTCCTGTACTGTGCTTTCTTGAGCTGTCTGGCCTTCTCAAATTTCCATTTTTCTTCTTGGATGAAGGCAGTCAGCATATGACTTTGACCAGGAGTCAGCTTGAAGTCAGGCATAGGAGTGTTTGGGTCCTTGTGCCAGAGGTCAATGTAGTCGAGGATCAACTTTGGATCCAAAAGCAGTGGCACATTTGTGCCCTTGGCTCTAGCGGCCCTGACTTGCCTATCTCTGATGATTTCAGCAAGTTCTTCATCATCAGCTTCGTCTTCTTTAGACGGCACTTGGAAGGCGACCTGCCTCTTGTGAGGACTTGGGCGAGAGCCTCGTCCAGCAGTGGTCTTTGTCTTCAGCAGAGATGGTCCTGTTGAAGAATTTGGTGCAGCTGAGGAACTAGCTGAAGCTCCTGAGGCAATGGAGATGCCTGTAGTCCTTTGGAACGTGGCAAGATGCACAGGTGCTGAGGATTTGGGCGGAGCAACTGAGGACTTTGGAGGAGCAGGAGCGGCTTGAGGAATTGGCCGTGAGGGCTTAGCTGAGGAAATTGGCCGTGAGGGAATTGAAGAAGAGGCACTTGGCTTGTGCGCATGCTTCTTTGCCATGGATTTCTTCGGTCTTACAGAGGCCTCAGCAGTAGCAGCAGCAGCAGTAGAGTCTTCGTTGAATTTCCTCACTGCATCTTTTGCCTGTTTGGCCAACTTGGTCTGGCGCTTGGCCCATTCTTCAGGAAAATCCTCACCGCGCTTGATGCTAGTGGGATCTGCCTCTTGGCCAGGTGCCAATGGTGGTCTTGAGCATGGAGGAGTAACAACGAATTTCTTCATGTATTTTGGAGTCACATACCTGTACTCCCTCCAGTCTTTTGCCCATGTCCTTTCTATCCTCTGAATGCTCACCTTGCGCTGATTTTTATCTTCCTCAGGGGGTGTGCAGTACCCAGCATAAATGTCCTCAGGGATTTCAAAGGCAGTATTGATTTCAGGCCTCTTTCCTCCTTTCTGTGGCTTCTTTCCATCAGCCATTTTCTTCAGTTGAGGAATTTGAACAATTGAACTTTCTGAAGAAGTATGAAACTTTTCTTCGAGGAACGCTGCAAATGAGTTGAGTTGATGAGAACCTAGTGATTTAGCAGCGGACATGAGTACCTGTGAACAGAGTATAGTTGCGAGGAATTTGGAGAGGTCATATGCGTTCTCAGAAGGTTTTTCAAAAAGAACAAGTTTAAGGAATTTGACCAGTTGAGTCTTGAAGAATTTCACTAAGCGTTCTTTGTCTTAGGTTCCAGAGTTGTATAGATCGAAGATCCACACAATTGAGGAATCTTGAAGAAAAATGATGCTTAGGGAAACGAATCAAGAACAGATGAGATGTGAGGTGTTTAGTGTGTGAAAAATTTGAAGAATAAACACGTTTGAAGATTTTGTAGGAATCATTTGAATCAAAAGGGGCAGCAAAAGTAACTTTTAATTACCCTGAACGAAGAACACGACGAACTGTGAGGTGGAGAAGTGAAGTTCGTCTGTGCAGATCTTCCACACCCTAACTCGGCGGAGGAAGACGGCTACGGCGGCGGCGGAGTGAAGATTTCCGCGGCCGGCGTGAGTACGACGGCGACGAGGTCGAGGCAGTGAAGCTCTTCCTCACCGGCGACGATGAATTAGCGGCAGCGCTAGGGTTTGAGAAGCTTGAGCTGGAGATAGGTCGAGCGGAGTAAAAGAAGTGAGGAAGGGGAGAGGGGGTATTTATAGCCACGGTGAAAAACTATTCGCCTGAAGAAATTGGACGAACGTGCCCCTGACCCTTCTCATTCGCTTGACATGTGTCACCCACGTACTGAGAAGTGGAGATCGTGTTAGATCGTGGGCGAATAGATAAGTATATCATGTGATGCGGAACAGTTTGAGCGGCAAAGCCGAAAACAGTGAAGACAATGCAAAGTTGAAGAACATGAACAACTGAGGAATTTCAAAACTGAGGAAAAAACTTAAATCGAAGATTTTCAACTTTTGTGGTGGCGTGACCCACCGTATAAGAATGATGATTTCAGACACCGCGTACAATTGTCGTAGGGTTCTGAGAATCAAATTCTTCATTAATTTCTTCACACTTAGAGTGTTATTCTTCATTGATTGAAGAAAAACGTTTCTTCATGTGTTGCACATCTAAGTCATCAATTTTGCATAAGTGTTAGGATGAGTGTCCTTTTCAAAGAACATTCGAAGATTCTAGGATATTTAGCTCACACCGCAACTTGCTAAATATCTTCTCATCCAAGGGCTTTGTGAAGATATCGGCTAGCTGTTCCTCAGTCTTCACATGCTCAATGGAAATGTCGCCCTTCAACACATGATCGCGAAGAAAATGATGACGGATCTGAATGTGCTTTGTCTTCGAGTGCTGAACTGGTTTGTGAGCAATCTTGATGGCACTCTCATTGTCATAGAAGAGAGGCACATTCTTCATGTTGACGCCGTAGTCCTTGAGAGTTTGCTTCATCCACAGCAATTGAGCACAGCAAGAGCCAGCAGCAATGTACTCAGCTTCAGCAGTAGACAGTGATACGCAGTTCTGTTTCTTCGAGGACCAACGGACCAAAGATCGTCCGAGGAAATGACATGTACCAGATGTTGACTTGCGGTCCACACGATTACCAGCATAGTCAGAGTCAGAATATCCAATGAGATCAAAAGCCGAGCCCTTGGGGTACCATAATCCTAGTGTTGGTGTGTGAGATAGATATCGAAGAATATGTTTCACAGCCTTATGGTGTGATTCCTTCGGTGTAGCTTGAAATCGGGCACACATGCAAACACTAAGCAAAATATCTGGCCTAAATGCACATAAATACAATAAAGAACCAATCATGGAGCGGTATACCTTTTGATCAAAGTCAATACCATTTTCATGAGTGCACAGATGGCCATTTATGGGCATAGGAATTTTGACGCCTTTGCAATCTTGCATGCCTAATTTCCTCAGTACATCCTTGAGGTATTTCTCCTGAGATATGAATGTGCCATTGCGTTGTTGATGAATTTGAAGACCTAAGAAGAATTTCAACTCTCCCATCATAGACATTTGATATTCTTCACTCATCATATAGGCAAATTCATCACTACAACGTTGGTCAGTACAGCCAAAGATGATATCATCAACATATATTTGGCACACAAACAATTCATCATCGTATGATTTAGTGAAAAGAGTAGGGTCGAGTGGACCGGGTTTGAAGCCTTTCTTCATGAGGAATTCCTTCAAAGTATCATACCACGCTCGAGGGGCCTGCTTGAGGCCATAGAGGGCCTTATTTAGTCTGAAGACTTTGTCAGAATGCTTAGGATCTTCAAAACCTGGGGGTTGAGCAACATATACTTCTTCCTCAAGCTTACCATTGAGGAATGCACTTTTCACATCCATTTGATATAAAGTGATATCATGATGGTTAGCATAAGCAAGTAATATGCAAATAGCTTCAAGTCTAGCAACAGGTGCAAAAGTTTCATCGAAATCAATTCCTTCAACCTGTGTGTAGCCTTGAGCTACTAGCCGTGCCTTATTCATCACCACAAGGCCATTTTCATCTTGCTTGTTGCGGTAGATCCACTTTGTGCCAATGATATTGTGTTTGCGAGGATCTGGACGATTGACCAGTTCCCAAACGTTGTTGAGCTCGAACTGATGTAATTCTTCTTGCATGGCCTGAATCCACTTAGGCTCCAGAAATGCTTCATCTACCTTAGTGGGTTCTGTGATAGAGACAAAAGCATAGTGCCCACAAAAGTTAGATAAATGTGAAGCTTTTGAGCGTGTGAGAGGACCTGGTGCCTCAATGTCATCGATGATCTTTTCAACTTGCACTTCTTTTGGAACACGAGGATGAGTTGGTTGTCGTCGAGGAATTTGATCAGCATTTTCTTCAGCACCATTTTCTTCAGCATTTTCTTCAGGTGCATTAGCTCGACGTTCTTCACGTTCTGGAATGAATTCTTCAGCAGATTCTTCGGTAGGAATGACATCCTCAGTAGCCTTGAACTTGATAGTTTCTTCAGGTGCTGGTTCATCTATCACAGAAGGTAGGTGCTCTCTTTGCGAGCCATTAGTTTCATCGAACCGCACATCTACAGTTTCAACAACCTTGTGAAGAATGTTGTTGAAGACTCTGTAGGTGTGCGAGTCCTTTCCGTAACCAAGCATAAAACCTTCATGTGCTTTCAGTGCAAATTTAGCATTGTGATGAGGATCTCTAATCCAACATTTAGCACCGAAGACTTTGAAATAACTCACATTGGGTTTCTTGTCAGTGAGGAGTTCATAGGCAGTCTTCTTGAAGAATTTGTGAAGATATACCTTGTTGATGATGTGGCACGCAGTATAAATTGCCTCAATCCAGAAGTGACGAGGCGTCTTGTACTCATCAAGCATAGTGCGAGCCATCTCAACAAGAGTCCTATTCTTGCGCTCCACGACGCCATTCTGCTGAGGAGTGTAAGGAGCAGATAACTCATGAGTAATACCAAGTTCATCAAGATAGTCATCAAGACCAGAATTCTTGAAATCGGTTCCATTGTCACTTCTGATGTGCTTGATCTTCACACCAAAGTTGGTTGAAGCCCTCGAGGAAAATCGTTTGAAGACTTCCTGCACTTCATGTTTGTAAGTGACAATGTGTACCCATGTGTAACGAGAGTAATCATCAATAATAACAAGGCCATAGAGAGATGCGTCATTTGTGACAGCTGAGTAATGGTTAGGACCAAAGAGGTCCATGTGAAGCAATTCGAATGGTCGAGTAGTGGTCATGATAGTCTTCGCTGGATGCTTAGCCTTGGTCATCTTTCCAGCTTCACAAGCTCCACACAGGTGATCCTTGAGGAATTTGACATTCTCAATGCCAATGACATGCTTCTTCTTCGCAAGCGTGTGCAAATTCCTCATGCCTGCATGACCAAGTCGTCGATGCCATAGCCAGCCTTCTGAAGCTTTTGCAAGTAGGCACACGGCTGGTTGCGGTCCTGTAGAGAAATCAACAATATACAAGTCTCCTCTCCTAAAGCCTTCGAAGACTTTGGAATTGTCAGCTTCCATAACCACAACACAACGATACTTGCCAGAGACAACAACCATATCAAGATCACAAAGCATTGAGACAGACATGAGGTTGTATCCTAAGGACTCGACAAGCATGACTTTGTCCATGTGTCGATCCTTTGTGATCGCAACCTTACCTAGGCCCAATACCTGACTTTTGCCTTTGTCAGCGAAGATGATATGCTTCAGATGCGATGGTGATAAGGGTGCATCTATCAATAGATTCTTGTCACCAGTCATGTGATTTGTACATCCACTATCGAGGACCCACTCAGTGGCTTTGGGTTGATCATCCTGCAGATGAATTAGTGCAGCTTATGAACTTCATATATTTATCAATGAAGAATATGACATCACAATTCATCAGACCAATTTCATCAAGCAATGCAACAGTTAAGACAGTATGAGGACGTGAGAAATGAAAGTTCATTTCTTCATGATTAGCCTGCGTGCTTTCAGGCACTTTTCAGGTCTCCAGCAAATTCTTCAGACGTTCAAGCACGTCTGGAGACCTGACCCTGCATAAAAGATTAGTTCCTTTTCTTCACCACCCACATCTGAAGGGGTGGCAAAGAGTTCATCACTCTGCGAGCTCCATACGAAATAGGTGGCATAGAAGCCAATCCATTTCGTTTCACATAAGAGAAGTTAGGGTAAGCATATGAATAAGCAGAGAAATTCTTCGAGGACTTATGAACATAATGATTGGAAGAATAGTGCTCATATTCATAGCCCTTAGCTCTTCCCTGCGAAACAGAGTTGTTAGCACGATGATGTTCATATGAGGACTTTGATCCTTTTGAGAATTTGATCCATGTGAGGAATTTGGTCCGTATGAGGACTTGGATCCATATGAAGAATTTGGTCCATATGAAGAATTTGATGTGGGGTTCCTATTGTTCACAGGTGGTTTCATGAGGACATTCACCTGAAGACTTTCAAGGCACCTTTTGGGAACCCAGATTTTCTTCATAGGAGAACTGTTCCTGGAGTTAGTGTCAACATATCTAGCAAATACTTCACCATTCTGATTTTTAAACAGTTTATAGTTGGAGTCAAATGACTCATCAGAAGAATGAGAAGATTCACATGTAAAGCCAGATAAATTAGATGGATCAACTGGAGGTCCCTTTGCAGCAACCCATGAGGTTTTGGGGTACTGCTCAGGCTTCCAGTATGTACCATCAGCATTGAGTTTCCTCTCAAAGGCAATACCCTCTTTCCTAGGGTTCCTGCTGAGGATCTTGTTGGGGAACGTAGCAGAAATTCAAAATTTTCTACGCATCACCAAGATCAATCTATGGATTAACTAGCAACGAGAGAGAGGGGAGTGCATCTTCATACCCTTGAAGATCGCGATGCGGAAGTGTTGCAAGAACGTGGTCGGTGGAGTCGTACACGAAGCGATTCAGATCGCGGCCGAATCCGATCTAAGCACCGAACAACGGTACCTCCGCGTTCAACACACATGCAGCCCGGTGACGTCTCCCGTGCCTTGATCTAGCAAGGAGAGAGTGAGAGGTTGGGGAAGACTCTGTCCAGCAGCAGCACAACGGCATGGTGGTGATGGAGGAGCGTGGCACTCCCGCAGGGCTTCGCCAAGCACTGCGAGAGATGAGGAGGGAGAGGGGTAGGGCTGCGCCAAGAGAGAGGGAGACTCATGTCTATGGCAGCCCCAAAACCCCACTATATATAGGGGAAGGGGAGGGACTGCGCCCCCATCTAGGGTTCCCCCCCTAGGGGTGGCGGCCAGCCCTAGATTGGATGGAGGGGGCGGCCAAGAGGGGGAGAGAGGGGGGGCGCACCCTAGGTGGGCCTTAGGCCCATCTGAGCCTAGGGTTTTCCCCCTTCCCCTTCAAGCTGCGCCTTGGGCCCTGGTGGGAGGCGCACCAGCCCACTCAGGGGCTGGTCCCTTCTCACTCTTGGCCCATGCAAGCCTCCGGGGTTGGTGGCCCCTCCCGGTGGACCCCCGGAACCCTCCGGTGGTCCCGGTACATTACCGGTGACGCCCGAAACTCTTCCGGTGGCCAAAACGGGACTTCCCATATATAAATCTTTACCTCCGGACCATTCCGGAACTCCTCGTGACGTCCGGGATCTCATCTGGGACTCCGAACAACATTCGGTAACCACGTATATCTATTCCCTATAACCCTAGCGTCATCGAACCTTAAGTGTGTAGACCCTACGGGTTCGGGAACCATGTAGACATGACCGAGACATTCTCCGGCCAATAACCAACAACGGCATCTGGATACCCATGTTGGCTCCCACATGTTCCACGATGATCTCATCGGATGAACCACGATGTCGGGGATTCAATCAATCCCGTATACAATTCCCTTTGTCAATCGGTATGTTACTTGCCCGAGATTCGATCGTCGGTATCCCAATACCTCGTTCAATCTCGTTACCGGCAAGTCACTTTACTCGTTCCGTAATGCATGATCCCGTGACTAACTACTTAGTCACATTGAGCTCATTATGATGATGCATTACCGAGTGGGCCCAGAGATACCTCTCCGTCATACGGAGTGACAAATCCCAGTCTCGATTCGTACCAACCCAACAGACACTTTCGGAGATACCTGTAGTGTACCTTTATAGCCACCTAGTTACGTTGTGACGTTTGGTACACCCAAAGCATTCCTACGGTATTCGGGAGTTGCACAATCTCATGGTCTAAGGAAATGATACTTGACATTAGAAAAGCTCTTAGCAAACGAATTACACGATCTTGTGCTATGCTTAGGATTGGGTCTTGTCCATCACATCATTCTCCTAATGATGTGATCCCGTTATCAATGACATCCAATGTCCATGGTCAGGAAACCATAACCATCTATTGATCAACGAGCTAGTTACTAGGGACATGTTGTGGTCTATGTATTCACACATGTATTACGGTTTCCAGTTAATACAATTATAGCATGAACAATTGACAATTATCATGAACAAGGAAATACAATAATAACCATTTTATTATTACCTCTAGGGCATATTTCAAACAGTCTCCCACTTGCACTAGAGTCAATAATCTAGTTCACATCACTATGTGATTGCAATGAATCCAACACCCATGGTGTTTTATCATATCACGCTTGTGAGAGAGGTTATTAGTCAACGGGTCTGAACCTTTCAGATCCGTGTGTGCTTTACAAATCTCTATGTCATCTCCTAGATGCAGCTACTACGCGCTAGTTGGAACTATTCCAAATAACTGCTCTACTATACGAATCCGGTCTACTACTCAGAGTCATCCAGATTAGTGTCAAAGTTTGCATCGGCGTAACCCTTTACGACGAACTCTTTTACCACCTCCATAATCGAGAAAATTCCCTAGTCCACTAGTTACTAAGGATAAGTTCGACCGCTGTCATGTGATCCATTCCTGGATCACCATTGTACCCCTTGACTAACTCATGGCAAGGCACACTTCAGGTGCGGTACACAGCATAGCATACGTCCAAAGCATAGGGGACGACCTTCGTCCTTTCTCTCTCTTCTGCCGTGGTCAGGTCTTGAGTCTTACTCAATACTCACACCTTGTAACACAGCCAAGAACTCCTTTGCCGATCTATTTTGAACTCCTTCAAAATCTTGTCACGGTATGTATTCATTTGAAAGTATCATTAAGCGTTTTTGATCTATCCTTATAGATCTTGATGCTCAATGTTCAAGTAGTTTAATCCAGGTTTTCCATTGAAAAACACTTTCCAAATAACCCTGTATGCTTTCCAGAAATTCTACATCATTTTTGATCAACCATATGTTAACAACATATACTCATCAAAAATTCTATAGTGCTCCCACTCACTTCTTTGGAAACACAAGTTTCTCATAAACTTTGTATAAACCCAAAATCTTTGATCATCTCATCAAAGCGTACATTCCATCTCCGAGATGCTTACCCCAGTCCTTAGAAGGATTGCTGGAGCTTTGCATACTTGTTAGCATCTTTCAGGATTGACAAAACCTTCTGGTTGTATCACATACAACCTTTCCTCAAGAAAATCGTCGAGGAAACAATGTTTTGACATCCTATCCGCAAGATTTCATAAATAATGCAGTAACTGCTAATATAATTCCAACAGACTCTTAGCATCGCTACGAGTGAGAAAGTCTCATCGTAGTCAACTCCTTGAACTTGTCAGAAAACATCTTAACGACAAGTCTAGCTTTCTTAATGGTGATACTTACCATCATTGTCTGTTTTCCCTTTAAAATCCATCTGTACCCAACAGCCTTACGACCATCAAGTAGTTCTTCCAAAGTCTATACTTTGTTTTATACATGGATCCTCTCTCTTATTTTATGGCCTCGAGCCATTCGTCGGAATCTGGGCCCACCATCGCTTCTCCATAGCTCGTAGGTTCATTGTTGTCTAGCAACATGACTTCCAAGACAGGATTACGTACCACTCTGAAGTAGTACGCATCCTTGTCGTCCTACGAGGTTTGGTAGTGACTTGATCCGAAGTTTCATGATCACTATCATAAGCTTCCACTTCAATTGGTGTAGGTGCCACAGGAACAACTTCTTGTGCCCTGCTACACACTAGTTGAGGTGATGGTTCAATAACCTCATCAAGTCTCCACCATCCTCCCACTCAATTCTTTCGAGAGAAACTTTTCCTTGAGAAAGGACCCGTTTCTAGAAACAATCACCTTGCTTCCCGATCTGAAATAGGAGGTGTACCCAACTGTTTTGGGTATTCTATGAAGATGCATTTATCCGCTCTGGGTTCGAGCTTATCAGCCTGAAACTTTTTCATATAAGCGTCGCAGCCCCAAACTTTTAAGAAACGACAACTTAGGTTTCTCTAAACCATGGTTCATACGCGGTGTCATCTCAACGGAATTGCCTGGTGCCCTATTTAAAGTGAATGCGGTTGTCTCTAATGCCTAACCCATAAATGATAGTGTAATTCGATAAGAGACATCATGGTATGCACCATATCCAATAGGGTGCAGTCATGATGTTCGGACACACCATCACACTATGGTGTTCCAGGCGGTATTAGTCGTGAAACAATTTCCACAATTTCTTAATTGTGTGCCAAACTCGTAACTCAGATATTCATCTCTATGATCATATCACAGACATTTTATCCTCTTGTCACGACGATCTTCAACTTCACTCTGAAATTACTTGAACCTTTCAATAATTCAGACTTGTGTTTCATCAAGTAAATATACTCAGCATCTACTCAAATCATCTGTGAAGCAAGAACATAACGATATCCACTGCATGCCTCAGCACTCATTGGACTGCACACATCAAAATGTATTACTTCCAACAAGTTGCTTTCTTGTTCCATCTTACTGAAAATGAGGCCTTTCAGTCATCTTGCCCATGTGGTATGATTTGCATGTCTCAAGTGATTCAAAATCAAGTGAGTCCAAACGATCCATCTGTATGGACTTTCTTCATGCATATATACTAATAGACATGGTTCGCATGTCTCAATCTTTTCAAAAACGAGTGAGTCCAAAGATCCATCAACATGGAGCTTCTTCATGCGTTTTATACCAATATGACTCAAGTAGCAGTGCCACAAGTATGTGGTACTATCATTACTATCTTATATCTTTTGGCATGAACATGTGTATCACTACGATCGAGATTCAATAAACCATTCATTTTAGGTGCAAGACCATTGAAGGTATTATTCAAATAGACCGAGTAACCATTATTCTCTTTAAATGAATAACCATATTGTGATAAACATAATCCAATCATGTCTATGCTCAACGCAAACACGAAATAACAATTATTTAGGTTTAACACCAATCTCGATGGTAGAGGGAGCATGCGATGCTTGATCACATCAACCTTGGAAACACTTCCAACACATATCGTCATCTCACCTTTAGCTAGTCTCCGTTTATTCCGTAGCCTTTTATTTCGAGTTACCAACACTTAGCAACCGAACCGGTATCTAATACCCTGGTGCTACTAGGAGTACTAGTAAAGTACACATTAATATAATGTATATCCAATATACTTGTGTCGACCTTGCCTACCTTCTCATCTACCAAGTATCTAGGGTAGTTCTGCTTCAGTGACCGTTCCCCTCATTACAGAAGCACTTAGTCTCGGGTTTGGGTTCAACCTTGGGTTTCTTCACTAGAGCAGTGTAACGCCCCGGATGTAACTTTCCATATTTGTAACTCCGACTCTTGCCATTTTCGGCTATGTGTTATGATATTCCCTCCATGGTCGGGTTTTGTTTTCCATTTTTCCATTTTGTTTTTTCATGCATCTCATATCATGTCATCATGTGCATTGCATTTGCATACATGTTCATCTCATGCATCCGAGCATTTTCCCCATTATCCATTTTGCAATCCGGCACTCCCACCTCCTCCGGCGCACCCCTCTTGTTTATTTTCCTGAGCGGGTGTTGAACGTTCTCGGAATGGGCCGAGGCTTGTTAAGTGGCCTTGGTATACCACCGGGAGACCACCGGTCAAGTTTCGTTCCATTTGGAGGTCGTTTGGTACTCCAACGGTTAACCGGGTAACCGCAAAGTCCTTTTGTGTGTTGCAGCAAAACCCCCCTCCAAACAGCCCAAAACCTCTCTAAGTCATCTCCATGCTCTAGGTCGTTCGATTACGATCGTGTGGGCGAAAACCGCACTCCATTTGGAGCCTCCTAGCTCCCTCTACCTATATATATGTGTCTCCCGAAATTTTCGCGCAGTCCAAACCCTAGCGTCTTCCTCCTCGCGCCGCCGGACATGCCCGTCCGCGCCGGACATGTCCGCCGGACACGTCGCTCCGGCCAACCACAAGCCGCCACCTCACCCCGCCGCCGCTCCCCTCCACTCGCGTCGCGCCACCTCTCCGCCGCAAGCGCCCTCCTC